>NC_142088.1:82243260-82546912 GCF_054644295.1 Miniopterus natalensis
TGAAGATATTGTAAACCTAGTAAAAGTAGCAGTGAAGAGAATATTCTGCTATAAATTTAGAGAATACTTCAGTATATACTATACACATCAGATATGAATTTACCTAACTAGAAGTGGAAAAAAACACAAACCCCAACAAAACAAAAAACCAGCTAGTGGTTCTCAGGAAAGATTCAAATATATTATCTGTTCAAAAAGCAAAGAAGCAAGCACTCAAAGGAAAAGAACAGAACTTTGGGAGCCGAGCATGGGGAGTGTGGAGGAAAGTACTGCCTTAAGGTGACACTGTGGTTCTGGGGTGACAGTGGAAGTGAAGCAGTGTGACTTATATAAAGTTTTAAAAATAAGTCCTAGTTCCATTTTGAATGTTATTTATTTAAATATCGCTTATAATACAATTAATTTTATTCTTAGGTTTATTCTAAACTTGGGAATCACTACTGGAAGCAGGTTAGTTATATATGATACGCCATCCTGACTCCTGATCTAGCAAACAAGCTCCTCTTAAGGAAACCCTTTGTAACACCTTTCCTAATCAACTCCACCTCCTCTTGAATCAAATTACTTCCATACGATACTGTCTCTACACCCGCCATGCTTTCTAGCATCTTTCCTTGCACAGAATTACAGACTTAAGCAACAAACATTTACTTTATGCCTGCAACATGAGTAGCACCTTCTGTGTACTTCTGGGACCCTCACAACAACCCTGTGAGGTAGGTATCATTCGCCGCATGTTACAGAGGAGGAAACACAAACTGAGACTGACTTGCCCAGTGAGTGGCAGAGCTGGGATTCAAAGCCAGACCAGCTCACTCTCAGATGAGTAACGTTTAAAGTAGCCCAGAGGAAAAACAAAGACTTCCCCAAACAAAAGCTAGGACTGTACCTATAATTTTGGAGCAACTGGAGCAGAGGTTCAATAATAATTTCTTCTTCATTGTCACTTAACCACTGTGAACAGAAATTACACTATATTCCGCAATCATTAAAATTTAAAGGTAACAAACAATACACAAGCCATAATTTACCTCACCCTTTTTACAGAAAAAAAAATGACATATTACAGACTCACACTCATTGACTCTGAAAAGACACAGTAAACTGGTACTATTCTACATAACTCCCCGGGTGAGTGGAAGTTATAAAGAAGACATAAATGGAAACCTAGTGGTTGTCGTAAATAACAGTAAGAGTGAATTTTGAGAGGATTATGAAAGTTGACTCCTGCCTAGACAGATTTAGTTTAAAAATATGAAACTTTATCCAGGGACTTTAACCAAGATAATGTACCACAAATCTATACACCTTAATTATACGATGATACATTCTGACACATAATTTAGTCACAGTAAAAAATGGTTACATAATAACTTCCCTACCAATCTTGAAAACTGGGGTAACTCTAGAAAGTCTTTCCCATGCAAAAGTATGTACTGTATTTAGTAAATAAAATCTAAATGATAGGGTGTTTAAAATCTAACATGAACACGTTTTTCTGTGAAATGGTCTTCAGAAGAAAAGCCTTACTTTGAGAAGTTATCACCCTTAGCTTGGTCCAAATCAACAAGACTCGAATGCTACTGCTGCCCATCAAAAGCACCAAGATGTATGAAGTTATGCCATCTACATCCTTAAGAGGTTTTTCAAGGTTCTCAAAAAACACTCAAAGCGATCATGAAGCTATGAAGATTTAAATGACAGGCCATGATGACATTGATTTCTACATGAGAGTTCTGCAGACCAATGGCAGAAACTAGTGCCACAGGAAGAGACCGTTCCTGTCACGTGTCTTGTCTAACGAACGAGACATTTTGAACCCTCTCTTCACGTGACACTACACAAATGTGCTGGGCTTCAGTAAGTACTCACAGTAAGTCTTAACTACAGGCCCTACTTTTCTGGTTTTAAAACGTACTCAGTTTTTACCAAATGATAAAAAGAATTATTAAGTATTATTCAGTATTAAGGAGAATACCCACCATTTATTAATCAAGGTGAAGATACAATAGAAGCCTACGTTGCAGTTTCCTAAGGGACACATTTTGTTCTGAAGGCCTCTGTATTTTATAGGTATCTTCAGATTGGCATGAGTAGAAGCTCCAAAAATATCTGATTTTAAAGTTACCGTTTTGCCCTGGCCAGTGTGTCTCAGTGGTGTCAGCCCATGGACCCAAGGGTTGCAGGTTCAATTCCCGGCCAGGTCCGCGCGTGTACAGGAGGCAACCAATCAATGTCTCTCTCACATCGATGTTTTTCTCTCTCTCCCCCCACCTTCCCCCTCCCTCCCTCCCTCTCTAAATAATATCAATGGAAAAACTATCCTCCAGTGAGGTGATTTATTTTTTTGATTAACAAAACAATAAATTAAAAAGTTACCAATTTTAAAGCAACAAAACTATAAAAACTACCTCATGAATCACAGATATTCTTCTATGTACTATAATACAATCCCTTGTACTGCTCATGAGGAAAGGAATGACTGACCCCGTCCACCACACCCAAGGCCAGGCCCCTATCCGGCACATAGCACACAGAAATTATTTGAATAAATGAAATGAATACAAATTTCCTTTCTGTGATCGTTGATGTATGCACCTAAGCTGGAATGCAGCTGTGAAAACATGGTCCTTTTGCCTCAGGTCAACCTGACAGTTCATAAGGAATTTTACAATTATAATTTTTAATTGTAAGGTATGTAACAGTTCATAAGTATTAAAAACTAAAAATCCCTTTGGTATTTACTGCTTTGTATTAAAATAAACATTAAAGAAAATGAACAGCTGACTCTTCCCAGATGTAAAAATAACTCCTGAAGCACTAAAAACTAATTCCTGGACAGTAAATTTAGTGGAGTAAACCCCAGGCTCCTCCAGAGAGATTAATGCAGGAAAACTCAATCATCTTGTTTCTTAAAAAGAACATGTTCATATTTTACCCACAAACTACTGCCAGTCAGTTGAAAACGTGTGTGTAACATGTTTCCCAACTGCCTGCTCTATAAGTGTGACTGCTGGTGGTTCCAGTGGCATGCCCTATGTCACCACTTCTAAACCCTGGCCGCCTCGGCAGGTCCCTACATGGTAAGAAGCCAGTTGAATTTAAATACTTTTACGGGGGGGGGGGGGGGGGGGACGGACCAGCCCTTGACCTCTGAGAACTAATTTGATGCTCACAGCTAAGCCTCAATTATTATGTATGAAAAACCGATTTGACACTTACAGCTGAACTTTTACATTTTGCTCTCCTGTTGGACAATCTCACTAAACAGCTATATCAAATTAAGTCATCCTGAGACCATGCAGAAGACAAAAACAAGGTCACGGCACAGCTCACAAAATACCAAAGAGCACTTTTATGCTAAGTCAGTGACAGCTCTTTCTTCCTTGAACCCTCACCTTACCCAAAGCCCAAGTCCTGTAACACAAGCTTTAGAACCTACTCTTCCTGAGACACCCCATGGTTCCCCATGATCTGTGTTCTTTCCTACGAGTAATAAATGGAAACTGTTCAACTGAAAGTGTGTTCCTGGTGGTCTTTGCCTGAAGGGTGCTGACCCTTGTGAATACTAACTGTGGAGTAAGACTAAGACTGAATGTCCTAGGGTTACAAGGTGACTCTGATGCACGATGTATTAACACACACCTCACAGTCCATGAGGAGGGCGGCTGGGAGTGACTCTGGAGTAAGACATATGCCATTTTTCATTCAAGGTCAAGACCGTACTTAAAACATGAAAATTCAGATAAAGTAAAAAGCATTTCTCTCCCTCTCACCCTTTTTCTAAGCGTGCTCTCAGATGAGAATTTAAAAAAATTATCTATTTAAAAAAAAAGATCTCTCTGGCCAAGCTGAGTAGACTGAGCAAGAGTTCATCAGGAGTCACTTTCACTGGCGATGTGCTCAAGTGTCTGGGCTACACTAGATTCACAAGGATTTTAAAACGAAAACTTCAGGAAAATACCCAATAATAATAAAACCAAAGGTATAAGGAAAAGGTAGAAGAGGGTTTTTTGTTTTTTTTAAACAACAGTGCTTACTGTAACTATTGGAAAATCTGAATAGGTTAGTTGTAAGAAGAAAATGAAGGAAAATTTTCACATATACTCTGTCACGGAAAGACTTGGTTTAATGTGCAAAGTCTCCCACTTTAAAGCTCAATGTCGCCCGGCCAGGTGTGGCTCAGCGGCTGAGCTTCGACCTAGGATCCAGGCGATCAGGGTTCGATTCCTGGTCAGGGCACATGCCCGGGTTGTGGGCTCAATCAATGACTCTCTCATCATTGATGTTTCTATCTCTCTCCCTCTTTTTTCCTCTCTCTGAAATCAATAAAGATATATTTTTTAAAAAATTAAAATTAAAAATTAAAAAATAAATAAAGCTCGATGTCATTTTTGTAATATTGATCACATCCAGACAAAGGGAGAAAAACAAGAAGGCCAATTTAGACACAACACATTTCTGTAACAGACAAATCTACTGTAGACAGTAAAATGAGCATTTTGTCAAAAAAATATTTTAAAACTAATCTGTTCATAATTATATATGTTTAACACAAAAGTTAAAAACTGGAAGTCTTCAAGAATCTGAGGGGAGTAATAAAAAGCCCCTCTCTGCCCCAAGCAAAAGGTAGAAATACCTTTTTAATTGTAAACTATAAAATCAGCTTTTAAAGTAACCTTTCAAAAAAAAACAAAAAACCACCCATCACCTACTTTCCAGATAAAACTGGATTTTTTTTTAAATTAATCCTCACCTGAGGATATTTTTTCCATTGCTTTCAGAGAGAGTGGAAGAGAGAGGGAAATAAACATCGATGTGAGAGAGGCAGATTGGTTGCCTCCCGCACGCACCAAGACCTGAGTGGGGGATGGAGCCTGCGACAGAGGTACGTGCCATTGGCGGGAATCGAACCCAGGATCCTTCAGTCCACAGGACAACGTTCTAACTGCTGAGCCAAACTGGCCAGGGCAAAACTGGAAGATTTTAATGTAAAGGGGTGAGGGCACAGGGAAAGCTTATGCCAATTTCCCAAGTGCATACTCTGTCCTTCCTGGCCCTGGGAGATGTATGTTTGGAGCTTTATTCTGAGATCCCAAACACGAAGGTCACTGTCTTCAAAGGCACATCATTACTTAGGAACCTGCCTGTGTGGAAGCTTGGTTGAGAGAACAGGTTTTCACTACCACTGCCCTCTATTTTGTGTGACAACCTGATCTCCCGTTAGACACACATCACCACTTCTTTTGTGGGCCATGAAAACTGGTTACTCAAGGAGTAGGAGGAGCAACTCTCAGCTCACCTTCTCCACCATGCATCAAAAAGCATGACTTCAGCATAACCACGAGAACCCTTTTTTAAAAAAATATTTAAAAACTTATTCAGACAATATGTACTATACAAGTCAGTCTGTGTAACCTACAGGAGGGACAGGAGGTTTGAGGTCACCCTGAGTCCATGTGATGAGTGAGGTATTAAGAGATATTTTAGGGAAAAAGGAGCTCAATATTCATACATTACATTTATAGGTTTATTTCCTTTCACCTGATTTTGTATTAGGGTATTGAAAGCAATCCAATAAGCCGGCCAGTGTAGCACGGTGATCGAGCATCGACTCAGGAACATGGAGGTCACGGTTCGATTCCAGGTTCCGGGCTTGATCCCAGTGGGGGGCGTGCAGGAGGCAGCGTGAGAGAGAGCTGTTTCTCTCTCATCAATGTTCCTTCTTTCTATCCCTTTCTTCCTCTCCATAAATCAATAATTTTTAAAAAGTCATCCAATAAGAAGGTTGAGCTTTTCGAGTAAATGTGACCTCCTCTGTAAATCTCTTCTAAATTTTTTAAAGAAATGCAGATTTATTGCACATGTTTAATTCCAATGTGATTCCAAAATAATGATAAAGGAAATCCACAATGCTGACCAAGCTCTCTTTACAGTCTAGACCTCAGTAACAGCGCCACGCCTTATCCTTTACATGATCTGTCCTCGGCATGCCTCCAAAGGACTGAAATTCTCCTCCACCATTCTGAGTCTTTCAAATACCTATCATCTCACCAGCTTCACTCTACTCTCTAGTTCCTAAATCAGAACTGTGTCATCATCTTATTTCCTCACTGTGGGAAGACAGCAGATGTTTTTGCACATTTTTTTCCTTACAGAGGTCCAAAACAGAAAGGAAAAAACTACAGTTAAAACAGTTAATTCAATAACTTAAAGTATTTTATAGTAGCTGATTTACTGATTTCTCTGCTAGTATTTAATAAACCAAATAAAAAGCCTAACAAATACTCTTAAAAGGTTTTTGTTTTAATGAACATCTTATTTTCACCCAAAGGCTCTTGGTAATGTACATTTGGATGGCAAATTAAAACATTAAATCTGTAAAACTAAAAATGTTCTCAAAAATCAGGATAATATACTTGTAGATGTAAATGGAATAGTTTACATAAATTTCTGAAAACTAAAAGATCTGATTTGACCATTACAAAAAATATGTAAAATATTAATAACACCCAATTTTTGAAGTATTTAATATCCAGGGCCTACAAAAAGAACATTAAAACTGGGCAAAGTACTATATGACATCAAGAAAGAAGCAGGATTTAAGTTCAGAAATCACTCAACTTACAATGCTCTTTAATTCCTAACATCTCCTTTAATACCGGCCTGTTTGCTCTTAGAATCACTTCACCAGTTGGGCCCATATGTGCTACACCCTAGTAAGGATTTAGCTCCCATTCTGCAACAAATTCCACGAGAGACGTTGGGGAGAGAAGAGTTTACACCCAGCCAGTCTGCTGTCAGCTGGCCAGTTTGATGGGGTGGGGATAGAGGGTTTTTATAAGGCCCAAACATGTAAGATCTTAAAAAGGCCAATTATAAGTGCTAAATTTTTTACATTTATGACAACTTTGTTTAGTAAGTGGTCATATTTACGGACTACCTATAAATATAAACCTGTACTGAAGTAATTACTAGTGATAATGGCTGAAAACATTTAAATAAGTAACACGCACTTCTAAAATAACCATTTTTATCCTTTAATAGCCAAGATGAAAGCAGCTCTGAAATTAGCTTTGAAAATGACATAATAATAGGTAAAATCAAATGCTCTTTAAGGCCCTAGTTGAGTGCGTCTCATGCATTACCCCATTTAACTCTCGAGGCCACTCAGTAAGGTCAGTACTATTATTAATCCCCCTTCTTCAGATACAGACACGGACACAGCGATGTGACTTGCCTCCATGTCACATGGCTGCTAAGGACTAGACCTGCGACTAACACCTAGGTTCCAGGGCCCATTACTGTAAAATATACAATACTATCTCTTGACATACTGACTTGTGTTGCTTTTAGTAGCAGAAAACAAGTAAATGAAGCTAATCACAAAAAAATGGCCCTGGCCAGTGTGGCTCAGTGGAGAGCTTCAACTTGTGTACTGGAGGGTCATGGGTTCAATTCCCAGTCAAGGGCACAAACCTAGGTTGCAGGTTCAATCCCCAGCCACAGATGGAGAGTATGCAGGAGGCAACCAATCAATGTGCCTCTCTTGATGTTTCTCCCACCCCCCACCCCGCCTCTCTCTCCCCCCCTCCTTTCCTCCTTCCCTCCCTTCTACTCTCTAAAAAAAAAAAAAAAAAAAATCAATTCAAAAAATATTGAGTCAGGATTAACAAAAAAGAAAAATATAAAACATTTTTTGTCCAAAGAGGACAGAGGCAAATCAAAAAAAGAAAATTAAGACAGCTCTACTGAACACACATGATAGAAAGCATAAAACAACAAAATAAGCTTGAAGAACAGTAGAGAAAAAGAAAAACTAATTTAACAAAAATACTATTGAAAGTCTAAACTACTGAATAAAAGGCTTAGGTTGGAAAGAGGCATGAAGAAATCTTTTGAGCATTGAAAACATTCTGTGTCTTGATCTAAAAGTTCATTAGTTACATGGGTGTGTAACTATGTAAATGTACATCATACTGCACACTTGAGATTTGTGCACTTTACTGTGTATATATATGCATGTGCATGTAATTTAAAAGTATGAATAAATGTTTAAAAATAGGTGGTTTTGAGGCTACTTCAAGCAATAGGGCTAATATTTTGTCTCAACAACAAAATAATTTGGAGCAGAAGTTGGCAATTTTCCTCCTGGGATATATCCCATCCACTTAACCCTTTTGTGTCTATCCTACAACATGAAATTATAGTTAACAGACAATCTAATCTAGGTTAATTATTATGAAATCAAACCATCCCTCTGGAAAAGCAATGTCTTCTACAGTCTCCCTCACAGGTGGCAAGCTAACGATGAAGTTTCAGTAAAGGAAAGCCTAACAGCTCTCACAACAGCCTCATTCTCTTCCTACAGGAACAAGTTTTCATAATTAAATCCAAATATGAAGTCCCAGATCCTCCCCACCCCTATATTCTAGACCTATATACAATAAACATAACCCTACGTTCACACAAAGTCCATTAAGTGTCTGCAAATGACTCTTCAGCCCCCCTTATCCACTGAGCGCTACACATCCCTTCACTCTTCGCATGACTTCCAGACGCTTCCCTATACTGACCATTTCCCTTCAGTAACTAAGGGCCCTCATTCTAAACATCCATTTTTACTGAACCAGGGAGGGCATGGCACTTCAAGGACTCACACTAATCACCTAAAGCCCACCAGTGTTTTTATATGAACTCTCATAAACCAGTCTATCAACTCTAGAATTGAGGTTGAAACCTAAGTACAGGCCGGCCACTGTGGCTAAGTGGCTGAGCGCTGACCCATGAAACAAGAGGTCACAGGTTTGATTCCCCATCAGGGCACATGCCGGGGGTTGCAGGCTCAACCCCCAGCAGGGGGCGTGCAGGAGGCAGCCGATCAGTGACTCTCATAATGGATATTTCTATCTCTTCCTCTCCCTTCCTCTCTCTGAAATCAATAAAGACATATTTTAAAAAAATAAAAATAAAACCACAGAAGAGGTTAAAATATATTTAAGGGGGAAAAACACAAAGAAGTCTCAGCAAATGGGCTTTGAGAGACTTTATAGTGCACTGTGGAAAAATTAAGATTATTTTGTGAAACAATCTGTAAAAAACAACAAATGACCTAGAAACTAACATTTCTTCCTTCAAACAGAAATTCTTATTCTGGTCTCTTTATAACTAAAGTGATTAGAGCACTGTAGATGCTTCTCAGAAATTCCTGAAATGATTTAAATCAAACTTTAAAATGGTTTTTTGGTATATCATAAAAAGGTGAGTTAAAAAGTGAATAAAACAAGATAGTATCTTTTGTGGTACTTAACCACTGACAATTCTTTTTATACCATATTTTAATCATATACTTTATTATTAAATACCTACCTTCTAACAAGTCAAAAGCCTATTATATACTTACCTAATTTTATCACCTCTTCCCAAAGCTCTGAATTTAAACTTAAAAAACTATCAAAGGCCTAATTAGCTGGGAAGCTCTACAATATAACAGGGTAGCTAAATCATCAGCAAATGGAAATTTAAGTCTCATCAGTCAAAATTAACTGAAGCAGGCAACTACAGTATATTTAATAAATGCAAAGGTTCTTTTTGAAAATTGGCTTCCTACATTTTTAATCATAGTAATTTGTCATTGTCAAAAAACTGGAATCTTTATATACAAGTGTCTGGGAACTGCTCTCGCCTCAGGTGAAACCCTGGATAGGACTGCAGCAACATGAAGCTCCGCAATCCCCTAGAGAGCCACAGATCTCTTTCCAACAAGTTTTTGCCATGGTATGTGCAATATTTAAAACAATGAAAGCAAAGTATAAAAATCTAAAACAACTCCTGTGAAACTTAATGCATCACATAAAGTATTTTAGGACCTTACTGTCTTCAAATAACGTGCTCAGAAGTAAATAGCAGGTCCCCTTTCCTCTCACAATACACTCAGGTAGTTACTTATATCCGAGAAACAACCACAGTCCAGTCTTTTCAGGAGAGCAGAGGGAAAAGACCCCTAAATCCACTCTTCCTCAAAATAAGGAAACACAGATAGAGAAAATAGGTGTTCCTATATAAAATGCAACCACATGGTTGGTTGGATAATTCAGTAAGATGTGCCTGAAGTGCTTTTAATATTAAAACACACTCTGTTATAGAAGGAGCTACTCTGCTACCAGCTATTGCAAAGGAAGACGGGTGTCTGTTTTTCATCGTGGGGAGAACTGGATTCTGTGGAATGTTTTGTGAAAAAAACAACTAAGGTCCTTTAAATCATAAAGTACGTGGTTTGTCAATTTTACTTTAATAAGTTAAATTACTTCCAATAAAAAATATCAGAGTCTTTTGAAACACTCAAGACACTGTCAACATGTCTTCACACAATTCAAAAACACACTGCTAAACCAAAAAAACTTTGCAGAAGGGTTGGTCTTGTTTATTAAAAATCAGAGTCAAATGCAACCAGGAAGGAATACACAGGAACTTCTCAAAAGTACTCATAATATTATTTTTCTTAAGTGGTATATACTCGCGGGTTTGTTTCCTCTCCATGAGTGCCACACTTAAAAACTGAAAACAGATCTTACACCTCCTGAGTAAGTCTCAGTATAACTCCTTATGTCCATGTTCTATTTATATAACCCAGGTATGTATCTTCTGCTTTAATTGATTCAGAGAGAGGAAGGGAGAGGGTAAGAGAGAAACATCAATGATGAGAGAGTCATTGATCGGCTGCCTCCTGCATGCCCCCTACTGGAGATCGAGCCCGCAACCCAGGCATGTGTCCTGACTGGGAATCAAACCATGATCTCCTGGATCCTAGGTTGACGCTCAACCACTGAGCCATGCCGGCCAGGCACTAGTATGTACCTTATAACCCATATCTGCAGCTTGAACAATTCATTGTGATTCAATTTTTTTGTTGTTGCTAAACATATTATACACTGAAAATATGTAACCTCTATAAATAGTTTTTTAAAAGAATAGTAAAACAAACTTGAGTACCTCAATGAGTTCCCTGTACCCACACCCCTCTAATCTTCAAAAAACTCTACGATTCTGTCATCACAGCTCAGGAAAACATTATTGTTGTTACTTTTAAAACATAAAAGAGGCAGTTTAACATAGTGGTTAAGAGTATGAACTCTGGAGCTAAGCAACCTGGGTTCAAATATGACCTTGGGCAGGTTTACTTAACTTTTCCTACCTTGGTCACTTATTTGCAAAATGTGGATGAAAGTATTTATCTCATAGGGTTATTAGAAAGGTTAAATGAAATACTTAGAACATGCCTGATACAAAGGAAGTGTAATGTGTCAGCTATTATTGTTAAAATCAGGAAGGTGAAACAAGATTCAAGCATGCAAAACTTGCAGCCTGAATTCTTTTTAAGAGTATTACGACTTTTACTGAAATTCACTTCAGTATTCTTACTGATTCCATTTTTTCAACCCTTCTCATTGACATTTTAGCTGGTCCTAAGTGCTCTGACTCTGACTCTACACTGATAAAACTACACTTCTAACACTATCATGACTCTTCTCAGGTACTTTCCATCATCTGAAATTTGTGAAATGCTACCTTCCCTACTGAACTTTAAGCAGCACAATAGGGGTCACAACTTGTAAAGAAACTTCTACGTAGTGTATATAGTATATACTAATTAAATAAATCCATTTTAATAGGTCTATTTCACTTGGAGTCAAATGCATAAATGTCAGTAACCTAGAAGTTCCTGACTCCTGGTGCTGAAATGTTACTTTAACCAAGTCCACACACCGAGAGCTGTAGCCCACTAGAAAAGGGTACGCGGGTACGAGTGCTACTGACTTGCTGTGGGGGAACATACACATGGTAGTTTTCAATGCTGCACTACACTCAATTTTATAAGTGTCTGTTTGTTATCCCTACCTATGGACTAATCATCAAAACCTTTTGAGTAGCAAGTCTCCTGACAACAGAACTATGTTCATCATAACCTTAAAAATACCGATTTTTCTTATGTAAGTTCTTCCTTTTCCAAGAAGCCTTAGAAAAATCTCAGAAAGGACACCAAAAAGCAACTGCAAATTCTGTATTTGACAGTATGGTATCGTAGCTTCTGCCAGGCACAGGGAGCCGTGCATGCTTACAGCGGGAAGGCTACACTGAGAACACACGACAGCAGTCTTCAAATACTCCAAAAAGTGCCATAGACAAGAGAGTACAGACTTAATTTTTCATGTTCCAGAGGCAGGACAAGTTGTAAAGAAGCAGATTCCTGGTAGAACGAAAGAACTCTCTGAAAATGAAGAGTTATGTAAAGCAGGAAAAAGCAAGCATGTAAAGCACTGAATACTATTATCACTAAAAACATCTCCATAGAAGGCCAACATTGAGGAATGATGTGGAAAAGATAATATTTACAATGAAGAGTTGGACCACATGAAAAATGTTCTTGAATTTTCTTAATACTTAATCCTAAGCAAGGGCCTAATGTACAGCACTAACCTGTGCTTACCTGCCTGAGGTTGCAGAGTGTATGTGGGACACATGAACACACCACTTTCACACAGGGCAACTGACATTTTAGAAGTTGGAAGATCCTATCTCTATTTGTTTGACTTAGTGAACTGGAGTTCCATCATCCCATGATCCCCAACCCACCAAGTGAAAGACAGAAAAATTATAAGAGCATTGATTTCAGTATTTTATAATCATCTCTAATATTCAGAAAAGTTACAAAAATGAGGAATGACAGAAAATGGGTATTTGGAGTCTAATAACTTATTCACTATACCAGACTTGCTATTATATTAAAACCACTACTTGGGTGGTATAATTAACTTGGTTTAAAACAGTCATATTTATCCCATATACTCACTGAGATACTAAGAAAAAAATCATAAATATACAGTAAAATATATATACTTTTTAAAGCACAAAACATGGCCCTGGCCAGTGTGGCTCAGTTGGCTGGAGCATTATCCCATACATCGAAAGGTGGTGGGTTCAATTCCCGGTCAGGGCACATACTCAAGTTGAGGGTTCAATCCCCAGTTGGGGCACATTCCAGAGAGAACTGATTGGTATTTCTTTCTCACATCACTCTCTGTCATCTGTCTCTTTTTCTCTGTCTCTCCTCCTCCCTCCTACTCTTCCTCTCTCTAAAATTATTTTATTTAAAAAAAGGGGAAAAATATGAATACACTAGAACATATATCCTATAAGAACATGAAGGTACATTATACTTTTCTGCATGTCTGAAATTTCCATAGTCAAAACTTAAAATAAAAAGAGTGCCCACATAAAAAACAAAATTCAATACTCCAATCAATATAAACAAAATAGTGGGGTATTTTTTAAGCGATAGGAAGAACAGGAAATGAGTCTACATCCACTTCACTATATCCAAATTCACCTGGACTCAAATCTGAAACTATTTAACTGCTATTTAATATCTCATATACACTCTAAATTTTAGAGGAAAGGTTGTTAAGAGCTATTCAGAAATAGTTTCATTGCCAAAGTTGAATAGCACTTCATTAGAACTTGAGATTGAAAAATGTTACCATATAATAACAGGTTTTCTTCTTTTTTTTTAAATTCAAATTGCACAGCAGTTTTGTATCTGACTTTAGGTATTACAGTCTTAGACAACTGTAAAATTGTTTTTGATAATTTAGAATTGCTTTTAATAAATAATTTTGTTTCCTCTATATTTTTTAGAATTTTCAAAGCCTAGAAAAAGTTGTTTATCTTATTTCTGTTGAACAGCTAAGACTTGTACTAACAATGAAGAAAGAAGAAAGAAGAACAGTGCAGCATTAGGCTAGGAGTCAAGTGGTAAGATTCTAGTCCTAGCTCTGGACTTATTTTACACTGAACATGTCACTTAAGCCTTCCAGGTCATAGTACTCACCCATAAAACAACTCAAACCTGATGACTTCAGAGACTACATCCAGTTCTGAAGTTGTACAATATTATGACCTTCATAGCAAGTGCACTCCTTCATTATGATAGGAACTATATCCTTAAACTAGCTGTCGCCACATACGACTATGGATGAACCCACATAAAATGTGTAAGGCCAGGAATGTTTAAGCAAATGTGATTTTTAAAAAATACTGTATTGAAATATGGGTTAAATATCAAAAGCATTTATTTTCTTGTCTAGAATGCACTGATGCTACATGCGGCAAATAAAGCTCTGAAAAGTTGTAAGAAACTTACAGTTCAACCAAGACAACTCTGCTGACTCTTAAACAAAAAGGGAAATCTCTGAATAGTAATTTCTTGACACCCAATACCTGTGGCATCCACACCCACGGAAGCTGTTCCTTTTGTGGCACATTGACATCAAGAGTGCAAAGGAGAATGCACTCCTGGTTAAGTCAGTGTGGGTTCAAATTAAGCACTTGAGAAAACTACCGTCCTAGTTAGTAATAAACTCATGAGATTTTGCTAGAAGTGTAAATGTTTGTGTTTAAATGTGTATATTGCATATATAAAACACAAAGTTAGTTCCCTACCTCTAACACCACTCAAGTCACATCACTGGTGTTCATGTACTGATAGCACTTCAACAACCCACTTTATGAAGTCTAAAACTAAGCTATTCCAAGTGAAAATACAGACTTCTCTTGTAAAATGGGGTAATTAATAGATGTTAGGTTGTAACTACGAAATCAATAAAAGTAAACAAGGACCTTCCAAAATTTAGTAACAAATGGCCCATGTACTACAAATATGATATAATGAAAAACCACCAGCTTTCAGAAATAGCAATACTAAGAAGTATAGCTATGGACACACGAGTTAATTCATATTGCAGAAAGAGTGCCAGGAGAATGTGAGACATCTAAATAAAATTATAGTGTCAGCATGTTGAACAAAGGTATCCTAGGTACCAGACAGGAAAAGCCCTAAAAGATGCATACAGATAAGCAAGTAACTGGGGGGAAGGGATCAAAGGGAAACACCTGTATTTAATTTATACCTCAAAGAATTCAAAGATGATGTTAATAGTAAAAATCTACAAAATGACTGTGAACCAAAGTGAGAGTTCAGGTTCTTTAAAGAGCCTAAGACAGTGTATATGGAAGAAAACTGAATGGAGATGTAAGCTAATATTGTGGTGCTGTGATTTAACCACAAATGCCTTCCTATTTAAATATTCCAATGAGTACTTTTAGTACACGTACCTCGGAGAATTCTTTCCTCATGGCAACGAAGAAAGTCCCAGATTCTAACAGTGCCGTCATCAGAGCATGTAGCAAATTTATTATCCGTGGGTGAGAAACTGTTACATGAAGACACACAGCAGGGGAAAGAAGTCAGCATTTAACAGATTATCTGTGCTTCTCAGACAGGGAAAAATAAACACGCTGTGCTGCTTTATAAATAGAAGAGGGAAGTATCCACCCGTGAAGGCGCCTTAAAGAGAATGTTGTCACCTAACCATCGCATCCCACCAAAACAAGAATTTAATACAGTAGTTGCTTCTTAGTTTCCGATCGTCCATACTACTACTGCTCTTCATGTTCCCCACAGGACAGGATTTCCTGTTGTACCAACAGAAAAACATGGAGCTAATCTAAGTGTAGAAACTAAGTGAATTCCATTTCTGCAATATTCCTGTAGACAATCTTAAATCACAAAGGAACACTGCTCAAAAGTTAGCATCAGCTTCTACCTCAGACACTTCATGAACAATGATAAACTGAAAAAATCTGGGCAGGCTTTTTAAAGACTGGTTGCTAAATATTCCTACACATGATGTCTCCCATTTGTTTAAAAGGTCTACAGAAAACTTTTAAACCTTCTTCCTGGCAGGCTATCTCATGAAGGTTGCACCTTTTGACGAAAATGTTAACATAGGGACATTCAGACTTGTGTTTAAAGCCCAAGAATCTGCTGCAAAGGAGAGAGCCATGTTTTCCTCTCTGTGGTGGAAGACCATAGAGTTTCTCATCTAACCCTAAGAACTCCCTTGAATTTTTTAATCCTATGACTAAGAAATGACCAATTGTGCAAACTCAATGTATGGGGAGGACACTATAGCAAAGTCTTTGCAGAGGCATGTTTATCCACCAATTTTTGTTAAGATTCTGAAAGTAGAAACAATGACTGCAGTGGATGATGATTCTATAAAGATGTCCACCTCTCACCACATGTGTGCGGCACAGCCACAGAGAATGCTGCTCAGCTTTATTCTGAGGCTGCAGCAACTCTTCAGGCTGGTTTCTGAAACTTCCTTTTTCCAGTTTTACTGTACATATCTCATTGATATGCGCAAATATATACAACTCACTGAAAATATTTTAAACTGCACTTATTACACATTTGCATAACTGATGATATCAACAGTGAATTGGAAGAAAAGTCCTAGAGTCTTCTTGACAATGACCTGCTTACAGTTTCAAAGCTTGAAGAACCCATTCATTAATCCATTAATGTTTGCCACATCCAGAGTTACTTGTGAGAGTTTTTAGACCTACTGTACTTTCCTTTGAAGTCGTGGCATAACCAAGCCAACCAGGTCTTCACTTAAGCCTTTTTTCTTGTATTTTGTGTGAACTATGAAAGTGTTTTCTGTAGGCTTTAGATTTTATTCAGTTGTATAATTAAAGACTGAATTCTTTATTTGGAATGAAATATTCTTGTCTTACACAGTAGGTAATAAAAAGGAGTAACGTATACACATTATTAACCATAAATGAAAAGAGAAAACCAGTGCAAAATGCGGCAGACAATACATCTCTAACATATTGTAAAGGCAGATACCAGGACAACACTACTTCAGAAAGGCGCCAGCAAAATGGTGAATGTGTGAAAACAAAGAAAAGTATTGTGTTTATAGGGTGCAGAAAGTTTCCTGGAATCCCATGCATCTCTGCACCCAGAATACACTTAGAGAATAATTTAACCATGACAATAGGGACTACAGAAAATGGTATATTGTGTATAAACCTGGCCTCTCTAATCGCCTCCTTATGTGCCTGGAACATCTTGACGTTGTTCATGTTCGACTGCCAGTATTTCACGTATCCTCCGTGGTCTGCTGTCAACATCCACATGTCATTATGTGACCAAGTCATGGCCCTCACTGGGCTATCGTGAGCCTGTGAAAACAAAACATTTGTAACATTACATACAAGAATATATGATGGAAGGCTTTAGAGGAGCATATATCAACTCACAACAATGATTTGTCTAACTGTAAGATTAAAATGCCAATAAAGTTACTAATCTCAACTTCTTTACAGTACCGCAGAATGAGGCTACCATCTGATGATTACTGTTACCTGTAATATTGTTTCAAAATTAAAAGTCAGTCCATTCCACAAGGTGAACTCTCCGCTAGAAGCTCCAGTGACCAACCGTCTTCCTTCTGGAGTCCACTGGGAAAGGAAAAAAACAGATTACACAAGGCCACAAATCCTCAACCTTAATTAATTTTCAAAACACTTAGAAAGTCTTTATTTACAAAATACCCAATAATCAACATTAAGTAGACAATACTGACTTTCACTTAAGTGTAGCTCAGATTTATAAGCAAGTATTTTGTCAGAAAAAAACTTTATTAACACAGTGCAGGGAAAGCTATAGCACTTTAGCTCATTAACTAAATTAACAACAGTTAAGTGCATTATGAGGATGTTGCTAAGTTACACAGGCCTAAGCACTTTAAAGTGTAAACAAAATCTGCATAGGCTTCATCTTCCTGGGATACATGGCAGACTAACATAGTAAGATGGTCAGCCATCAAACAAATTCAAAGACTCAAGGAAGGATTTCAACAGCTAGTAGACCAATTCAAGCAGAAAAGTTACCATTGTTTTATGAAAAAATAGCATTAACAGTAAGTACCAATTTAAGGACATCAAGGCTATCAAATTTTTACTGGCAAATAAATGTACTAACAAAAAAAACAACAGCAGCTCTTCAAAGTTCTTCTTCGTTCACAGTATCAAGCAGTAACAAGTCTTATGATGATGTTCTCTCAAAAAAAATACAGCAGATTCATGACAAACACTACACCAATATTTTAATGCTACAATTTTCATATTGAAGAAAATCTGTGATATTTATCAACTCAAAACATGTATTTTTTTCAGTCCTGGCTGGTGTGGCTCAGTTGGTTGGGGAGTCATCTAGTGCACCAAAAGGTGGTAGGTTTGGTTCCCGGTCAGGGCACATACCTAGGTTTTGGGTTTGATGCCCGTCGGGGCATGGACAGAGGCAACTGACCGACGCTCCTCTCTCACATCCATGTTTTTCTCTTTCCCTTTCCCTTTCTGTCTGTCTCTCCCTCCCCCCATTTCTCTCTGTCAGATCAATAAAAACATATCCTCAGGTGAGGATTAAAATATATATATCTTTTAAAACACGTATTTTTTCTTTTTATTTTCAAGTTTCTATACTAGGTTACAAATTCATTTTCCTTAGAAAATACAAATACACAAAATGGCAACACAACCATCCCATTTTCCAAACTAAAAACTGTGACACAGATTTGAAAAATACAAGTGTGCTTATAGAAATAGCAGGATGAGATACATAAAATGAAGACTATTTGGTAAATTATAAAGACATATATGACAACCTGGCTTTTCACTGCTTACCTAAAGATTATGATTTGGATTATTATGAATAAAATCCTCCTATTTTCCTAGTTTCTGTTATCTGCTATGGATCCCAACCCAGTAAATACTACAGGCAACCAAACTTTAGACACAGAACCCACAGTTTCTATGTCTTAATACCTTGCAATTTGGACTATGCCTCTATGTGCAAATTTTTCATAGGATCTCACAGGTTGATCCCAAAATGAGAAATTTACCCATGCAACAAGATATAGGATATAGAATGCTCAGATTTTATTCCTTTCAAAAAAGATTTCTGTGTTATGCTAAGAGGATATTAAAATAGCAGCATATTATGCTCCTTTCCCCAAATTCCCTGGCAAACAAAATTATCCTATACACTAGTTGGCTCTACTAACACATAAACCATTGAAATGTTTCTTTACTAATGTTTCTACTGATTTAGAAGCAAATAGGAGGCCTTAGACCAACTACGACATTTTTATGGAGCTCCAACCAGCCCCCTCGGTTCTCCATGCTGTCCTTATCATGCTTCCCTAATACTAGAAGACTAACTTATTTTGCTCATTTGCCACATTTGCTATGACTGTCTTTTCTCTGTCCCATGTTTTGTTTTCAATTCTTACTTGCTCAACTTTGACTATTAACTAGCTTAGGAGACAGAAAATGGGAAGACTTTTTTTTATTGCAAACCCCTTCAAATTTTAATATTTTGAACCACATCAATGTACTATGTATTTTTAAATTATATTTTAAAAATTTCAGTGAAAATGTATTGAGAACCTACTATATACCTTTGGAACTGACAATTATGGTCTACCATTTGTCTCCAGCTTTTCTCAGGTATCTTCCTTCCTAGTAACACCTAAGAGTTTTCATTCACCTTGAGTTGCTGCTTTCTAAACAACAAAACTATTCCTATTCAAGAGCAAGTCTGAGACCTACTGCAGCATATATTCATGGCCATCTCAGAAAGAATTCTATGGAAATTGCAGTAAGAAAATAATCCAAAAGTAATACTTCACTAAATGTGGATATAGTGGATAACTGGGTATTCCAAAATAAAATTATTAACACACTGATTTTTATCCCAGATATACATTTAAAATAATGTTTAATTTCCTTTGTCCTGTTAAATGTATTTACAGACTAACTCAGGATCAATTTTTCCAAAAATTTCCAACAGAATACTTACCCTAACAACAAATACTGGACACTTTACTTTATTTGTTGATGTTCGAACAAATTTTGTTGTTACTGCATTCATAGGATTATTCAACATCCCTATAGGTGGAACCAGCTATAAAAAAAATACATATATTGGATTTTTAAAGCTCCTGATTATACACAGGACATAAACCAGAGGCATGCAAAGTTATTATTTCAACATTTAAAGACAAATTCAAGAATATAAAGGACTTTCAAAAATATTATAACTAGATTATAATTAGTCTATATTAATTAAATGAGGAAAAGTGAAATACAGAAAAGTTAAATGCCAATTATTACTAGACAAACAACAAAATCTAGTACCAGATTTCCCCAATTACTTCTCAAAGTCAACAATAAGCCAAATTTAACTTTTCTATTACAGGCTTTGAGGCAGTGTAATCTTTTGTTGAACACTGCTTTAAGCCCCAAATCAAAAGTTCACCGATCACCAGATTAAAAAAAAATTTAAGTTTGAATGAGAAAAATCCATGTTTGAATTTGAGATCACAAGTTTTTAGGGTTATATGTCAAGCAAAGAGGTTTACATTAAGAAAGTATGACATATCTTATACTTACATCATTGTAATAACCTGCATCAGGCTGAATTGCTCGCATATCTCTCTGGTCTCTTTGCCATATTCTATTCTATAAAAAGAGATTAATTAATAAATTAATCAACTGCTATGTGATCTCACTGCACTCAATATGAAACTAACAAAACATAAGCTATTATTAAATGGGGGAAAACAGGATTAAGTATTTTTCATTATGTTCTGAAACATACATAATAGTTGGTATCTTATCCTACTGACATTGATTAGAATTTCCCTCCTCCCCTTATTCACATTATCCCCAACCAACCATCCAAGATTCTCTTAGCCCCAACACATTCTCACTGACCATACATACCTTAATAATAAGGGAAGGAGGGAGAGATAGAAAGACATTCCCAATTCCTTCAAAATCCTCAGCACAAAAACAACTCCTCATATCTTGCCCTTAGTTTCTTTTTAAAAAATATATCTTTATTGATTTCAGAGAGAGGAAGGGAGAAGGGGAGAGAGAGATAGAAACATCAATGGTGAGAGAGTCGTCACTGATCAGATGCCTCCTGCAGGCCCCAGACTGGGGATCGAGCCCACAACCTGGGCATGTGCCCCTACGTGGGAATTGAACTGCGATCTCCTGGATCCTAGGTCAACACCCAACCACTGAACCATGCCTGGCCGGGCACCCTCAGTTTTCTTAATTCCTCTCAAACTCCCGTTTTCCAACTGAAATACATGGAAAAACCTGAATCTGTCTTTACCTCTGAATGAATCTTTTTCTCCTATGTGCCTGCAACACACCAATTCCTATGTTGGGAGTCTTAACTTTCATGTACTCTGTGGGTTTAACAAGTATTTCAAGGCTGGCCTAGAAATTAAAGTACCCTCTTCTGAGATTTATTGTGAACCTTCAGAACAAAGCCTATTTCTAAACTGGAGTCCAATTTTAATAATTTTTGTGAAGATAACTGATGTAGATTTTTTTTTTAAAAGTACTAGTGATGCCCAGTTGGGCGTGGCTCAGCAGCTGAGAATTGACCTAGGATCCAGGAGGTCGCGGTTTGATTCCCGGTAGGGGCACATGCCCGGGTTGCGGGCTTGATCCCCAGTCGGGGGTGTGCGGGAGGCAACTCTCTCATTGATGTTTCAACTCTCTCTCCCCATTTCCCTTCCTCTCTCTGAAATCAATAAAGATATATATATTTTAAATTAATCAATTAATTAATTAAATTTAAATTAAAAAAAAAAATAAAAAGTACTAGTGACTGGCTTCATTTAAAGCCCCACTTCTTCAAGAACTATATAGCCCTAGGCAGTGTAGCACAGTGGCTACAGCGTTGGCCCACGGACTGAAGGGTTCCGGGTTTGATTTCGGCCAAGGGCACCACCTTGGTTCGGGCTCCATCCCTGGCCCCGGTTAGGGCAAGTGTGGGAGGCAACCAATTGATGTGTGTCTCTCTCTTACTCTCTCCCTTCCACTCTCTCTAAAAAGCAACAGAAAAAAATATCCTCCAGTGAGGATTTTAAAAAGAAAAGAAAAAGAAATATAGCTACAATTATTACCCTGCATTTTAAAAACTTTCTCCTTTTGAAAAAAAACAAAGTTTGGTCATCTGAAGCACATGACCTGGACTTACCTCCAAATACTTAATTACAGATGGATTATAGTCTATAGTTTTTCGGTTTACTGCTTTTCTCATTCGTTTTCCATCAAAGGTAAGCTGTTGCATTGCTTGCTGCTGTGCAAAATCAGGTCGCTTGTAAAATAGCTGTCGAGGTGCCTGGTGTTGGAACCTTGGCATATGGAAAAAACGAGGAGGAGAACCAATTTCTGTAGCCATGGTGATGTTTTCGTTCTAGGACACTGGGGTATGGAAAAAGTACTTTCACCACAAGTATCAGCACTGAAAACATTTTCAAATGAACATTTTTACACTTCTCTTCCTATTTCTAATATGCTTCATTTCTAGCTTTTAGTTAACCTATTTACAAAATGAACTATTAGATTTAATAGCAGAGACCAACCAGTCACACATTTGAAAAGGGCCAATTCATAGAATAAGTGCTAATACTAAGCACCTGCTCTAAAACTCAGCCTGAGGGAAGGAAAACCACAATTTATAACAGCTTGGGCTGAGGAAGGGTGACTGTGTGTTTCTCAAGTGTGGGGTGGGCAAATGGGGTGGGGGCAGGATAGCTGAGAAATGTTCACTTTTTTAAAACCAAGTTTTCATTCGATGTTTGATAGTAAACCAAATCATTTTAAGAACCCATTTTAATAACTAAAACATTTTAAAACCTGCCTTTTTTCCTTTTAAGTTTCCTAAGAACAGTGTAGAAAGAGGACTGAACTGTCCTATTTCGTAGGAATACAGTCAGTATGTACATCAAATTTCAGACTCCAAGGATCCACCACACAAACTTCTCAGATGTGTATTTACTTACTTATACAGGCAGCGTTGAGCTAACACCTCAATAGAAAAACTGTTAAGAGCTCATAGATTTTCAACTTTAATGCTCTCCAGTTAAACATGTCAATAATACAAATATCCATGATTTAAAAACACATTTTAAATGTTTTTATTGATTTTAGAGGGAGAGGGAGAAGGAGAGAGAAAGAGGGAGAAGGAGGGAGAGGGAGGGAGAAGGAGAAAGAAACACTGATCATTTGCCTCCTGCATGCCCCGCACCAGGGAATCAAGCCCGCAACCTGGGCATGTGTCCTCACTGGGAATCAAACTGGCGACCTCTTGGTGCATGCGATGACGCTTAACCAACTAAGCCACACCAGCCAGGGCTAAAAACACATCTTAAGCGTATTTTTTAAATTAGACCATGAAAAACACATAAAGAATATTGGCAGGGGGGCGGATTAGAGATCTTACTGAAAGTGGCCAGAGGTGGCCTCTGAAAACGGTTTGCTATTCACTTGACCCAGAAAGTCCCACAAGATCATGAAAATCAACAGGTTTACTTTAAGAACACTTGTGAAACTGCCCAAGGCACCAAGGGTATGCATATTCGAAAAGCCACCAAGTATCTGATGAATGTTACTTTACAGAAGCAATGTGTGCCATTCTGTCATTACAATGTTGGAGTTAGTTGGTAGGTGTGCCCAGGCCAAACAGTGGGGTTGGACACAGGGTAGGTGGCCCAAAAAGAGGGCTGAACTTTTGCTGCATGTGCTTAAAAATGCAGAGAGTAATGCTGAACTTAAGGGTGGGAATGTAGACTCTCCAGTCATTGAGCACACGCAGGTGACCAAAGCTCCCAAGATACAGTGCAGAATTTACTGACCTCATGGTCAGATTACCCCACACGACCTATCCCTGTCACATGGAGAGGATCCTACTGAAAAAGAGATTATTTCTAAAACAGAACAGGAGACTGACTACACACAAGAAAAAGATATCCCAGAGGAAACTGAAGAAACAAAAACTTACGGCCCGGGCGAGAGTAAATTCAACATAAAATAAAAACTAATAAAAGTTTTGAAAAAATTACAAACTCATTATAATAACTATTTCCCCCATGTCTAGCTTAATTAAGAACAGATGGATCCTCATATCTGCTTCTTTTACTCATATATTTTCATTGATCTGAGAGAGAGAGAGAGAGAGAGAGAGAGAGAGAGAGAGAGAGGAAAATAGAAACATCAATGATGAAAGTCATTGATCAGCTGCCTCCTGCACACCCCCCGCTGGGGATCTAGCTGGCACACCGGGCATGTGCCCTGACCGGGAATCGAACCTCAATCTCCTGGATCATAGGTTGATACTCAACCACTGAACCATGCTGGCTGGGCTCATATGTCTACTTCTGTATTCAATCTGTTACACTGTTATTTGGGATGAAGTATATGAAAAATATCTGACCCACACAGATATGTATTTGGAAAAAGAATGAGTATTTTAATAGCCTCCTCAGATAATGTGAATACTCTTTGATATTCCAACAAAATTTGATAAGTGGTGGTTATGTGACATCTGAAAGCCATCAATAAGCTCTGAGAACATTTAAAGGCACTGGTTTATTTGGCACTTTGGAACATTTACCCATTTTACATCATTCACTGACCATTTGGAAAACACTGGTTCCACAGAATTACACATATCTGTTACATTACTTATAAAACATAAAATAATCACTTTTATTAAAAATCATCACTGGTCTTATCATAAAAACTATTAATTATTGGGAAATTCAATCTCACGTGGCAGATACAAGTTTTCCAAAACTCTAATTTTGGCTTGAAAACTTAACTTTTTTAAATCACTGGCAACAAACACAGCGGTTTTCCTTGAAACAATAGTCTACCTACATTGATCTTCCAGAAAAATATCTGCCATATACTCAAGTCTGTATCCACAGCTTGTCATTCTTTTTTTAATTTAATATTTTTATATAGACTTTACTTTTTAAAGCAGTTTTACATCCACAGCAAAACTGATCAAGATACACACACACACACACACACACACACACACACACACACACACGGGGCCCCTTTCTCCATAACCAATATCAGAGTGGTACATTTGTTTTTCTGGGTACATGTGTTTTATGGTACATTTTTAAAAATCAGTGTACCAACACTAATGCCTCATTATCACCCAAAGTCCGTAATTTACATGAGGGTTCCCTCTTGTTATTGTACATCTATGGGTTTGACAAATGTATTCAGATTGACTTCTTTTACTTAATCACGCGTATTTAAGGTTCCTCTGTGTCTTTCCTGGATTCAATATCTCATTTCTTTTTAAAGACAAATATGATTTCATTGTCTTGATGTACCACTGTTTGTTTATCCATTAACCTATAGAAGGCCATCTTGGCTGCTTCTAAGTTTTGGCAATTATGAATAAAGCACTATAACACTCACGTGGTTTTATATGGACATATTTTCAATTTATTTGGGTAAATACCAAGGAGCATGACTGTGGGATCCTCTGGTAAAAGTATGCTTGGTTTTCTGGAAACTGACAAACTGCCCTAAGTGGCTGTACCATTCTGCATTCATTCCCACCAGCAATGAATGAGAGTTACTGTTGCTCCACATCCTCACCAGCAGTCAGTATTGTCAATGTCTGGGATTTTAGGCATCCTAACAGGTATGTAGTGGTACGTGATTTGAGCATCTTTTCATATGCTTATGTAACATATGTATATCTTCTCTGGCAATGTGTCTATTCAGATCTTATCCTCATTTCTTTATTAAATACATCTTTATTGATTTCAGAGAGGAAGGGAGGGGGAGAGAGAGAAAAAAATATCAATGATGAGAGAGAGTCACTGATCGGCTGCCTCCTGCACGCCCCCAACTGGGGATCGAGCCGCAACCCAGGCATGTGCCCTGACAAGGGAATCAAACCGCGATCTCCGGGATCCTAGGCCGACACTCAACCGCTGAGCCACGCGCAGCTGGGCTTATCTTCATTTTTAAGTCAAGTTTTTCATTTTCTTACTGTTAACCTTTAAAAAGTTCTTTACATATTTTGGATAACAGTTCTTTATCAGATATATTGTCTACAAAAATATTTTCCCCAGTCTGTGGCCTGTCTTCTCATGCTCGTTTTTAAAGTTTCATGCAGCCCGGCCGGGCGTGGCTCAGCGGCTGAGCGTCGACCTAGGATCCAGGCGATCGGGGTTCGATTCCAGGTCAGAGCACATGCCCGGGTTGCGGGCTCAATCAACGGCTCTCTCATCATTGATGTTTCTCTCTCCCTCCCCCTCCTTTCCTCTCTCTGAAATCAATAAAGATATATTTAATAAATAAATAAGTAAATAAATAAATAAATAAAGTTTCATGCAATGAAATGCACTTACTGGTGTACATTTCTAAGTTTTGACAAATGCATAGAATTACAGAACAAGCACAATCAAGATACAGAACAGTTCCATCACCTCCATATATATTCCTTCATACTGACACTCTGCCAACAATAGCCCTGGCAATCACTGATCTTCAAACTGACAGTCAACAATACATTTTAGGTATCAGATCATAGAGCCTAGAAATTTGGTTATAGGCTTTAACTAAATGTTTGAACTGCTTTGGTTGTCACATAGCTTATAGTCAAAGATTAAGAAAAGTTCATCAAGCCTATAAAGCAAGTTCCAGGAGAAACATTTAAGAGAGCATTTTGTTTATGAGAATAGGAAAATGTAGCCAGTTGAGCACAAAAAGATTAGGCCTTTGTTCACATACACATTAGAACTGCTCACTTCCTGCCCAGGACACACTGATCTCACAATTTAGTGATAAGGTGCTGATGTGGTCTCTTTGTCAAGCAGGAGGAGATAACTTCAGGGTCCTGAGGAGAATTTGAGTTTGTTTTGCAGAAGGAATAAATGCCTTTAGGAGAGCTGCAACCAGCTGCTGACATCTAGAAATCTGGTTGCACAAAAAATGTTATCTGAAACTAAAGAAACAAAATTTTCCCTCAGTTCACCGAAACTCCCCTCCTTTATGTTCGAGCCACCTAAAAATCTCCCTGCTTTTGCTTTTAGAAGATGGATTTGAGAAATCTTGCTCTCCCAGCTTCTTGCTTTGGCCAAATAGAATAAACCTTTCTCTATCCCCAAGCACTGGTGTCTCCGTGTTTGGCTCACTACTGCATCAGGTACATGAAACTGAATTTTGGGAGGTGGTTCAGTAGCAATGTTTCCCATCATTGTAGCTTTCGTCTTTTCCAGAATATCATACAATTAAATTCATATATTGTGTAGCCTTTTGAGTCTGGTATTTTCTCATATTTAGCATAACAGTTCTGAGATTCATTAACGTTATTGCAAGTATCAAGAATTTTTTTTTAGCTGAATTCTATGGATATGCCACAGTTGGTTTATCCACTCACCAATTCAGGGAAATTTAGATTGTTTGCAGTGCTTGGCAATTTGAACAAAATTACTATAAACATTTTTGTGCAATTTGTGTGTGAACATACGTTTTCATTTTTCTTGGATAAATATCTAGGATTGAAACTGCTGGCTCATGTAAGTTTACACTTAACTTTTTTTTTATTTAAGAGAGAAAGAAAGGGAGGGAGGGAGGGAGGGAGGGAGGGAGGGAGGGAGGGAGGGAGGGAGGGAGGGAGGGAGGGAGGGAGGGAGGGAGGGAGGGAAAGATTGATGTGGGAGAGATACACCAATTGGCTGCCTCCTGCACGCACGGACTGGGCTGAGGATTGAACCTGCAACCCAGGTATATGCCCCTGACTGGAAATTGAACCTGAGACTGGGCTGACACTCTAATCACAGAGGAACACCAGCAGTTTACGTTTAACTTTAATGGGAAATTGTCATACTGTTTCCAAAGTGGCTATACTATTTTGCATTCCCACCAGCAATATATTAAAGTTCCGGTTGCTCTACTTTCTCACCAATACTTGATATTGCCGGCTAGGGGCAAGGGAAGGATTGTTGGTTTTCTTAGTCATTCTAATGGGTGAACAGTAGTATTCTCACTGTAGTTTTAATTTGCATTTCACTAATGATGTAGACCATGTTTTCAAGTGCTATTTGCCACCAATATATCTTTTCCAGCAAAGCTTTTGCCTATTTTTTAATTGTGTTGTTTACTTATTGTTGAGTTTTGAGAGTTCTTTACATAATCTACATACAAATCCTTTGTCAGATATGTGATTTGCAAATATTTTCCCTCAGTCTGCCACTTTTCATTCACTTCTCAG
This sequence comes from Miniopterus natalensis, assembly GCF_054644295.1. Lineage (NCBI taxonomy): Eukaryota > Metazoa > Chordata > Mammalia > Chiroptera > Miniopteridae > Miniopterus > Miniopterus natalensis. The sequence goes on from NC_142088.1 coordinate 82,271,288, forward strand.
TCTCTTTCAAAGACAGAAGTTTTTAACTATACTGAAATCTTATTTATCAATTTATTTTGGGTTTTTTTGTTTGTTTTTTAAATATATCTTTATTGATTTCAGAGAGAGGAAAGGAGAGGGAGAGAGAGATAGAAACATCAATAATGAGAGAGTCATTGATCAGCTAGCCTGCAACCTGGGCATGTGCCCCAACTGGGAATCGAACCCCTATCGCCTGGATCCTAGGTCGACACTCAACCGCTGGGCTACTCCCGGCTGGGCTATTTTGTTTTTAATCTTACCTAAGCCACAGTTACAAAGATTTTCCTGTGCTCTCTTCTACCAGTTGTTTCACAGTTTACATTTAGATCCATGATCTATTGTGAGTTCATTTCTGCATTAGGTATTAGGGAGAGGCTGAGACTCTAGGCTTTTTACTCACATGTCTAATTGTTCTGAAACTATGTGCTAGAAAAAAGACTATATTTTTTCTTCTAAGTCCCCTTTACACCTCTGTTAAAATCAACTGACTGTATTTTGTCCAGGTCTACCTCAGTATCTTGATTACTGTAACTTTACAGAATGTTTTGAAATCAGCTAAATTTCAGATCAAATTCTCCAACTATGTTGTTCTTTATCAAAAGTGTTTTAGCAATTTATATACCTTTGCCATTCCATAATTTAAAAGAGCAGCTATCATTATCTACAAAAGGTATTGACAAAATTCTGATCTGGGTCAATCAATTTGAGGAGAAATTATATCTTAATAATACTGAGTCTTCAAAATCACAAGAAGGTGACGACTCTCTACAATTATTAAGGCCTTCTTTGATTTCTTTCATCAGTGTTTTATAGTATTCCGCACACAAATCCTGTACACATTTCTGTCAGACTGCTATCTTTTTGGAAGTGCTATTTAACTGGTAGTTTGCTGATTTCCGCAATTTTTATACACTGCCCATATATCCTGCGATCTTGTTAAACTACTTCTAGAAATATTTTTGTAGATTCCTTGAGGTTTTCTGCATAGACAATCATGTCATCCACAAATAGGAGCAATATTATTTCTTCTTTTATGTTCCAAAAGCCCTTTTATTTCTTTTTCTTGCCTTACTGCACTGTTCTCAATCTTAGAGGAAAAGCAGTCTGTCTTTCACTACTAGTACTCACTATTATGTCTAACATGAGCTGCAGATATTTGCAGGTGCCCTTTATCAGGCAAGAGAAAACCACTTCTATTCCTAGTATTAAGAACTTTTACCATGAAGGATGAAGAATTTTGTCCAACGCTTATTATCCACTGAAATAGATGATCACTTGGTTTTCCTTAGTCTATTACTAAATTAATCCAACTGATTTTCAAATGTTGAACAGCCATGCATTCCCAGAATAAATCCTGTTTGATCACAATGCATTACCCCTTTTATATATTGCTGGATTTAAATTACTAAAATTTTGTTGTGAATTTTGCATCTGTGTTCATGAGGGATACTGCTATAGTTCCCATGTAATATCTTCATGAGGTTTTGTATCAAAACTCATATGAGATGGGAAGTGTTCCTTCTAATACTTCCTGGAAGAGGCTGCATAGACATTGTAAGTAGCAAACATACTTTATTCACACTTCCCATTTCCTCCTTAAATATTTGAGAGTTTACCTGTGAAACCATCGGGACCCAAAGTTTCCTTTGTTGGAAGGTTTTTAATTATGAGTTCAGTTTCTTTAACAAATATAGGACGGTGGTGAGACAAGAAGATGGTGGCGTAGGTAACCGTGGTACCCGCCACCTCCCACAACCACAATAAAATTACCACTAAAATACAGAACCACCATCATTCAAAACCTCCTGTAATCTAGCTGAACAGAAGTCCTACAACTAGGGAATTAAAGAAGGAGGACATGGAGACCAGTAGAAGGGGCAGAGACATGAGGTGGAATCTGGGAGGAATCATGGAGATGTGGCCTTGGACCCACACCCAGGTGCTGCAGTTTAAAACCGGGAGGGATATCTCTACCTGAAGGTTTCCCAGAGGAGGGGTCCCAAACCCACATCAGGCCCCCTACCCCAGAGTTCCAGTGCCGGGAAGAGAAGTCTCCACCACTTCTGGTTGTAAAAACAAGCATGGATTGTGGCAAAGTGAGCAGAGGCTGCTGGAGCCCCAGGCAGCTCCTCTTAAAGGGCCCGCACACGGACTTACTCAGACACACTCCCTCTAAGCTCCAGCACTGGGCAGCAGCCTGAAAGGAACCTGGGACATTTGGGGAGAAACTAACTTGCCTGGAATCAGGTGAGAGCTGGAGGGGAAGCTTTCTCCCACAAAGAAGAGCTGGCAGAGACCACTGCTCCTTTGATGAGCCTTCCCCCAACAGAGCCTCTTCTGAATCTCCATCAACCTGACTCACATCTTCCGCCCTGTCCTGGTGATTCCCAGAGACCCTGCCCCTCCCTACTTGCAGGCTCATCCAAGCCATTTCCAGTGGCTTTTCTATGCAAGTGGCCTCTCGAGCCTCATGTTTAGGACTTGCCTAAAATCTCTCAAATAAGCATCAGCTGGTTTCAGCGTGCCCCATACCTATCAATAAGTAGCCTCAGGCCTGGCAGTAGCAACAGCCTGCACTGGTTCACAGCTTGACCTCTCCTGGGAACTCCAAGCCCAGGACAAGTAGCAGCCATCTACGGACTGCTGTGTAGCTCATGCTGGGTGACCCTGGGAAGGCACAGGCAGAGGTCAGCTTCAACTACACTGGATTACAACCCTACCACATACACAAGTGATATACTCAAGGGGTGCACTTGGTGAACACCAAAGCTCCGCTGAAGTAAATCTTGCTCCACAGAGGTGTCTCCAGCACAGCAGCTCTTAGCTGCAGCTGGAGTTGGTCCTCACAGCAGAATGGCCTGGGGGTCAATTCCTCCCAGGCCAACAACAACAAAGGCTCAACTACAACAGGACAGTGCACACAGCCCACACAGGGGAGCACCTAGGAGGCCCAGCTCAGGTGACTGGGGAGGCTGAGCCACTGGACCTACAGGACACCTACTACACAAAGCCACTCTACAAATTCCAGGAGACACAGCAGATCTACCTAATACATAGAAAAAAACACCTGGAAGCAGCCAAAATGCGGAGGCAAAGAAACATATCACAAAGGAAAGAACAGAAGAAATCTCTAGAAAAGGAACTAAATGAAATAGATACGAGAAAGCTAACAGCTACAGAGTTCAGAATAATGGTTTTAAGGATGCTCAAGGACATTAGTAAGAATATGATGAAAATAACTGAGAAAACCGATGACATAATAAAGGACCAATTTGAAATGAAGGCCACATGAACTGAAATGAAGAATAATTTACAGAGAATCAACAGTAGAGTAGAGGATGCTGAGAATCAAATCAGCAATTGGGAACATGAAGAAACAAAAAACACCCAACCAGAAGAGCAAAAAGAAAAAAGAATCCAGAAATATGAAGATAGTATAAGGAGCCTCTGGAAAACTTCAAGCGGCCCAACATTCATATTATTGGAGTGCCAGGAGGGGAAGAAAGAGAGCAAGAAATAGAAAACCTATTTGAAAAAATAATTACAGAAAACTTCCCCTACCTGGGGAAAGAAATAGACTTACAAGTCCAGGAAGAACAGAGAGGCCCAAACAAGAAGAACCCAAAGAAGCCCACACTAAGACACATCATAATTAAATTACCTAAGGTTAAAGACAAAGAGAGAATCTTAAAACCAGCAAGAGAAAAGCAATTAGTTACCTACAACGGAGCTCCCATATGACTGTCAGCTGATTTCTCAACAGAAACTTTGCAGGCCAGAAGGGAGTGGCAAGAAATATTCAAAGTGATGAAAAGCAAGGACCTATAACCAAGATGACTCTACCCAGCAAAGCTATCATTTAGAGTTGAAGGTCAAATAAAGAGCTTCACAGAGAAGAAAAAGCTAAAGGAGTTCATCACCACCAAACCACTATTACATGAAACGTTGTAGGGTCTTCAAGAAGAAGCTAATGAACAAAAGAAACTAACAAGCAAAACAGACCCAGAGACACTGAAACATGCAACAGACTGTCGTATCTCAGAGGGAAGAAGGAAGAGGTGGGAGGTGGGAAGAGGTTAACCAAAGAATTTATATGCATAACCCATGGACACAGACAATAATGGAGTGAAGGCCTGGGGAGGGGGAGGGAGTCAATGGGGGGGGGGGGATTAGATACCTGTAATACTTTCAACAATAAAGATTAATTTTAGTTATTTATTTATTTATTTTTAAATATATCTTTATTGATTTCAGAGAGAGGAAAGGAGAGGGAGGGAGAGACAAAAACATCAATGATGAGAGAGTCATTGATCAAGCCCACAACCCGGGCATGTGCCCTGACCGGGAATCGAACCCTGATCACCTGGATCCTAGGTCGATGCTAAACCACTGAGCTACACCCGGCCGGGCAACAATAAAGATTAATTTTAAAAATATATACACAAAATTTTTACAAATTGCAAAGACTGTTAGCAATTTAACGTATTATTACAAATTATTCAAGAGATATAACCAATACTAAAAAACTGAGCCATTCCTAGCTTTTTAAATTCACTGATAAAAATTATCCAGCTACACTTTCACTTGATGAAATAAACCTTAGAAGGAAATATAAATGATGGGATCTATAAATTAAATCAATCAATCAATCAATAAATAAACAATCTTGGTTGGCTACCTTGGTTGTGATAAAACAAAGCAGGCCAGTATTATGTTATCAGCACATGTTTGTATATGCTTACAGCACTTATGAATAGATACAGCAAAAACATTACTATACAGTGACAGCTTCTGGGAAAGAGATTTAGATGACTTGTAAGAATGAGGAGAAATTTAGTCAACACTATTTGAATTTTAGACCATCTATCTGTACTACCCTCAAAAGTTAATTTTGTTTCACAGATAATATCTAATGACTTGATACATTAAAAACTCAATTTAAAACACTATAAAATGTCACCCTCTCGCCCGTCCAGGTATGGCTCAACGGTTGAGAGTCGACCTAGGATCCAGGCGATCGGGGTTTGATTCCCGGTCAGGGCACATGCCCGGGTTGCGGGCTCGATCCATGACTCTCTCATCATTGATGTTTCTATCTCTCTCTCCCTATCCTTTCCTCTCTGAAATCAATAAAGATATATTTAAAAAAAAAAAATGTCACCCTCTCTCTCAACTTGTTAAATAAAAGTCAGAATTCTTCTTCTCAACTTTGTTAAATAGAAGTCAGAAGTCTTTGTTCTTAAAACAGTATTTTTCCATTCAAGTATATAGTATATGTATAATCTTCCTAAAGCAATAGAGGTCCTACTCAATCTCCTTTACTGACTAGATAGTATTAATTTTATAAATATAAATTGAATTGCTTATTCTATGTTGAATTAAGTTTTCAACCAAAAATCTGGGATAGTTTTTAACTGGAAGCTCCCTAAGACTGAAAGAAAACCTGCATTATATGTGGGATCTAATGAACAAAATAAACTAACAAACAAGATCCAGAGACACTGAAGCATGCAAAAGACTGAAGTATTTCAGAGGGAAGAGGGGAGGAGGTGCGGGAAGAGATAAACCAATGAATTTATATACAAACATGCATAGCCCACTGACAGACAATGTTGGTGGGTAGGCCTGGGGAGGGGGTGGGAATCAGCTGAGAGGGGACTGGGGGGGAGACATCTGTAATACTTTCAACAATAAAGACAATTTTTTTTAAAAAAAGACAATGTGCATGCTATATATGTGAGAAATGGAGAATTCGATCCAATATAATATTTCTAGTGAACTGACATCAGCTTATCATTACATTATTACAAATAAACAAGGCACAAGTCTAATATTTGTGTCTATTTGAAATACTTTTAACCTCCAGAGGCTTCTAAAAATCATTAGTACAGCCCTGGCCACTGTGGCTCAGTTGGTTAGAGTGTCATCCTGTGCACTGAAAAGTCACGGGTTTGATCCTGTTCCAGGTTCAGGTGCGTACTGGGTGGGGGGGCGTTGTTTATTTGGTTTATTTTAAATAAAATATTACTTTATACCCATTATATTGTCAAGTTTTTTTTTTTTTTAATCCTCACCTAAGAATGTGGTTTTCTACTGATTTTAGAGAGAAAGGGTGAGGGAGGGAGAAACATTGATCACCACCACCCCCCATCACTCAGCACGCACTCAAACTTGGAGCAGGATCAAACCCTTGACTTTTCAGTGCACAGGATGACACTCTAACCAACCGAGCCACACTGGCCAGGGCTCTACTAATGATTTAGAAGCCTCTGGAGGTTGATGGTACCTCTATACAACGAGGACTTCTAATGTCAAAGGCTCTGATGGGCTCAATCTCTAGAACAAGACTATACCTATCACAGGTAGACAGAACTGCATTTTTTAATCCATGAAACTTCGACAATTTAGTTAGGTCTCTAGAGCTAGAGGATAGGAAACACAGAGAAAACAAGAATCTTATAGTATAGGTTTATGTATGCAATTGTTTTGTTAACTTCTTTTTCCTTTATTTCCTATCCTCTAGCTCTAGGAACTTCAAAAAGTTCATGAAACGAGAAGAAAAAAAGGAGGGAAGACCAAAAAGGCATTAACCTTGATGGAAGCTTGATTTAAAAAAAATAAAGTTAAACGACAAGAGTTCACAAGGACTTGAAGAAAAGGGAACCCTTGTGCATGCTGGTTGGACTATAAATTGATGCAACCACTATGGAAAACAATGTAGAGATGAAAATTACTAAAATTATCATATAACCCAGCAATTCCACTTCTGTTTATCGGAAGAATACAAAAATACTAACTCAAAAAGATTTATGGTCATTGCAGAAAACAAGCTATCCATCAATGGCTAAAGAAAATATGGCATACACATACATATACATACATACACACACAATGAAGTAGTACTCAACCATAAAAATGGAATTTTTGCTATTTGCAACAACATGAGCAAAGCTTGAGGGCATTATGCTAAGTGAAGTGAGTCAGAGAAAGACAAATGCTGTTCGATTTCATGTATATGGAGAATCTCAAAAAATGAAATCATAGATACAGAGGTGCATGAGGAGGGGTGGAGGGAGGTGGGGGACATGAGTGAAGGAGTGAAGCTTTTGTTAACTATGAAAACAGTACACAGTAACGATAAAATACCTGGGGAAAGAGTTTGAGGAAGAGGAAAGAAGGAAATATACCACCATTAGTTAATTATGCCTAATTGTGGATTATATGTAAATTTTTACTTTTCCTCCGAATAATTACAGCTTAAAAGTTTTCCATATTAAAAACTCTTTGCTGCCCAGCCACATGGCTCAGCGGTTAGCATCAATCTATGATCTAAGAGATTGCCATCAAGGCATGTGCCCAGGTTTTGGGCTCAATACCCAGCAGGGCGCGTGCAGGAGGGAGGCGATCAATGAGACTCTCATCATTGATGCTTCTCTCTCTCTCCCCCTCTCTCCCTCCCACTCTCTCTGAAAAGCAATGGATAAAATATTCTCTGGCGAGGATTATCAAAACAAAATTTATTTTTTAATCAATAAAATTTTTTTTTTAATTTAAAACAACTTTTGCAAATGTTTACCGATTTTCTAAATGATTTTCTAAATGTAACATGATTTGCCGAAAAGTCTCATTGTTGGACCAAGCATTTGTTTAAAAATATATGCTACTAAAATTCAAATTGCAGTGATTATCTTTATGCACAAAGCTTTTTTCCTTAGAACAATTTATTTCCCTCATAGCCAAGAGGGATTACTGATGTCAAGTAATCTTTGATACTTCAGAGTTTAAAAAAAAAAAAAAAAAAATCACTTTCTCTTGGCTGTTTCTATATATTTCATTTTCTTGATTATTAATAAGGCTGAGTACTTCTTTTCCATTTTATTAAGCAATTTTATTCCCATCCCCAGGTATACTGTCCTTTCATGTCTTATGCATCTTGCTTTTGGGAATAAATCTATATTTAGGTCTTTGTCACTTGCCTTCCATATGACTAGGTTCAGGGAAAAAATTTCCCTACACGTTTTTGTTTGAATTTTGAATTAAAAAGCATACTTCTTGCCCAGCCGGAGTAACTCGGCGGTTAAGCCTGGATTGACCTGTGATCCAGGAGATCGAGGTCTGGTTCCCAGTCAGGGCACATCCCAGGTTGCGGGCTGGATCCCCAGTAGGGGGCATGCAGGTGCCAATCCATGACTCTCTCTCCCCCTCTCCCTTCCTCTCTCTGAAATCAATAAAAACATATTTAACAAAAAAAAGAGCATACTTCTTATATCCCAGGAGTTAACAACAAAGCTTAATAGGAAAAGCACTGTTTCCCTGTGCTCAAACTACAATATATCCTCCTTAATCAAGATTCCACATTTGCAAATTTGCCTACTCACTAAAATTTATCTGTAGCCCCAAAATCAATACTTGCAGTCTTTGTAGACATGCAAGGGCAGCAAAAATCTGAATCACCCCAAGCTCTTTTCAGGCTAAGGACTAATCAGCTGGCACTCTGCCTTCTTGTTTCCGCTCTCATACTGTAAACAAGTGTCCTTTTGCAGTCTATCGTCATGTTTTAGACAAATTTGTGCTTTTCATTGATGACTTTGCTGCTTAAAATGGCACCCAAATGTGCAGTGCTGTCTAGTGTTTCCTAAGCACAAGAAGGTTGTGATGTGCCTTATGGAAATAAAAATAAGGTTAGACAGGCTTGGTTCAGGCATGAAGTGTAACTACTGCTGTTGGCCACGAGCTCAAAGTTAATGAATCATTAATATACATTAAATAAGTTATCTTTAAACTGAAACACACATAAAACAAGCCTATGTTTTGATTGGTTGATGCAAATGTTGTCACGAGAGGCTCCCAAGAAACTAACCCTGTATTTCTCTAGGAGGAACAGTTCAGTGTTTGCAGTAACTTTATAGAACATAACTACCATGAGTAACTAGGATTAACTGGGGTTGGCAGCACTAACTAGTCACAAGAAAAAATAATAGAATTGGATGGTACACACAGTACAAGGATATTCTCATTCTCTTTTTAAATTTCCTTCAACTGTAGAAGCCCTTCCTCAAGTCACATCTAAGAAGCAAATTCAAAATATACAGCCAAGTTGTACCACTCTAATACCATTCATAACTCCTCCACAGAATCCCTGAACCTTGAGCAATGGAGTACAATACCATCAAAGTGCAAAGAACAATGAACTAGGGAAGCCAGGATTCTGTTTAAGGCTCTGGCAACTTCCTTCGCTACCTTGAAGAAATTCTGACACCTCTGGGTCTTATTTGCTCGATCTTAAAATGATGGAGCCCGGCCGGGAGTAGCTGAGCGGTTGAGTGTCGACCTAGGATCCAGGCGATCGGGGTTCGATTCCCGCATGCCCGGGTTGCAGGCTGCAGCTGATCAATGACTCTCTCATCACTGATGTTTCTATATCTCTCTCTCCATCTCCTTTCCTCTCTCTGAAATCAATAAAGATATATATATTTTTTTTAAATGAAGGAACGGGATTAAGGACTATTAACATCACTCAATACTTAAAATTTGGAAAGCACAAAAAGATTATGACTTATAATCTTGTATGTGACATTCAAAAAAACTATTGCTACTTTCAAACCACATTGCAATTGGCTGTGATTTCCAGAAAGCACCTTTTATATATTTATATATTTATAAATTTCAGAAAAGTATTCTAACTTTAATAGAGATCCATGTAGACAACTAAAAAAATTCTGTCTTGCAAAAAAATCAATTCAGTTCAAAGGCACAGGCAATCAGAGAAAAGACAAAATAAATTACTTCTGCCTATTTTATATCATGAACTTTTATACAATCATTAAAATGTCTCTGAAGTAGTTTAAACAAAAAACTTTACATGATCTAAAGCTATGTGAAAAATTAGACTGTAAAATAAAAATTACATTTTAAAAGAACCGTGTACTTTAATGTAAAAGTCAAAAAATGGAAAGGAACACATAAAAAGGTAACAAAGTGTGGAATTATGGCAAAATCTTGCCATTTTCTTTATACCTTGGGTTTTTCCAAGTTGTCCATAACAGATATGGATTACTTTTATAAAGACGCATAAGTGTTTTTTTTTAAATGTTCTTCTAAAATCGCTAGCTTTGCCAAATACAGTCATGTGCCATATAGCACATTATTATTCAATAAATAATGGACCATATAAAAGACGGTGATCTCCTAAGATTATAACATATGAAACTTGTAATAGATATATGTTAAAATATATGCTAACAGAAAATCACCAATCGAACACCCAGCAACACCTGCTGCAGACAGGCTCCACTAATGGATGCTAAAATTAGTGAGCAACAGTTTGAGAAGAAACAGTGTATTTACATAGTTTCAAAGTATCTCCTCCAAGATACATATTAATTACAAAGGAAAAAACAGTAAACATACAGAGAAAAGGTCCAGCAGACACAGTATTTACTCAGAACGAAAAATTTTGTTTCTGTATCACAGGCCATGAGCTAGAAGTTTCACCATACTGGAAGGATATGTTTAGGACAGCCTAACTTAAAATACAAAATAAACATTTTGATGTGGGAGAACAACCACAAAGATGCACGAAGAGCCCCGCCAGCATGGCTCAGTGGTTGAGCATCGACCTAGGATCCAGGAGATCGCTGTTCGATTCCTGGTCAGGGTACATGCCGGCGTTGCAGGCTCCATCCACAGTGGGGGGCATACAGGAGGCAGCCGATCAATGACTATCATTGACGTTTCTCCCTCTCTCTCTCCCCCCCTTCCTCTCTCTGAAATCAATAAAGATATATTTTTTAAAAAGAATCACAAAATGATGTGGTCCATTCTCCAGAATAACTATCACAGAGAGCATTAATCTAACAGCCCTCTAAGCTGTCCATCAAGAGACATGCCTCAAGACTCTTGGACAAAGTGATGGTTTCAACCAGCCCTAAATTAGGTTTGCAGAGCACAGAGGCTTGATTTGCAATTGAGATACTTACGTAAGCAAGTCTTAAAAAAAAAAAAAGTATACGTATGAAAAATAAAAAATGAGGAAGACTGCTGTAGTTAAACAAGACCAAAGAGACAACCAGATGAAACATGTGAACCTTGATTAGGCTCTGGTTTGAGCTATCAAAGACCGTTTGAATGTGAACCAATTATTACATAATATTAGGGAATTATGGCTAATTTTCTCTGATGTGATACTGCATACTAATATTGCATGCTGAAGCATTATGTGTCATGATGTCTGCTACTCTCAAATAGACAAAACTACGTATATGCGTATATGCATTTATGTAGGTAAAGACAGAATGTATTAGAAATTTTGTTTATCAATATCCATAAAATAACCTACTGGGATTTTCATAACCTACTGGGATTTTCACTGCACTTTAAATCTACAGATTAAGCTGGGAAGAATTCACATCTTGACAATATTGAATCTTTCTACCCATGTACAAAACATATTTTTCCATTTATTTAGATCTTCTTTGACTTTTTCATTAAAGTTGTGTAGTTTTCCTCATGTAGATCTTGTACATTTGGGCAGATTTAAAGTACATTTTTTGGTGCGAATATAGATGGCACTGTTTTTAATTCCAAATTCCAACTGTTCACTGTGGCTATATAAGTAAGCAATTGACTTCTGTGTATTTGTCTTGTATCCTGAAACCTTGCCGTAATTAGAGTTTGATTCTTAAGATTTTCTACATAGACAATCACATCTTCTGTGAATAGACAATTTTAGTTCTTCCTTCCCAATATGTATACTTTTATTCCAATTTCTTGTCTTACTGAATTAGCTATGACTTCCAGGACAATGCTGAAAAGGAGTGGTGAGTGAGGACATCCCTAACTTGTTCCTGAGCTTAGCATCTAGTTTCTCACTATTAAGTATATTAACTGCAGGAAGTTGGAGATGTTCTGTATCAACTTGGGGAAGGTTCCCATCTATGTATGTCCAGTTTGCTGAGCATTTTTATCAAGAATGGGTCTTGAATTCTGTCAAATGTTCTTTTGCATTCATTGATATAATCATGATTTTTCTTCTTCACCCTGTCGGTGTGATATCCATCAAATCAATTCATTATTGAATTCTGAACCAGCCTTGCACGCCTGAAATAAATCCCACTTGGTCGTAATGTATATAATTCTTTTTATTTATGGTTACATTAGGTTTGCCAATATTTTGTTAAAGAATTCTGTATTAATGTTCTAGATATACTGATCTATAGTTTTCCTCCTATGTCTCTTTCTGGTTTTGGTATTAGAGTAATGCTGGCCTCAAGAATGAATTAGGAAGTGTTCCCTCTACTTCGGTTTTCTGGAAGAGACTGTCGAGAACTGGTATAATTTCTTTCTGAACTGTTTGGTAAAATTCACCAATGAACCCATCTGGGTCTGGTGCTTTCTGTTTTGGAAGGTTATTAATCATTGATTCAATTTCATTATCTCTCAAACTTCCCCATCATAAGCCTTGCTTAAAATCTTAAGATATACAAATATTGAGAACACAACAGGACAAAGGGCTATAAATGTATCTGCAAAATACTATGGAATTATGGGTATATACCCAAAGAATTGAATGCAGATACACAAACAGGTATCTGTAAACCCATGTTCATAGTAATATTCATTATTCACACATTAGTTAAAAGATGAAAAACCACCCAAATGCCCATCAACAGATGAATGGGTAAAAAAAAAAAAAGTGTCCTGTATTCAATATTATTCAGCCTTAAAGGAGAAGAAAATTTTAATACATGCTACATGGATGAACCTTGAAGACATGATGCTAAGCCACAAAAAGATAAACATAGTATAATTCCTCTTATGTAAGGTTCCTAGGGAAGAAAGATACACTGACACAGAAAGCAGAATGGTGGTTGTCATGGGCAGGGGGAGGGAGGAATGGGCAGTTAGTGTTTAATAAATATAGACTTTCAGTTGGGAAAGTTGAAAGATTCTGGAGATGGATGGTGGTGATGGTTACACAACAATGTGAATGTAAATAATGTTACAGAAGTACATACACTTAAAGTGGTTAAGGTGCCCTGGCTGGTGTGGCTCAAATGGTTGAGCACCATCCCATGAACCAAGAGGTTGCTGGTTCAATTACAGGTCAGGACACATGCCCGGGATGTGGAATCAATCCCCAGCAGGGGGCATGCAGGAGGCAGCTAATCAATGTTTCTCACATTGATGTTTCTCGTTCTTTCATCCTTCCTCTTTCTAAAATCAATAAAAACATTTTTTAAATTATTTTTTAGAAAGACTATAAAAATAAAATTAAAATAAAATGGTTAAAGTGGTAAATTTTATGTTAAGCATATTTTACCACAATTTTTTTCTGAAAGCTGTGAAATCCAGCAGGCACTCAGTAATATGTAATTGAACAAGTGGCTTTAAAAAATGCATACTGAAGGATTATTTTTTAAATGCTGCCTGGCCAGTGTGGGTCAGTGGCTGAGCACTGGCCCATGCACCAAGAGATCTCAGGTTCCATTCCCAGTCAGGGCACATGCCCAGGTAGCAGTTTACACCCTAGTGGAGGTTGTGAAGGAAGCACCCAATTGATGTTGATGTTTATCTCTCATCAACGTTTCTATCTCTTCCTCTCGCTTCCCCTCTCTGAAATCAATAAAATATATTTTTTAAAACTATACGCTATGGGAGTGAATGCTATGGGAAGAAACAAGAAGTAACAACTGGGGTTGCACAAATGTAAAACAAAAAAGTTTCAGATGAAGTAACCTATGAAATTATAAAAGAAGGGGTATGTATACCAGATGGAGAAGTGGAAGAGGGCAATTCCAGACAAAGAAAACAGCAAGTAGGAGTAAAAGGCAAATATTTTTTCTTTTTATTTTAGTTGAGGTATAATTGACATGCAACATTGCATTGGTTTTAGGTGTACTTGAGTTTTTATTTTTATATTATTTTTAACATATCTTTATTAAAGATTAATTAATAATCTTTATTAATATATCTTGATTCCAAAGAGAGGAAGGGAGAGGGGGAGAGAGAGAGAGACAGAAACATGAATGATGAGTCATTGATCGGCTGCCTCCTTCACACCCCCAACTGTGGATCAAGCACATTGCCCTGACCGGAAATTGAACCATGATCTCCTGGATCCTAGGTTGATGCTCAACCGCTGAGCCACGCCCGGCCCGGCTACTTGAGTTTTTAAAAGTGGTTCATGAACAGAGTAGGATGAAGAGGAAACAGCAATGGAAAAAATTGGAAACCTAAGTTCATATACCAGAACTGGATTCTGAAATTCTTATTAGGCCAACCTAGACATAAATCTATCAAATACAGCAAGAAGCCTTAACTGAGGTCTCTGGGTACACAAATGGGTAAAAGGAATTCAATGACATCCCCCACCTTGCAGTTGCATGCAGAATTCTAACATGGACATTTACATTTTTTTCTGGGGAAAAAGCAGGGACATGGACTTTTGCACCAGATTCCCAAGGGGACCAAAAAGTATAAAAAGCACTGTTGTAGGTAATGATGAATCAATCATCCCAGAAATGTAGATAAAATCTGAATTTTAGGAAGATAAATTACCCTATGCAAGGTACAGGAGAGATTAAGGCAAGAAAACAATTTAAACAACAATAATACTCCAGGTACACTTGAGAATTTTTTTTTTACTACTATCTTTCATTACGTTTTTTACAATCTTTTTAATTTTTTACTAAAATCTGAAATTTTGACCTACCATGACTCTTCATGAACTGCCTTTCAAGATCTATCTTGCATAATGTATGCAACAAGCTATTTAACATTTCACTGTATAAAAATATATCACATGAAAATTATCAAAAAGGGACAAATTATCGACTTTAAAGTCCCTTTGTTACTTATGCTTAAGAATGACGCACCATCACTTACTGAGAAGCAAATTCACTCAAAAAAGCAAAAACAATACAAACGTTGGTTTGGTGTGAGAACAACCATCATAGTTATACATTGATAGTGCATAATACTCTGATAAAGCAACTCCACTTTCCATGAATTTATCCCTACATATATGCTCATATATAGGCACAAACATATATGTGTAAAGTTATCCAATGGCGCACTGTTTGCAATAACACACTGGAAACTGCCTGGCCTGGCGCAGTGATTAGAGTGTTGGCCCGGGCACCCGAAGGGTGGTGGGTTTGATTCCTGATGAAGGGCACGTACCTGGGTTGCGGGTCCTTCCTGACCCAGGTCAGGACATGCAGGAGGCAACCAATCGATGTGTCTCTCTCACATCAATGTTTCTCTCTCTCTCCCTACTCCCTCCCCCTCCTCTAGTCTCTAAAATATAATCCTTGAATGAGAATTAACAAATAAACAAAAAAGAACAGAAAACACCCATATCCATCAAACAGGAAGCTAACATAAATCATGAAACATCTACACAACATATAGTATGCAACAATCCTAAAGGAGGTAGTTCTACTTAGTATCTCCAAGATATACTGTTAAGTCAAAAAAGCAAAATACAAAGCAGTGTATAGAATACTACTGTGCATGTGAAAGGGAATAAAAAGGGACAGACACACCTGTAAAAAATGTTTGCTATATATATGCCAAACTATCTCAAACAAACTAACAGCAATGATGCTACTAAACAGACGAAAGGGGACCAGAGGAAAGCCACAGAAAGGAGACAGATCACTGTGAATCCTCTTGTGCCTTTATTGTTTTTACATACGCATATACTGAAAGAAGGAAGGAGGGATGGGGGAAGGGAATGGGGAAGGGAAGGGGGAGAAGGGCAGGGAGGACTTATAAAAGTAATGCTAATGACAGGAACTCAAGAGAGAAACCCATCTGACAAGAAAGGAAGAGATTGGAGCAATATACCTTCAAGCCATGGATTGCCTGCAGTCCCCACAAACTAAAAGAGAGGCATGAAATGGCTTTGCCATCACAGTCTCAGGATAGAATCAACTCTGACCACACCTGGATTTCAGATTCCTGACCTCCTGACCTATGAGAGAATATATTTCTGTTGTTATAAGCCAAGAAAAATTAACAACAAAAAACAAACCAACAAACAAAAAGTACTGCTTCTAACTTTAGTGTTATGGACATGGTCAGACACAGAACTGAAAATGTCTATTCTAGACACAAAGTTGATATAAAAAAAGTTGGATTCAAGCACTGTGGTTAGAAAATGTGGGTGAAAAAAACTCACTAATATCAACTACAATGAGTACCTGAAACACATGAGGGAGGCATTGGGCTACACACTTCGGCGTGTGTGTAAAATCTACCAAGAAACATTCTACCAAACGCTATGATTTAAAGGCAGGTTTAGATGCTGAAAATCATTATATTACAAAAATTAAAATATATAAAAGTATTAGTTGTATTAATTTTGAACAAAGTTAGAAGTGACAACCTAAGACCATAAAATAATGTGACCACTTAATCCCTGATGGAAAATTTTCCTGAATTAGGCTTTATTACCTATGAAACCATCATAATATTACCTCTCCCTAAAACAATGAACCAAAAATCCTTTTAAATTTATACTATGAAAAGATCTGGCTTTTGTTTTGGGCATTAAAAATTTTTTTAATATCTTTACTGATTTCAGAGAGAGGAAGGGGGGAGAGAGGTAGAAACATCGATGATGAGAAAGTCACTGATCAGATCGCTCCTTCAAAACCCTCACTGGGGATAGAGCCGGCAATCCAGGCATGTGCCCTGACTGGGAATCAAACCACAATCTCCTGGATCATAGGTTGATACTCAACAGCTCAGCATGCCGACCAGCTTGGGCATTTTTTTACATTTATTTTTATTGTTAAAAGTATTACAGATGTCCCCTTTTTCCCCCTTGACCCCTTCTACCCTGCCCACACACACACCCCAGGCCCTCAACACATTATTATCCGTATCCAGGGGTTAGGCATAATATGCATATAAACTCTTTGGTAATCTCTTCCCACCTACATACCTATACCTATCCCACCTTCTCTCTGAGATTTCTCAGTCTGTCCCATGCTCCTACCTCTCTGGATCTATTTTGTTCATTATTCATTGTTTATTTTGTTCATTAGATTCCACATATGAGTGAGAGCATGGAAAACTGAATCAGTAAGAATCAGAAAACCTGAATAGGCTTATAACAACTGATGAAATCAAAGGAGTAATAAAAAAAAAACAACCTCCCAGCAAACAAAAGCCCTGGTACGACGGCTTGAGGGGAGCTTTACCAAGCACACTACTTCTTAATACAGCAGTCTCTTTAACATTTCTTACAGTGCTGGGTTTGTGGTGATAAACTCCTTTAGCCTTTTTTTGGTCTGAGAAGCTCTTTATTTCACCACTCATTCTGAACGATAGCCTTGCTGGATAGAGTAGTCTTGGTTTCAGATCCTTGTTTTGCATTACCTTGAATACTTCATGTCATTCTCTTCTGGTCTATAGAGCTTCTGATGAGAAGTCAACCGACAGCCTTATGGGAGCTCCTTTGTAGGTAACAGATTGCATTTCTCTTGCTGCCTTTAAGATGCTCTGTCTTGAATTTATGGCATTTTAATTATGATGTGTCTGGGTGTGGGCCTCTTTGGATTCTTCTTGCTTGGGACTCTGTGCCTCCTGAACTTGTGTCTTTTTCCTTCACCAGGTTAGAGAAGTTTTCTGCCATTATTTCTTTAGACAGGTTCTCTGCTCCTTGCTTTCTTTCGACCTCCTCTGGCACTCCTATGATGTGAATGTTATGTTTCATGTTGACCCACAACTCCCTTAAACTGTCCTGTTTTTTAATTGTTTTTTCTTTTTGGTTCTCTGATTATTTTTCCTACCCTGTCTTCTAATTCGCTGACCTGATCCTCAGCTTCCCCTAATCTGTTTATTACTTCCAATGTATTCTTTATTACTGCTATGTCATTTTAAATTCCTTCATAGTTTCCATATCTTTTCTCATGCTATTGAGCACCCTTACAAATCATTCCTCTGTATCTGATAAATCTTTTTTTTTTTTAAATATATCTTTATTGATTCCAGAGAGAGGAAAGTAGAGGGAGAGAGAGAGAAACATCAATGATGAGAGAGTCATTGATCGGCTGCAGCCCGCAACCTGGGCATGTGCCCTGACCGGGAATCGAACCCTGATCGCCTGGATCCTAGGTGGATGCTTTAACTGCTGAGCCACGCCCAGCCAGGCTGTATCTGATAAATTTCTTATCTCCATTTCATTTAGCTCTTCTTCTGGAGAATTCTCTTGTTCTATCATTTGGGGCTTGGTTTTTGTCTCCCCAATTGGCTGCCTGTTTGGATTTGTTTCTATGTATTAGGTAGGTCTGCTACAACTCCCACTCTTTTTGGAGGGTCTCAGGTGCAGGATAATGTCAGATGCTGTTTGTAACTGGCCCTGAGTACCCTGTTTGGATCTTTCAGCAATAAACTGCTTGTGGCTCCCTCTGCTGGGGGTGTGGGTGTTTGGAAAGGACTAACATGTACACCAAGGTCTGCTTCTCCAAGCCTAAGGTACAGAAGCAGATTAAGGAAAGATTCAAAGCATGCCGAGGTCCACATTCGCTTGCAGGTTGTTATTCTCCGTCACTTAATGAGCCTCAGGCTGTAGACCACAGCAAGGCTTAAACTCCACAGGGTGGGGTGAGAGGTTTTCCAATGGGTGGGGCATTTGCTTCCCCCTCAGGCAAAAGCTTCCTGGATGAGAAAGTTGTCCTATGGGGGAACGACTCAGTACAGAAATCTAAGCTCTATCCCCAGAGCCACCAACCCTGGATTCTCCTCAGACAACTCTAGTCCATTCTGCACTCCCTCTGCAGGAGCCCAAGGTGAGTGGCTGCACATGAAACTTTGTGCACTGGCCTTTTAAGAGGGCGCCCGCATTTCCAGCCATCTCTCTCTGGCAGACAGAAATCCAGCTGCTTTTCACAGCCAGATGTTATGTGGGCACCTTTCTCAGTTCTGGTTCTCTGGGCTGGGGAGCCCGGCTTGGAGGTTAGGCCCCAGAGTCCTCAGTGGGAATCCCCCACAGCTAAGATAGCCCTGCAGACTTTAAGCTGCTGCCTGTGGGAGCCCAGCCAGCCCTTGCACGCCTCCACACTTCCTACCAGTCTCTATGTGGTCTCCACTTTTCTTCCCTGATTATGAGGGTGCTCTCAAGCTAGTCTTCAGTTGATTATTCAGGATGTTTTTTCTGCATTTTAGTTGTAATTCCACTTTGGTACTGGGAGAGTGTCAGTGTGGCTTCCACTTAAGCTGCCACCATCTTGGAATTTCCTGATTTTTTCCCTTGGTTTTGTTTGTTTTTAAATAACAAATACTAAACTGGTATGCAAGTGACCTGGATTTTGCAATAACTGTGTGACTACGAACAAAATTTTTTTCATTTTATAAAGAACATTAAACTGGTATCAGGTGACCTGGATTCTGCCAGAACTACGTAACCATGAACTAGTTTAATCTCCTCAATCCTGTTACCTTAAATTCAAACTAAGGGATCTAGATTTAGTGATCTCAAGAAACTGTAGTCAGTTTGGTTCAGTGATTAGAGCATCAGCCCCTGGACTAAAGAGCTCTGGGTTCAATTCCAGCCAAGGGCACAAACCCTGGTTGCAGGCTTGATCCCCGGCCCTGGTGTTTGCAGGAGGCAAACAACCAATGTGCCTCTCTCACATCAATGTTTCTCTGTCTCTCTCTCACCCCTTCCACTCTCTTTGAAAAAGGAATGGAAAAAATATTCTCGGGTAAGCATTAAAAAAAAAAGTCGATTCTATAATTTCAAGATTACACAGGGGGCAATGAAGAATTTTTCAGTTTCATTCAGCTTTTTTTATTTTAATATACCTTTAATGATTTCAGAGAGAGGAAGGGAGAGGGAGAGAAATATCGATGATGAAAGAGTCATCATTGATCAGCTGCCTCCTGCACACTCCCTGCTGTGGATTGAGCCCACAACCCGGGCATTACCAGGAATCAAACCACAGTCTCCTGGATCCTAGGTCAATGCTCAACCACTGAGCCACAACTGGCTGAGCCAGCTTTTTTTTATTCTTATTTTTTTTAATGCTCACCCTAGAATATTTTTTACATTGCTTTCAGAAAGAGAAACATCAATGTGACAGAGACATCTACTGGCTGCCTCCCACACAGTAAGGGCAAAGCCTGCAACCAAAGTATATGCCTTTGGCTGGAATCAAACGCAGGACCCTCTAATCAGTGAGCCAAAGCTGTACCCACTGCACGAAACCAGCTATGGCCAGCTCACTTTATTTAGATTTATGTTATACCCTTTTTTTTTTTTTACAATAATTTTATATTTTTTTACTCCTCTGGGCAGGTTAAGTGACTGGGTGGTGGGAAGGATCTGGTCTCATTTGTTCAGTGGCTTCCCCCCAGCTTGCAGTCCTGGATCCATGCCTCGTTTCATCAGCCATGGATCCTGTCTCGGCTACCTCTGGCCCCGCTACCATAATAAAGGTTGGTTTTGCGAGATGCGCTGCCTGTGGCTGGGCCAGGCCCTGTGGCCACAGGTGGAGCAGCTGCTACACCATCAGCACCCATGGTACCAGGATATTCTTGTCTCCCGCAGTAAGAGCTGTGGCAACGAGCTGGTGCTGGACAGGATGTTCCCAGCGCAGGGAAAGGGACAAGATCTCCTACCAAGAGATGATTGCCTTCCTGCCGCTCTGCAGCCAGCCCAACCCACACAAAGTGCCGATCATGAGGAGTGGGGACAGGGATGACCTGCGGGAGGTGGTAAAGCATTCCTCTGTGGAGTATGTGGTCCAGTGCAAGATTCACAAGGATGTCATTCAAGTCTCTAAGAAGTTCATGGGAGGCATGGCCATTGGGTACTCCAGCTCAAAGCTGACCCTCCATGTAGGCGATGGTTTTGACCTCATGAAACAGAACCAAGATGTTCAGTGGACATATCATCACTGACTTCTCAGACCCTGTGGGCCCTGCTAAGAGCCTGTTCAAAGTCTTCTTAATAGCTCATGAAGACGACCCACAAGGAGGACAGAATCCTCAAGCGCCAAGCAGTGCACCAGTGGCTGTACCTGGACTTCATCAAGGACATGCAGCACTTCAGGTTGCTCGTCTGGTTGTAGGCTATCCCCACCTACCCCAGCGACCAGATCAGCTTCACACTGTGTAGCAAAAACACAAGCACTAACTTACAGGAGCCCTGCAGCAGCTGCCGTAGTAGGTCAACAAATGCAGCTGTGATACCATAACTCTGACCTGCACCCAGCAGTCTTCATCCTGCCTGAGTGTGCCTGCCAGGCCTTGAATTATGTGAGCTAAGCCCAGGTGCCATTGCCTACATTGCCCAGTACCTCAAGCCAGGGAGCCCTGGACAAGACACCTGCCAACACACCCACTAACCAAGTGTTACAGGCGCAGAATGCTGCCCAGTCTGCCCTGCTGGCCTGATTGTCTTTCTCTCACTGTGGTATTCAGCCTCTGAGCCTATACCAGCAGTGTACAGTACCATCTCTGCCCTCTGTCACCCATCACTCAAATACATGTATTTATTTAAAAAATTAAAAATTTTGTTTTTCAATTACAGTTGATATAGAATTACATGTTAGTTTCAGCTGTACAATATGATTAGACATTTATATAACTTACAAAGTGATCATCCCAATAAATCTAGTACCCATCTGACACCACATATAGTTTTAACAATATTATTGACTATATTCCTATGCTGTACTTTACATCCCCATGACTGTTCCATAACTAACAATTTATACTTCTTAATCCCTTCACCTTCTTCACCCATTCTTCTAACCCCCCTGCTATATGGCAATCAACAAAGTGTTCTCTTACCTATGAGACTGTTTCTGGTCTGCTTATTCATTTATTTTTTTAGATTCCACATTTAAGTGAAATCACATGGCATTTGTCTTTCTCTGTCTGACTTATTTCACTCAGCACAGTATCCACTAGGTCCATCCATGTTGTTGCAGATGGCAAGATTTCATTCTTTTTTATGGCTGAGTCATACTCCATTGTATATATGCACAACTTCTTTTTTTTTAAAGATTCTTTATTGATTTTTAGAGAAGGGAAGGGAGAGAAAACATCGAAGTGAGTGAAACATCAATCGGCTGTCTCCTGCACACCCCCTACCAGGGATTGAGCCAACAACCTGGGCATGTGCCCTGACCAAAAATCAAACCAGCAACCATTTGGTGCAACAGACAATACCCAACCAATTGAGCCACACGAGACAGGGCTATGTACCACTCCATTACCCGTTCATTTATTCATGGACATTTACGCTGCTTCCAAATCTCGCCTTTTATAACATGCTGCAGTGCACATAGGGATGCACCTATCTTTTCAACTTAGTGTTTTGAGTTTTTTCAGATAGATACCCAGAAGTGGAACTGCTAGGTACTTCTTTTGTCTCTCAATAAAATCCTCCACTTTATCTTATTTAACTTGGTGTAAGTATTGATACCCCAGCGGTTCTGTTTCATCTTCCATGAAATACCTTTTTCCAACCCTTTACCATCAGTATGTATGTGTCTTTCAATCTGATGTGAGTCTCTTGTAGGCAGCATATGTAAGGGTCTTGTTTTGTTATCCATTCATGTCTTTTGATTAAACAACTTAATCCATTTGCTTTAAAGTAATTTGAGTGCTAGGCAGTCTGACTCAGCAGTTAGAGTGTCAGCATGCAGACTGAAGAGTCCCAGGTTTGATTCGGACCAAAGGCACATACCTCGGTGGCAGGCTCAACCCTCAGCCCCAGTAGGGGCACGAGGGAGACAACCAATTGATGTGTCTCTTACACACAGATGTTTCTATCTTTGCCTCTCTCCCCTTTCCACTCTCTCTGAAAAGCAATGGAAAAAATATCCTCAGGTGAGAATTTTTTAAAAAAGTAATTTGATACATATTTATTACCATTTTTCTACTCATGTCTCTCTTAAATGAGTCACTGGTCAGCTGCCTACTGCACGCCCCCTACTAGGGATTGAGCCTGCAAACCAGGCATGTGCCCAGATCGAGAATCGAAACTCTATCTCCTGGATCATAGGTCAATGCTGAACCGTTGAGCCACGCCAGCTAGGCTATTATTCATACTTTATACCTCTTTTTTTCCTTCTTCTAAATAAAGGCCCTTTAACATTTCTTAGAATACTGGTTTGGTGGTAATGAGCTCCTTTAGCTTTCTTTTGTCTGGGAAGCTATCTGTTTTTTGATTCAAAATTATAGCTAGGTAGAGAATCTTGGTTGCAAGTCCTTGCTTTTCATCAGGTTGAATATTTCTCGCCAATCCATTATGGCCTGCAAAGTTGAGAAACCAGCTGACAGAATTATGAGAGCTACTTTTAGATAACTGCTTTTCTCTGGCTGCCTTTTGTTTAGTTCTCACTCAGCCATAGTCCTCACTGGTTTTTACAGCCTGAAGTTATGAGAACGTCTCTTTGGGGCACTGGAACCCTGGGCTGGGGAGCCTGGTATGGGCCTGGGACCTCTAGCTCCTCAGGTAGACCACCACAGCTGAGTTATTCCTTCTGATATTTACCCACTACACCTAGGTGTGGGACCAGCCCTTTCCACATCTCTGCCCCTCCTACCAGTCTCAATGTTGCTTCGTCTATATATCCTTAGTAATAAATGATGCTTGTTCTGTAATTTAATTGTAATTTTGATGTGATTCTGAGAGAATTCAAGTACCACATTTACCTGCACCACCATCTTGACTGAAACCCACTGAAATGAAGTCTTGAAATTCCTCACTCCTGTCTTTTTTGTTGATGGCACCAAATATTCACAGTAGGGTAGGAGCTGCAATAGAGACTTCGCAATGTGAAGAACATTTTGTGGAAACACTGTAATGATACTCACAAAATCTCACCGAAAGGTTTTCTCTTTATTTGTGACTTGATTCTGTGTATAGTCACATTCCAGATTTTAACATTGTGAAGAAGTCAGTAAAAGCTGATGAGACCAGAGAAGATGTGACTTTAGGTGGTGGACACAAAGCAATATAGAGATCTTGTAACAAGAAATCCACACCTGAAACCTGGAGGTTCATATAAACCACTGTCACCCCAATAAATTAAATTAAAAAAAGAAAAAAAGCTGCTGCTAAGATGTGAAAAGAAAGTAATTATCTTAAGTACCCATGGGGTTACTAAGGGGCCATGCCATTAATGGGGAAGGGAGAACCTGCTGGTCATCAAAGTTCCATGAGAGAAAAAAGCTTAGACCTTGCTGGTCTGTAACCATATGATCCTGGAGCAAATGCTTGCATTTACACGGGACACAGTTTCCTTATTTGCACAATGACTGTGTGGTCAAGTCTACAGAAATATTTTTATCATACTAATGTTCTTATCATTACATTCTTGTTACAACACTGGTATATATAGAGAAGAAATAAAACGATCATGAAAATTTCTGATAATCATGGACAACTGTTAAAAAATAAAGTATTTAATGACCCTTATTAGAGATGGTAAGAAGACCTTATTCTGGACCATCGCAATAGATCTAGAGACCCTATGAATGGATTTCACAGTGGGAGCCAGAGACAGGGTTCAACTCTGAATACAGCATGAGCAAGTGGGACTTTATAGCTAAAGAAAAGGATAGGAGACAGTGAATAAAAATTACTAAGAGGAAACATCTTAGTCTCCTAAGGGGAGTTATGGCTAAACTGACCTAACACAATTTTGCTGAAAACACGTCAGGGTGATCAGACTTTTTATTTGTGGGATCTGAAGGATGAGGAGCCTGATCAGATCTTGAGAGTGGGGGTTCAGGTTAAACTGCTTTAGCAGGGTTCTTGCTAAAACTGGATTTTTACAACGAAGTGCCCAAATGTGCTGAGGAGAAGATGGCTCTGACTAAAATTTGTTTCAGCAAAGAATGTTTGTAAAAACCTATACTATAAGCAGTAGTGGTGCAAGGGGTACCCAAAGCAAAAGAATTGGAACTTCACTAGGCTGGCATGACTCAGTGGCTGCACATCAACCTATGATCCAGATCACGGTTCGTTTCCCAGTCAGGGCACATGCCTGGGTTGCAGGCTCGATCCCTAATAAAGGGTGCAAAGGAGGAAGCCAAACAATGACTATCTCATCACTAATGTCTCTCTCTCTCAACCCCATTCTTCCTTTCTCTGAAATCAATAAAGACATATATTTTTAAAAATAATTGGATCTTCAATCCGGTTGGTCTTCTGCCTCCAACCATTCCATGGTAACTATTCTTGGCATTGTACTTCTAATCCGCTATTGTGCTGTACTGTTTGTTTCAACAGTCAGTCGTCTTTGGATATTGATCTGTCTTGAAAATCCTCTACTCTATCAGCTTTGGCAACATGCAAAATGCAAAATGAGGTCATTCAGCTTCCATGCTGGGTCTCCTTTTCTGCCTTCATCACTGTCATTTACAGAGTCTGTTTGTCCAGCCCTGGTGATTCTGAGATGCTGCCTCACCCAACTAGGAGACCACACAAACCATTTCCAGTGGCTTTTCGATACAAACAGCCTGTGCTGGTTCTTGTTTCGGGCTTTCCTCAAATCTCTCAAAGGTTCACAAACTCCAATCAAGCAGCATCTGGTTTTGGTATGCCCCATACCTCTTGATAAGTGGCCCTAGGCCAGGCACTAGGGGTAGCTTGCCTTGGTTTGCAGACTGGCCTCTCCTGGGCACCACCAAGCCCAGCACAAGTAGCAGCTATCTGCATATTGCTTTGTAGCTTATGCTGGGTGGCCACTGACAGGAAACAAGTGTCAGCTGATCTTGACCTGCAACTCGCAAGAGGCCTAGAGCTAGCATAGCAAGTGGCCAGCTTCAGACTACACCTGAGCACTACCCAACCGCCTAACCACCTCCACCAGAGACATACTCAAAGGGCAGAATTACTGGGAACCAGAACCCTGCTGAAGTGAGTCTTGCTCTGTGGGGTATGACAGCTCCTCCCCTGTCGTCACCGTCATTCCTTGCAGCCAATCGGACTGAGAGGTAAATCTCTCCCAGTGATGTCCTGACAGTAATCAAGACTCAACTACAACAGATGGGCGCACCTGGAGCACCCAGATCAGGTGACTGGGGAGGCGATGCTGTGCCACTGGGCTCTATAGAACACCTACTACATGAGATCACTCTACCAACACTGGGAGACGTAGCGGTGCTGCATGATACATAAAATAAACAAAGGGAGGCAGCCAAAATGAGACAACAAAGAAACAAGTTCCAAATCAAAGAACAGAACATAAATTTAGAATAAAAAAAAAGATTGACTAAATGGAAACAGAAAAAATACCAGATGCAGAGTTCAAAACACTGGTTATAAGGATACTCAATGATCTCAGTAAGAACTTCAATAAAGAGACATAAACAGAAAAAATAGAGATAGAAAACAAAAAAGAACCAATCAGAAATGAAGACTATGATAACTGAAATGAAGAGTACATTACAGAAAATCAACAGTAAATGAAGCAGAGTATGAAATCAGTGATTTGGGAGATAAGGGAGCAGAAAACAATCAGAAAAGGAAACATAAGTAAAGAATCCCACCCAAAAATGAGGATAGTTTAAGGAGCCTCTGAAACAACTTCAAGCATACCAACATTCTCATCATGTGGCTCTCAGAAGGAGAAGAAAAAGAGCAAGAAATTGAAAACCAATTTGAAAAGACAACAGAAAACTTCCCTAACCTGGTGAAAATAAACTTACAAGTCCAGGAAGCGCAGAGAGTCTCAAACAAAATGAACCCAAAGAGGTTCACACCCACACACATCATAACTAAAATGCCAAAGGTTAAAGACAAAGAGAGAATCTTAAAAGCAGCAAGAAAAAGCAGTTAGTTACCTACAAGAAAGCACCCATACGACTGTCAGCTGATTGCTCAACAGAAACTCTGCAGGCCAGAAGGGATGGGCATGGGCACAAAATACTCAAAGTAATGAAAAGCCATGACCTACAACCAAAATTACCCAGCAAGGCTATCATTTAGAATTGAAGGTCAAATAAACAGATTCCCAAGCAAGAAAAAGCTAAAGGAGTTCATAACCACCAAACAAGTATTACAGGAAATGTTAAAGGGTCTTCTTGAAGAAGAAAAAAGAAAGAAAAAGATCAAGAACAGAAACAATAAAATGGCAATAAATACATATCTATCAACAATTGAATCTAAAAATGAAAATAAAAGAAAGCAGAACAGAAACAGACTCATACATAACTGAGAACATTTTGATGGTTGCCAGATGGGAGGCAGGTTGCAGGGATGAGTGAAAAAGGTGAAGGAATTTAAAGTACAAATTATTCATAGCCCATGAACAGACAATAGACAGGTAAAGGCCTGGTATGGGGTGGGATATGGGTGGAGGGTGGTAGAGGGGGACAAAAGGGGTGAAATGTAGGACATCTGAAATGCTTTCAACAATAAAATAAATTTAAAGTAAATAAAAATTAAATTTTTTAAAAGATCAAAAATAGGAATGAAATGGCAATAAATATATATCTATCAACAATTATTTTAAATGTAAATGGATTAAATGCTGCAATCAAAAGACTTACGGTGGCTGAGTGGATAATAAAACAAGACCCTTACATATGCTGTCTACTAGAAATTCCCTAGTCCAGTCAGCATGGCTCAGCGATTGAGCATCAATCTACGATCCAGGATATTGAGGTTCAATTCCCAATCACGGCACATGCCTGAGTTTTGGGCTTGATCCCCAATAGGAGGCATGCAGGAGGCAGTCCATCAATGACTCTCTCATCATTGATGTTTCTTTCTCTCTTCCTCTCTCTGAAATCAATAAAGACATATTAAAAAAAAATCCCTTTAGATCAAAAGAGAAACACAGACTGAAAGTAAAGGGATAGAAAAAGATATTTCATAGAAATGGAACAAACAAAAACGCTGGGGTAGCAACACTTATACCAGACACAATAAACTTTAAACAGAGGCTTTAACAAGAGACAAGGAAGGACCCAGCAATTCCACTTCTTGGTATTTATCTGAAAAACCCAAAACTTAGTACTAAATCCCTATGTACACTGTAGCATTATTTACAATATGCAAGATATGGAAGCAATGTAAGTGTCCATCAATAGATGAGTGGATAAAGAAGTGGGGCATATATACAGTGGAGTATGACTCAGTCATAAAAAAGAACAAAATATCATCATCTGCAACATGGATGGGCCTAGAGGATACTGTGCTGAGTGAAATAAGTCAGAGAGAGGAAGACAAATGCCATGTGATTTCACTTAAATGTGGAATCTAAAGAAAAAAAATAAATGAAGCAACCACAAACAGACTCAGATACAGAGAACATTTTAATAGTTGCCAGGCAGGAGGGAGGTTTACAGGGATGGGTGAAAAAGGTGAAGGGATTAAGAAGTATAAATTGTTAGTTACGGAATAGTCATGGGGATTTAAATTTAAAGTACAGCATAGGGAAATAGTCAATTATATTGTTATAACCATGTATGATGTCAGATGGGTACTAGATTTATCAGAGTAATGACTTGAGAAGTTACATTAATGCTTCATCACTGGGTTGTAAACCTAAAATATAAAATTCTGAATCAACTGTAATTGAAAAATAAAAATATATTAAAAATGTATATGGAGAACAAAAAAATTATGCTGTACACCTAAAACTAGTAAAATGTTATGTCAATTATACCACAATTTAAAAATCTAAAAGTGATGTCACCAATTAAATTCAAATCACTAACAGAAAAAATATCAAAATTTCTGAACACTTACTATATATTAGACACTTCCTTTCACTTTTGAGATAAGTATAATAATTAACAGTTTTATATGAAAGGAAACTGAAGCTGAGAAGTTTAATTAACTGACCCAGTATAAGAAAGCTAGTTACTGGTGAGCCTGGCATTCAAATCTACGTATGTCTCCTACTGAAACCTATGTCCTTTCCAATACTACCAAGCTCTGAGAATTTATAGGCACTCAAATTATGAATATAAGGTACAATACAAACATTATGAAGTTAGTCACTCTACCAGAAGATAATAAAATGTTCAAGGCCCAGAAAAGATGAGAGTATTATGGGTATGGTTTTTCTTAAACGCATAAAATTTCCTGTATCTAGGACTAGTGTCAATTTTTTGCAATGAGGAGAGAAATGTTACCAAAGAGAAAATGTGTTCAATTAGCAAAGTTTTCAACCTGTAGCTCTGCCAAAGACAAAAGACAAAATACTTTTTCGTAAAATTTATTGTCAGTTGACTTACTTGTCACACAACACATTACAGCAACAGAGAAACTTTCCCCATTGGGGGAAAAAAATTAACATGTCTTATCAGCAAGTTTCGACACAAATAAAATCCTGGAATAACATTTGGCAGAAAAGTAGGGCAATTTGGAATCTTAAACAACAAATCTGGAATACTTAAACAACAACTGGTAATTTTTGTTGTTGTTGTTAATATTCACTTGAGGATATTTTTTCCATTGATTTTTAGAGAGAGAGTGAAAGGGAGAAGGGGAGAGGGAGAGAGAGAAATATGGATGTGAGAGAGACACATCAATTGGTTACCTCCCACTAGCACCTCCACCGGTACTGGGAGCGAACCTGCAACCCACGCACTTGCCCTTGACCAGGAATCAAACCCTCCGCCCTTTGGTGGGCCTGCCAATGCTCTAAACACTGAACAACGGTGGCCAGGGTAACTACTGGTAATTTTTTGGCATTTAATAAATATTTTGAGCCCAGCCGGGCGTGGCTCAGCGGTTGAGTGTTGACCTAGAATCCAGGTGATCGGGGTTCGATTACCGGTCAGGGCACATGCCCGGGTTTCGGGTTCGATCCCCAGTCGGGGGCGTGCAGGAGGCAGCCAATCAATGACTCTCCTCATTGATGTTTCTATCACTCTCCCTCTCCCTTCCTCTCTCTGGAATCAATAAAGATATGTTTAAAGAGAATGAGTGAATGAATGAATGAATGAATATTTTTGACAGCAAAGATTTGCAAACTAATTAACACTACTTTATCTGAAAACACTTATAAAAGTCTTAATTTTTTCCTAAGCAACCTCACAGGAATTATGTAAATACCTTCATAAGTGAATGATTTTCACTAATATCTTTGTCAATGTATTTGTTGTAGTTATAAAGCTTTACTGTAACCTTATTTTCTTATTCTGAAATATGAGACATTTCAAATTTCAGCAACAGATAACATGTTTTTCTCAAAATAATACGAAAACGAAAAATATGGTCTTAATACTTAGGAAGAAGAGTTCAAAAAAGCACATGAAGTCATTATTAAAAGTGTAATTAAAGCCTTAGGTTAAGTTAAAATTGTGATGGCAAAATCTGTCCTTTCAATATTTTTCACCAACCAAAAAATGCAAGATAAGTCATCACCTTCATAAATAAGAATTTATTTTTTTCCTAAAGCACTGTGACATAAGGCCACCTTTCTACCAAAACCCTTCCCACGAGTATAGAAAGATAAATTTTTCAGGAAAATTGGCAGAATACGAAACGTCAAGCCTCAGCAAAACTCAAATCCACACAGCACTTTTATCTTCTTCTAGGCAAGGAGACCAATTAAAAAATGCGAAAGTAGCCCAGCCTGCGGGGCTCAGTGGTTGAGCATCAACCTGCGAGCCAGGAGATCGAGGTTAGGTTTCCAGTCAGGGCACATGCCCGGGCTGCAGGCTCCATCCCCAGCAGGGGGCGTGCAGGAGGCAGCCGATCAAAGACTTCATCAGTGATATTTCTATTTCTCTCCCCCTCTCCCTCTCTGAAATCAATAAACGTGGGTTTTTTTTAAAAGTGTGAAAGTATGGTAATAAAAGATCTATGTTAAGTGCAATTTAAAGTAGGGGGAAAATGCTGCCAGGGGAACAAGTAACATGTTTCCTTTCAACTACGAGTTTTGTTTGAATTAAACAGATCTACCACTGCACGTTAACAGGCAAAAAGGACAGCGTGCACTAGTGTACTTCAGTCAACACAGCGCTCCCAAGAGGTGTTCCTTCTAACACAGGCATTCTGTTCAGGCTCAAATGTCTTCCAAAGTTCCTCAACAGTTAACTTAATGTCATCTGTGCAGAAATTACTTCAAAATATTCTTGCCAGGCTTTCTTCAAGTAATCCGTACTTTCCTAATTTGATTTACACAGACCCAACTACGGAATTCCCTATCCACTCGCCGCCACCTCCTTTCTCCGGATGGGCCACTAACCACAAGAGCTACAACCAATTATCAACATTTTTTCCTTTTTTTCTTTTGTTAAAGAATGCTTTCTAAGAGCCTAAATTATCTAGCTGCCAGAAGGCAACTTAAAATCGGAGATATGGAGGGAGTTATAAAGGGCCTCTTGTAGGGAGCATGATTTAAAGCAAACAAAATAGGAATGTAACTATTCCGAAGGAGCAGGCTTTTGGCCTGTCAGTCTACCTTATTCCTGTTAAAAACACTAATTACAAGCCACGATAATATCGAGGCTAAACCTTCCGCTTTTACAGGTTTCGCATTAACTTCCCGTGACCCCTTAAACCAACCACTCAAAGCCACACTCCGTTCAACTCTCGGCCCAACCCCTTCCACTCCGCCCCCAACCTCAGTTTCTCGCGCCTCCCTCCTCCAGGCCCCGCGTCTCACCGGGGCCCACCCTCCGCCGGTGTCGGGTCGCCACCGTCCCCACCCGGGCCTTCCTCCCACCGTGCCTTTCCTTCCCGGGCGGCCTCCAGCCTCCAGCCACCTCCCCTACGGCTCCGACCTGCCGGCCGACGCTTCCCCGCGCTTCCAACATGTCCCCAAGCGCCCCTCCAGGCCCCCCCAGAGCACGCAACGGCCGAGCCTGAAAATGGCGGAAAGGCCCCCGCCAGCTGCGGCGAGCTGTCCCGCGCTGCCCCGCACTCACCTTCGGCGCAGAGCAGAGCCCTTGACGAATGGCGAGCCAAGGTGGCCTGCTCACCGCGGGGAAGGTCTCTCCTGCCGGCCTCCTCTCTCCACCCCTCTCAATCCCTCTCCTCCAGAAGAGCAGCCGCCATCTCCCCGGATTAGCCACCAAGCGCACGCCGAGCGTCAGCACGCACCGGCGTACGGCTTACGTCACGCGCGCCTGGGCCCCAGGCTCTAGGCCTGGACCTGCGCATGTGCGGAGGCGAGGCGGGGCCTGGCCGGCCCGCGCGGCCCGTGGAGCGCTCCCTTTGTTCCGGCGGGGGGGCGGGCTCGCCGGGGGGCGGGGGGCCCCGGTCTGGCCCTGCTGGCTATCTCCGCGCGTGGGCCAGCCTTGCTGTCGAAAGTGCCGTTCTCCAAAATTTGAATGAGAACTTTGTTCTGGCCCGGCGGGCGTGGCTCAGCGGTGGAGCGTTGCCCTGCGGTCCGGGGACTCGCGGCTGGGCCCCGGGTCACGTGCCCGGTTGCCCCGGTTGCGGCTGGGTCCCCAGGGCGGGGCGTGGGGGGCGGTGGATGGGTCACTCGCTCTTCGTTAATGTTTCTCCTTCTTCCTCTCCCTTCCCCCCTCTCTGAAATCAATATATATGAAGAGGTTTTTGGTCTGAAATAATGTTTTTTTAGTAATTTTGTTCCGTATTAGGTTATGTGGACAACCATGCTGGAGAGTCAAGTTGTGGACAAGGCACTTGACCTTGCACAGTCTGCGTTCATCTGAAATGGTGGCTCCTACCAGAAACTTAAAGCACCTGGGTCCAGCGCGCAGTTGCCGGGAAGGGGCCTCCAGGGTGGAGTCTGCTCCCGGACCGAGCCCCGTGCAGCCCTCATGGAAAGTCCCACAGGCGCGGGGAAGCCACGCCGCGGCCACGCTCCCGGGAGGGTACGCCCACCAAAGGCTGGTGCAGGAACAGTCACGGCAGCCCTCTGCGTGCGACCGAACGACGATCGCCAAATCCCCATCGGCAGCTGTGCAGGTCGCCTGCGGTGTGGCCCTAGGAGGACCGTCCCCACAGCCACAGGAAAGTTACCACCAGCGCCGCCGCCTGGGCGAGAGCACGGCCGCTGTCAAGTCACAGTCGAGCAAAACTGTCACCAAATGCCAGAGGACGCCGGGTCAGCCCACTTACAGGCACATGCAGCTCAGAGCACAGCTTCAAAACAAGCAAGCTGTCTTCTGACTTCTGGGAGATGCCTTGGCAACATGAATCCAAGAACCTTAGTACAGCCCTGCCGGCCGCCGGCATCCAGCACCAGCCTAGGACCCGGGCGGCGGGCAGCCGGCGGGCTCCGCCCCCTGCGCCCCGCCGCCTGAGCCCCGCCCCCTGAGCTCCACCCCCTGCGCCCCGCCGCCTGAGCTCCGCCCCCTGCGCCCTGCCGTCTGTGCCCCTCCGCCTGAGCGCTGCCGCCTGCTCTCCGCCTCGCAGGGGCTGCAGGGGACGCCTATGGCTCCTCACCCATGTTTCTCTCCCCCCTTCAGCTCTCTGAAAATAATGCATTTTTTAAATCTTAATATAATTGTCTTAACTGCTATACTGTACAGCAGAAACTAATACAAAATAATGAATGTAAAAAGTTTAAGAGTCTTAAAAATACATGTTACTTTTTACTCTAATCCTTCTAAAAATCTATCCTAAGAATAGTCTCTGAAATGTGAAAAAGATTTGTGAACAAACCTGTCAGTAAGGTAGTATTAATGATAGGAGAGGCAAAAAAAGGGAAGCAACTTAAATGTCCAACATCAGAGAATAGTTACGTAATAGCACATTGTTAATGTAAGAAACATTCAAATCTGTGAAGAATTTTTGTGTTTATTTGAGCAAAACTGTCACCAAATGCCAGGAAACAGAATCTAACCAGGTTGAGAGACTGCTCCAGAGAATGGCAGTTTTGTACACTGTTTTATACATTACAATCAAGAGAGGTAAGTGGGTTACATGAAATCCTCTGGTGATAGATTAGGGAGGCGGGAGAAAGCAAAGCAGGAAACCTCTGGGATTGGATGAAAAGTAAAACGATAGACACACACTTCTTTTACTTACAAGGGTGCAGGACAGTTAACAGTCAACAATTAACTCAGTAACAATGAGGGGATTTGTGGTCCCTGCAGAGCGGTGGCTGTGCTTTGAGGGGTCTGGAAAAAGGAAATTTCTTGGACATTCCAAAGATATGTTATCACAGATGCAAAAAGACAATAGACAGGCTCAGTTAAGGTAAAGATTGACCTTTGTCAGGGAAGATGCCAGCCTAGGACATGACTACCCACCATAAACTGCTTTTAGTTAAAATGTTTTCATTTCAGACCATCCTTTGTGGTTACTTTAAGTCTCTGAGTTTACAAGGCCGCCATGCAGGCCTTTTCTAAGCTAGTCAGGTTAGCATGTGGCCCCTTTTGTCCATATCATACAACAATACTATGCAGACATTAGTATCTAGTACAAAATAGTTATGACATCACAAATGCTTATAATCTAGCTTTAGTGGGGCATGAATGTGAGCAAATGTAAATATCTACACGTAATGAGTAATAACTAAAGAAATAAAATGGTGGGATTAAGGATAACTTTTCTTCAAAAATGTTTTACTTTTGTAATCACTAAGGGGGAAAGAGTGTTGTTGTTTTTTAATATATTGTTATTGGTTTCAGAGAGAGAGGAAGGAAGAGGGAGAGAGAGAAATATCAGTGATGAGTCATTGATCAGCTTCCTCCTGCACAACCCCTGCTGGGAATCAAGCCTGCAACCTGGGCATGTGCCCTGACCGGGAATCCAACTTCGATCTCCTGGATCATAAGGTCAATGCTTAACCACTAAGCCACGCTGGCCAGGCTATTTTTTTAAAGAAGTAACAGGTTACTGACATTGTATGCTGTTATTATTAAATGCATTTCTATTTGTTACCAGTTACAATATCCAATTTCATGTCCATTGCTTAACATCACACATCACTTGGGGAATCTTTCCATTTTTCCTTTTGTTTGTATTAGACTTGGAAACCACTGGGTGTTATTAATAAATATTAGGATCCTACAACTCCCCAGGAGACAGGAGTTTAGTCTTCCTTCCCCCAATTCCAGGAAGGCAGGGATTACCATAAACTTGAAAACAACAGCAAAGATTTGGGAAAGCAAGAATCTTACTCCAGGCTAGTATTAAAAACAAAATTTAACTGAGTAAACTTTAAAGATCTTATTGGCTTTACTCAATGATTCATAAATTTGGCAGCATCCAATCTAGCAGACAGAAAGGAGCTTCAAGGAGCTATACAAAATGAAAGACTTGTAGGCAGACGTGAGTAGAAACAAGAAATTATACCAGGCAAAAAAGCAGGTTGGTTAATGGCATAGGCACTTTCCTTCAGACAGGGGTAGCGAACGTCTTGGCCCTGCCAAACAAAAGCAGTACCTGCCACCACATTAAAGTTGAGTTAATTGACCAAATGTAGAAGGCTAATTTTTAAGTTGATAATTTTGTATGGCCCTCAAATGATGTTATAGACATACAAGGATGGTGACTGCAGCATTATTTGTATTAGCAAAAATTAAAAGTAACCTAAGTACTACCAACAGAGGACTCATTAAATAAATGACTGTTCAACCATACAGCAGAAAACTGAGAAGCTATTAAAAAGACAAAGGTTATGTCTATATGTGGACTAAAAAGGAAAAGTGTCAAGATATATTGTCACAAGAGAAGAAAGATAAAAGTTTGCATGGTATCCTACTTGTACAGGAATAAAAAAAGTGCATGGACGTATTATTTCACATATGTATCTTTGGAAGGACACACAGGGAACCTGTAAGAGTGGCTGCCTCCAAAGAGGTGATAGGGTGAGAGAGTATCTTTTCACTGTTTTCCCTTTTGTAACTTGAGACAGAAGAGCTGTGGTTTCCCCAGCCCTGAATTTGCTATAAAAGGTAAGTTTGTAACTAGGAGGGACAATAGCAGGTTGGTACTGCAAGAGTAGGCATTGAAACTATGCTGAAGGGAAGCCAGCAGGTGAGCATCCAGAGTCCACATGTCTGTAAGTGGAAGGCACTTTCTTATCCAAGTTGAAGTAAACTGACCTGAATTAGAAGGCAAGTTGAGTTCTCAAATGTCCCTTTAGGTAGTACAATGCTTACCTCTTTTGTGTCTGTTTACTCAAGTATCTAATTTTGACTTTAAGTCAAATTTTTAAAAAATTAAGTGTTACACATTGATAGAATTTTTTTATTGCTTTTGGGAGAGGGGGGAGAGAAGCATCGATCTGTTGTTCCACTTATTGGTGCATCATTGGTTGATTCTTGTATGTGCCCTGACTGGAGACTGAACCTGCAACCTTGGTGTACTGGGATAAGGCTCTAACCAACTGAGCTACCTGGCCAGGGCTTATACATTTTTTTTTCCAGTTTATATTTTATATATTTTACATATACAGTCTTATATAATTGTCCAGATTTAAATATAACACTTTATAATTTTTCCAGTGGTGTGAACTTTTAAGATCTACTCTCTTAGCAAATTTCAAGTGTACAGTATAGTGTTTAGTATAGTCACCATGCTATAAATTACTTCCCCAGGACTTATAACTGGAAGTTTGTACATCTGACCACCTTCACCCATTTTCCCCCATCCCCTACCCCCTAATTTCTCACCTCCAGCAACCACCCATCTGTTCTGTCCTTGGGACTTGTTTTTTAATATATTTTCATTGATTTCAGATAGAGGGAAAGGGAGAGAAACATCAATGATGAGAGAGTGATTGATCAGCTGCCTCCTGCACGCCCCCTGCTGGGGATCAAGCCTGAAACCTGGGCATGTGCCCTGACAGGGAATCGAACCTCCATCTCCTGGATCATAGGTCGATGACCAACTGCTGAGCCACACCAGCTGGGCTAGGAGTTTGGTTTTTTTTAAGATTCAACATATAACTGAGATCATAAGGTGTACTGTAGGAGCTCCAACTCCAGGAATGCCATGCTGTACTTTGCTAGCCTAAAAAACACACATGGAGGACCAGAGAGTAAAGACATAGCCTTTATTGCCTACACAATGGGGAAGACCTGATGGCAGCTGGTCTGGTGAGTTTCTGAGCTTGGCCAGGGTCAGACAGGGGCTTAACTAGCAGAGGGGAGGAGGAGGGAACCATGCTGGGGACAGCCTGTGTGCCAGACAAGGGCAGAGAGAGAGTCCGCTGAAGCTTGTTAGCTGTCAAGAACATGGGAACCACCCAGATCTGTGCTGCTTTTCTCCTTGTGACCACTGGCCAAGCAGACAACTTTCCAGTGACTGGGACGGGGAATTGGGCTATATCCTTGCCTGATCCCACATACAGTACTTGTCTTTCTCTAACTTATTTCACTTATCATAATGCCCTCAAGGTCCATCCAAACCAAGATTTTTTGTAAGCCATTTAATTCCTGAACAAAGCTCACTAGTTTTAATAGGCAATATTCCATTAACACATAACCGTAACATGCTGAGCCATTTCTCTACCGGAAAGAGTGAGAATCAGCTCTGGATGGAGAGCTTTTTCTGTATTCAAGATATTTGGTATAGGAGTTTTCAGGAATGGAATCACTGGGTCAGAGTATAAACATTTTGATGGTGTGTGGTCCATTTGGGGGATGCCAGGAGCCTCTTCTCTCATCTGGGACACCACTTCCACCAGCTTGCCCCTCCAACCACGTGGTTCCTCAGGGAGCTGCAATGATTTTATCGCTCCTATTTCTAGAGCCACATCCAGAAGTGGGCAGCAGACACAAAACAGGTTGTTCAAAGTCCTTCCCTGGGATTTCTGAATCTGGGTCCAAGAGAGCCCGATGCAATCTTTTAGGTGGTGGGATGTCAAGATAATGAAATCCAGAGCAAAGCCTATTCTTTGCTCTGTGGAAGGAGGCGGCAGTAATGAGTGAAATTAGCATAAAGAGTGAAGTTGATATAGACAAGTAGAGACTAAGAGAAGACACATGGCATTTTAGTGCCTGGTTCCAATTGCTGCTGCATTCCTGCCCTAAGGTTTGGAAGTTCAACTGTCTTTCAATAATTCCCTTTTTGTACTGTTGTTGGGTTTCTAGCACTTGTAAGAGACTTATATAGATAGCCTCCTGACCTTGCAATCTGACTGCATTTCCCTGTTCTTTGAACATTCCTCTCTCCACAATGACTATATCATACCTCACTTCTCAAATTGCACTTTCCAGTAATGACCTGTTTACTGCAACAGCACTGTCAAGATTATGAAATGTTCCGTACTAAAGCTTAAAGACACATATTTGATCAAATGAGCATGTGCTCTGTGGATAAAAGATAGTTGGGCCCACTGGACATAAGGGACATCTGTACTTAAATGAGCTTAGTGCCACTTGTCTGTGCAAAGCCGGTCTCATTAGCCTACGCACATGCCCTTGGTGCCCATTCTCTACCTTCTCTCCTACTGAAGCAGCCTCTGCTCCTATCCCACTCCTCCACTTAGCCACTGGACTCCATTTCTTTCCTTTGTGGCCTTTGTTCCTGTAATTTCTCAGCCTCCTAGTGATTCCCATTAACAGATGAACATTCATAAGTATCTTCCATCTCACAGCCTGTCCTGACCCCTACCACCTTCCATATACAGCTATACACTAACCTCCAGGCCCCGCTATCCTGTTTCTCTCAGCTCTTTCCCCCCTTAAGGACATTACATTTCCTATTCTCTGTCCCAAGGTTCTGCCCCAGACGTCACAAGGCTGTGGCTCACTCAGGTCTCCTCAGAGAAGCCACCCTAAAGTAGTTCTCCCCATCACTCAGGTATTACCTGTTTTCTCCATGCATTCATCACTACTGGAAATTTTCTTGTTTATTTCATTATCTCCCCTTATTAGACTATAAGCTTCCTGAAAGAATTTTATTAGCCTTGCTCATCCCAGTATCCTTAGAGCCTAGAACAATGTCTATTAGTATTCAATATATATTTATCCAACTAATGAAAGCCATGTGAAATGCAGCTGAGATGCAAGTGGAGAGCATAAGCAATTAAACATGCAGGGAGTTTAAAAGAGTTTTGACAAAGGAAAGGTCAAGCAGAGTCTAGAAGGATGAGAAGCCACGTACCAGGTGGAGAAGCGGGAAGGGCACTGTAAACAGGAGCAGCATGCTGTGCTCAGCATACAGAGGCAGTGCCACTTGAACACGGGAACTTCAAGAAGGTCACTAAGGCAGGATGTGGGTCAGAGTATAAACAGGCAGGACAGGAAATTTTTTACCTAGGTTTGTACTCCTATGCATGCGGTCTAGAGCACCACTGCAGACTCCACTACTTATGATACAAAAACCTAGCAAAACTGTATTGATAGAATATGCCTGTTACCACCATGACAACCATCACACACACACACGCTTGTGCACATACACACACACCACGCTAATGTACAATTGAGCTTCCAGGAGAGCAAGGGAAATCTCCAAGGACAAAAAAAAATTTGAGAGCTAAAAGCCAGAGTGGTCGAGGTCAAAGTGATACCACAGCAGCCGTCGCTGGCGTCGAAGAGGTGCTGTCAGGCCTCATGGCTAGAGGCTTCAGTTTATCCCCCGTATGAGGCTCTAGGGCTGAGAACACAGGAAATTAGCACTGAGCCCCCAGATGAAGCCAGAAACCTGCAAGGCTGTTCCTTCAGTAAAAGGTAGGCTCCCTGCCCACAGCCCAGGAAGACAAAGAAGCTGGTCACTATCCATAGCTCTGAGTTTAAAAAAAAAAAAAAAAAAAGTCTCCTCTGAGAAATCAAAGCCTGAAACTTGTGCCACACATGGGTTTGACTTCAAATTTACATGCCTGTATGGTGTAGATATCCCTCTGCTGGTAAATTATTGTAAGAAATATTCCCAGGCCACTGATACTACCAGCCTGTGAGAAGTGCAAACCCCTTTGCAGAAACACTTCTACAACACAGGCACATTCCACAGGAAGGGCAATCCCCACTGGAGATCAAAATACTTACAAAACAAATGAAGAACATATACCATGAACTTGAGATAACCAAACAGTCTGAAAAAGATTATAAAAATATATTTGAAAGTATAAAAGCAACAGAAACCATGATAAAGATACTATGGAAAAAGAACAGACTGATTTGGAAAACACCAAATTGAAAATCATGAAATAGAAAACTAGTTATTTATTATTATTTTTTTAATCCTCACCTGAGAATATTTTTCCATGATTTTCAGAGAGAGTGGAGAGGGAAGAAGAGAGAAAAACTGTCCCAAATCGTAAAAGACGTGAATTCACATAGAAGCAGCACAGAGAATAAAAATGAATTCATCCCTAGCTACCTTGTAGTAAAATTAGAAAACACAAAAACCAAGAAAATCCAAAATCAATCAGAAATAGCAGATTGCCCAGCCGCCACGGCTCAGTGGTTGAGTGTCCACCTATGATCCAGGAGATCACAGTTCAATTCCTGGTCAGTCTTCCTCTCTCTAAAATCAATAAAAACATGTGTGTGTGTATGAAATAGATTATTTACAAAGGACCAACATTAAGACCGTCCTTATCAGCAAGAGACCATAGGACAATGGAATAATATTATCTTCAAAGAACTCTGGAAAGTTAATGTCTATGTAGAATATGGACTTCTATAACTACTATTCAAAATGAGGGTGAAAGACATATTTGACCAAAGAAACGATGAGAATATTTACCCTCACACTTTAATTCAAAGAATTACCAAAGGAGGATCTTTTAAAAAAAAAAAAAAAAAATATATATATATATATATATATATATATTCTAGTGATTTCAGAGAGAGAGGGAGATAGAAACATCAAAGATGAGTCACGGACCGGCTGCTTCCTGCGTGCCCCCTGCTGAGGACTGAGCCGGCAACCAGGGCATGTGCCCTGACTGGAAATCGAACCTCAGTCTCCTGGGTCATAGGTTGATGCTCAACTGCTGAGCCACGCGGGCCAGGCCCAAAGGAGGACCTTTGTGAAGAAGAAAACTAAGCTGAGGAGGAAGGAGGGATAGAAAGAGCAATGAGCAAAGAAGTTGGTAAAAATGTGGGTAAATGTATTCATTGACTGTAAAAATAACTAATATCCATGTATGTGTGTGTTGGAAGTAAATAAAAACAGGGTCAAACTAAAATCCTGGACAAAAATAGTATGAAAGAGGGGTGGGGCTTGGAAATTGACATCTGATTAGAATTAAAGCATGCTACAGTCCTTGTATTAGACTTTAAGACAATTGAGTATTAAATTTCAAGGGAAACTTCTAAAAATATGTAGAAGCTATAACTTCCAAAATTGTACAAGGAAGACAAAGGCAAAATAACACTCACTCAATTCCACTGGAAGACTGAACAAAGAAAACAGTTAATACAGAAAAGATAAACAGGAAGCATGTTTTCTTTTCTCTGTAGCACGGAGACTACAGACTCAGAGAGCTTGCACCCTATCTTGTATCTGTCTTCAAGTGTACAGAACAAATCTATGCAAAAAAACCTGCTCGTTAAATGGCAATATGCTCATTAAATTTTGTACATTTTTAATAAGAAAAATATCAATTAAATCTTCGAAAACTAGGTTCAACATTTACCCGTTAACTTGCTAACTGGATGTAATTTATGTCCATATCCTATGGCCTTTTTAAAATTGAGGTCAATATTTTAAAATTTACTTTCAAAGTTTTTTTTTAATAAAATAAACATCTTTGGGTGGGGGCAGGCAAGAGGAGGTAAAGGGAGGGTAAATGGTGAAGGAAAGAAACTTGACTTGGGGTGAATACAATGTACAAACGATATATTATAGAATTGCACACTTGAAACCTACATAATTTTATTAACCAATGTAACCCCAATAAATTCAATTTAAAAAAAGAAAAAAGAAACATCTTCACCTTTTGCCTGTCTTCTTTATTCCAAATTTTATCAGTCTGTTGTTTGCCTTTTTAGTGATTTTTACAGGTGTTTTTTTTTAAAGAATTTTATTTATTTTTTTTGTAATCCTTACCCAAAGATATTTTTTCCATTGCTTTTCAGAGAGTGGAAGGGAGGGAGAGAGAAACATCGATGTGAGAGAGACTGAGGTATGTGCCCTTGGCTGGAATCGAACCTAGGACCCTTCAGTCTGTAGGCTGACACTCTAACTACTGAGCCAAACCAGCCAGGGCTACAGTTTTTAATTTTCACATAATCATGTCTTTCCATCATTTTTTTTTCTTTCATCACTAAGCTTAGAAAGTATTGTTTATCAAATATCTCACAACTTCAGTTACCTTTGAACATGGAGAACTGGTAAGTTCTCTATTAACAAGTAGACTATTTAGGACATGCATGGCCACAGGCTGGTGTTAATATGGCTCAAGAGATAGAGGTTAGTCTGAATTTAAAAGGACATCAGGCCAGCTGGGCGTGGCTCAGCAGTTGAGCTTCGACCTCGGATCCCGGCTATCGGGGCTGATTCCCGGTCAGGGCACATGCCCGGGTTGCGGGCTCAATCTCCAGTCAGGGGCGTGCAGGAGGCAGCTGATCAATGACTCTCTCACCACTGATGTTTCTCTCTCTCTCTTTCTCTTCTGCCTTCTTCTCTCTGAAATCAATAAAGATATATTTAAATAAATAAATAAATAAGGACATCAGTCCTTGAATCTGAAAGTATCCTGTGCCTGGGCCATGTTTATCAGAGTTACAAAATATGAATATTGGAAGCCTTAGAAAGTGATAAATCTTGGGTTTTTGTTTTTTAAATTCAACATACAAGTATCAGCTTACAGAAAAGGCAAAATTAATTAGGAAAGTGTTTCTCACCAAAAGATGAGGTATTCATTTTTTCCACTGTTCGCCAAATGTTTCCTTAAAACAGCTTTCAAAATTTTGTCTATGAGCATTAGTAGAGAAGAGGTAGATTTTTAAAAACAGAACTTGTATTAGGAAAGTTGAACTCAGAGATGTATAGAAATTGATATACAACTGCAGACTTCAGACATTTGGGCACCAAATTTTGATGAATGGTTGTTATTACTGCTGCTCTTGTGAACAGTTAATCTTGCTGAAATTCTCTTTGATTTCAATGGCCTCCAGGACATTTGGGAGTTAAGAGCTGTGCTGTCGAATACAGTAGCCAATAGGTACATATGGTTACTTGAAAATTTCAATTAAAAAATCTTTCACTTTAGTTCCTGTCATACTAGCCTCAAGTATTCAAGTTACATGTGGCTAGCAGCTCCCATACTGAACAGTGCAGATACAGAATGCCTGACCCTTACAAAAGCTTCTGTTGGGCAGCTTTGACTTATCTTTCAAAATATCTTCCGGACTGTTTCGCCACCACCTCAGCCCTATCTCACTGAGCCCTCTCCTCCAATTTTATTATTTCAGGTACATCCTTGCTCTCCTTGCAGCTCCACATTGACCCTTCTGAAAATGGGGCTTTTTACTCAACGTTTACTAAGTACAATGCACAGGAAAATGAGGCACGTAACTCAAGTCTGAATGTCACAGTTGGTGACATACGCAGCTCTGCCTTCACTCTGCTGTCACCATGCACCCATTCTGCCTACTGAGTCCCAAACTGCCCTGCCATTGATGATGAAGAGAGACCCAGAGCCACACGCAGACACATTGGTGATCAAGGTCTACTTTGGGCCTGCAACTTACCTAGGCCCATTTTTCATTGTGGAGTTGCATATAGGTATTTTTGTCCAGTCAGAGCTCCTTACAGCAACTCGAGGGCAGCAGCCACATTTTTCTTCAATATATTTCACAAGTTAAATGCCCTTTTAGTTCCATACTGATAACTGCTTTTATATAATACTAAATTACACCAACATGGGGACGGATCTTTGGCCCAAAACTCTCCCTAAGGGAAATTTGAATATGAACTAAATATTCAGTATCAGGAAATTCTTGTCGATGTTCCTAAGTCCAATACTGCTTACAGAGGAAAGTCAATTATGAAAAACACATGCTTAACTCTTTCAATAGTGTCACACTATCTGCTTTCAAATGCTTCATAGCAAATATATATTACAGATAAAGCAAATATTACAAATGTTGTTAAATGTAAGTAATGAACATATAGATGATCAATGTACTAGTCTTTCAGCTTTTCTGTATGTTTAAAATTTTTCATAATTAAAAGTTGAAAATATATATATCATATTTTATTTACCTATTCACCAGTTTGTGGGCATTTGGATTGTTTTTGGCTACTATGTTTTTGGCTACATTGATTATTCATATACAAGTCTATGTAGGCTTCAATGGTTTTATAAATAAGCTTAAAACATTAATAATGTTAAAAGAAATGACTTGTAGTCAGGTTGCATCTGGTAATGCCATTTTTCAAGCCTCAAGTTTAACAAATTTCAATAAAACCAGAATGACTAGAATTTTCAGAAAAGGTTCTTCTGCTAGCTTTCTGGTGAAGTGAGGGCTAGACATGATACCTTTTTGTTTTGTTTCATGTGTCCCCGAATTCTGCTTTTGCATAGTACACAATAAACCTAAAAATGTTTCACAGATAATTGAAGATTTTGCAGGGTCTCCTGCTGCCCAGACTGCAGAGAACAATGCCCAGCAGAATGTGCTCACTAGGTTCTGGATCTAGAACATAGCATGAGGTGGCTTTTACAAGTAATTCCCTAGATTGAGTTATTTTTTAAAGTCTGCTTCTAGTCATCTTACAATTAATTAGTGCCTAACTATACTCCGGGCACTTTACATCCTTTCTTACTGTCATGTAGCTCACAGACTCCTGGCACACAAGTGG
The DNA here is from genome assembly GCF_054644295.1 of Miniopterus natalensis. Taxonomy (NCBI): domain Eukaryota; kingdom Metazoa; phylum Chordata; class Mammalia; order Chiroptera; family Miniopteridae; genus Miniopterus; species Miniopterus natalensis. The sequence continues at coordinate 82,315,935 of NC_142088.1, forward strand.
ACACACCAGTGAAGATGGTGGCACTGCACTGCTCTAGCCAGGTAGCACACGTACCTGGACTGTAACTCAGGCCTGCTTTCCAGGTCTGTTCTTTCTATGCTGCTGCTAGGTGCCATGTAACTGCCTCTCTTAAAAGGAAATTCTGGAGACTTAAGGAACAAGCAATTTGGTTTTCATAGTCTGTTACTAGTACCAGTTGATATGCTACCAAATTCTTGCACGAATTTCTATGAAGCTGATTTATCACCTTTGTATACCTGCTCACCTACTGAGCATAATAATAACTAACATTTATTGGGACATAATATATATGTCAGATACCAATAGGCTGCTTTTAATATTTTCTCTTTCGATTTTCTCAACATTATGATTAGATAGATACTAATATTATCCACATTTCACAACTGAGAACACTGATGAGTCTCAAAGAGTAAAGTTGCCCAAGGATGAAAACATTATTTCCTTCATTTTTTTTAAATTGAGGAGTAACTGTCATTTCCTTCTAAAATAAGTTTTTATTGATTTTAGAGACAGGAGGGAAAAGGGAGAAACATAGAAACATCGATTGGCTGCCTCCTCCACGCCCCCTACTGGGGGTCAAGCATGGACCCAGGGCATGTCCCCTGGGTTGCCAGCTCAATCCCAGGCAGGGGGCCCGCAAGAGGCAGCCAATAGATGATGTTTCTCTCTCATTGATGTTTCTCTCTCTACCCCCCTTCCTCACTCTAAAATCAATAAAAACATTAAAAAATAACATGATTTTTTTTTTTTCTTAGCAGCTAATATAAAACTATCTTGACCTTTAAAGCCAACTTTGTTCTTTCCTTAACCTCCTCCTTGGATCATGAATTCATTCAGAGCCAACAAGTGTTAAACAAAAAACAAATTGTGAAGAAAACAGGCATATTCTTCTTCATAAAAATCAAAACTAAAATGTTTTCCCCAACTGGTGTCAGACTGAGTGATTTCACTGCAGTGACTCAGGAAGGGGTGGGCTCCCTCCTTCCAAATCACTCCCATCAGATAACACCTGTTGCCAAGCAGCAAGCCAGAGTTTGGATGGGATGCCACATACAAGGAGATTTCAAAGTGTTCAGACCTTCACATCTGACATGAAGGGAAGTGACAAAGTACTTTAATTTGGGAGTGACAAAGTACTTTAGGATCACTTACTCCAAAACTACACCCTACAACAATGCAAGAAAACAGGCTACATACCTGTCTACCTCAAGGCTGTGGGCTCCACAATACTCAGCAGTTATCCTCAGACATAACTGCTTTCCATGGTGAGCTTCTTTCTGTCTGCTGGGTTAAGCACTATGATTCCAGGCTCTCTCATGGTCATTAACAATACCATGCTATCTTCAAGAATTTAAAACAATGATACAGGTCTGGTTTAATCCTTCCTTTTGCACTTAGATAAGACTGTTGTTTCCCATACCAGGTTTTTGTTTTTTTGGTTTTGTTTTGTTAAATATATTTTTATTGATTTCAAGGAGAAAAAGAGACAGAAACATCAATGATGAGTCACTGATCAGCTGCCTCCTGCACACCCCCTACTGGGGATCAAGCCCCACAACCTGGGCATGTGCCCTGACCAGGAACTGAACCTTGATCTCCTGGATCATAAGTCGATGCTCAACCGCTGACCCACACCAGCTGGGCTCCCATACCAGTTTTACATGTTCTAGTACAGTTTCAAAAACTATAAACACACTGAAATCAAAACATGAAATACTAGGAATAAAAAATAACACAGGGGTCAAAAACCATGGTATGAGGCAGTCAACAGCATAGTTTATATGCACATCACCCCACCTCACCCTTTCCAGAGGCAAGTTTATGAAGCCACAAGGAGTCGCTGCAAGGCCTCTCCAAGATTACACGGTTATCATGATCTAACTGTCAAGTCTGACATAGCAACTCAAACCAAGACCAAGCTGGGTTGTTGTATCCAAAAGAAGTCCCAGTGTCTTCTATGATCCTGGGAGACAGTAGTGCCATCCTGGGACATGACTCCCTCAGCAGCAGAGTGATGTTAGAGATTAATACTGAAAGCTGCGCTTGGTCTGGATATCATCAAGAATCTGCTGCAGTTCCTCATCTTCAAATCGCCCCTCCAAGCTACAAAAAAAAAAAACCAAGAAACGAGTGTCTCAGCAACAGACAATGTTTCCCACACTCATCTTTAACGTATGCCAATATTTGAGCACAGCTGCCCAGCTCTCCATTTATCCCTAAACACAGACACTTTTTTTTACCTTTCAATATTACCTACCATTCCTTTCAAAAACATTATGAAGTATTTCAAACATACAAAGGTATAGAAAATAAGTTAACCTTAATAGTTACCCTTATTTGATTCAGATTTCTTAATAAACATAACAGGAACAAATTGATGACTGTGCATACTCCCCCATCCCAACACCTTCACCTCCCCCCTTCACCAGAAGTAACCATTATCCTAAATTTGGTATTTATCATCCCTATAAATATTTTTCTACTTAATATATGTACATGTAAAGATATCTATAAGTAATATACAGCACTGTTTTTAAACTTTATAAGAAACAACATCAACCAGCCTGTGTGGCTCAGTGGCTGAGTGTTGACCCACACACCAGGAAGGAGGTTGCCGGTTTGATTCCTGGTCTGGGCACATGCCCAGGTTGTGGGCTCAATCCCCAGTGGAGGGGGGGTGCCAGAGGCAACTGATCTGTTTTTCTCTCCCTCTCCCTTCCTCTCTCTGAAATCAATAAAAACATTTTTTAAAAATTTTTAAAAAGAAATGGCATCATACTGTATCTTTCCGCACTTTTTTGGCTCAAAATTCATTCTGCATGTGTTGACATTATTCCACGTTGTTCTAGCTCATTGATTTTTTCACTGCTATATAATAAACACTGTCTGATCATATAATGACTTATTTTTCCAGTCTCTTGTTGATGGTCATGTTTCTGCTATCACTAACAATGCAGCAATGGACACTGAGATACATATCTACTTTCAGACTGTAAGAGTGGCATGTATCCAGGAATAAATTTGGGGGTAATGAGGAATATCCATCTTTAACTTTACTAGATGTAGCCAAAGTAACTGCACTGATTTGCAGCCTACCACCAGAGTATGAGAATTTCAGCTATTCTACATTTATACTAACAGTTGGTGTGCTACAAAATCATCCTCACACTGTTAAGAAAGGCCCTCTCATTCAATGTTTATATCTATCCAGATTTTAAATGCACTCACTTTTTAGACACAGCAATTCTATATGTAGTAATATGTCCAAAACACATAGAATTTACCATCCCCAGCACTAACCTTGGGATCAGAGCCTTGGACTCCTCAGCAGTCTCTGGACAAAGGTTGGCCAAACAGGCCAACTCAAACTTATGAAGCTTCTTCTGAAGCAACAAGCTGATCATAAGGAAGAAAATCAAAACAAAACAAAACATAATTAAAGAAGGATGAATAGGGAAAGGGGATCAATTGCAGCACGGAAGAGGAAAGGAAAGCACTGCAGTCTTTCCACAATGGTCAGGGTGGCTACAAAATCTCACCTTCAAATCACTTCTTCCCCTATTCCCAGAGAACAGGAAGTTACAACAAAATCAGGCAGGCAATGAACCTTAAGAGAGTACATTCAGCCCGGCCAGGCATGGCTCAGCAGTTGAGCATCAACCTAGGATCCAGGAGATTTCAGTTCGATTCCCAGCCAGGGCACAAGCCCGGGATGTGGGCTAGATCCCCAGTTGGGGATGGTGCAGGAGGCAGCAGACCAATGACTCTCTCTCACTGATGTTTCAAATCTCTCTCCCTCTCTCTGAAATCAATAAAGATAAATTTGGGGGGTAAAAAAAACGAGCACACACTCAGGCAGAGAAGCCCTACTATAACAACTTTTAAGAAACTACAGTATTCCTCAAGGACCACACCACCTTTCCCCGGGAATTTATTTTGTTGCCCTCTGCTCTTCCCACCACACTTCCTTGCTTCCTTTGTTATTAATTTTATGTTAAACTCATGATGTTAGATGTCCCCAATCTATTAGGTATTTGACTTGGAGGAAAGTCTTTTAAATTTATCAAAAAAAAAAAAATACAGGCATATCTTACTTTGGACAAATATATAGGTAAACTGCATCTTATTTTAAATGTCAAACTGTATAAAAGAACAGCCAATGCCCTGGCCGGTGACTCTCACTGGCTAGAGTAGAGGGTTGGCCCACATACCAAAGGATCAAGGGTTTGATTCCGGGTCAAGGACAGCTACCTGGGTTGCAGGTTCAATCCCTGGCCCCGGTCGGGTTGAGGCAACCAATCGATGTGTCTCTTTAACATCAATGTTTCTCTCTCTCTCTCCCCCTCCTCTCTAAAAAAAAAAATCAATGAAAAAAATATCCCTGTGTGACAATTAACAACAAAAAAAGAACAGCCAACGCAAATCATATCTACCTCTTAAAATAGAGCTCACTGCCCTGTCTGGTGTGGCATGGTTCACTGGGCATCATACATGTACTAAAAGGTTGCTGGTTCAATTCCTGGTCTGGGCACATGTCCCAGTTGTGGGCTCAGTCCCCAGTGAGGAGTGTTCAGGAGGCAGCTGATCAATGTTTCACTCTCATATCGATGTTTCTCTCTCTCTCTCTAAAAACCAATTAAAAAAACCTTTAAAAATATATAAATAAATAAAAAATAAAAGAGCTCATCAATGGTAAATGTGGTTTCAGAGAAAACTTATTTAGAAAGAAAACACACCATCTTAGTATATCATTCTAAACAATTTTCTGTTTGAGAATATAAACTCACACATTCTGTTTTGTAACTCTTTGTCACTTAAAGCTATTTTCATTTTGTAAAGAAAATACAGTTAACTTAGCCATTTTTCTTTTGTTTTTTTTTTGGTTAATCCGCACCAGATTATATTTTTTTCCACTGCTTTTCAGAGAGAATGGAAGGGAGGGAAAGAAGAAGGGGTAGTGGGAGAGGGGAAAAGATGGATGTGAGACACATCTATTGGTTGCCTCTCTCATGTGACCCCACCGGGGCCGGTGATTGAACCTGCAACCCAGGGATGTGCACTTGATAAGAATCCAAACCCGTGACCCTTAGGTATAAAGGCCAACACTCTAACCACTGAGTCACACCAGCCAGGGAATGCAACTGGCCATTTTTCACTCCATAACACAGTAACTTTTTTTAGGATAACTACCTTGAACAGTAGATTCCACTGAAAAGTTGTGCTATAATTTATACATCAAATTTCCTCTTGTTAAACATTTCAGTTGTTTCCAGTGCTTTTTGAATATCATTAGAAATGCATAGTTCTTTGTGCATTTGATTACTGTGTGTTTTAAAAATAAATTAAAGCCCTAGCTAGTTACAGCCTCGGATAGCAGACTGAAGGATCCTGGGTTTGATTCTAGTCAAGGGCACATACCTCGGTCTCAAGTTTGATCCTCAGCCCTGGATCAGGAAGTGTGCAGGAGGCAACCAACTGATGTGTCTCTCTTACATGGATGTTTCTCTCTTTCTGTCTCTCCTCCTCCTTTCTACTCTCCCTCCCACCCCACCCCCCCCAAAAAAATGAAAAAAATATCCCTCAGTGAGGATTAACAAAAAATAAATTATTTATTTTTTTTTTAATTAAGTAGAATTGTTCAAAGGATATGACTGTCTAGAAGGCTTCTGAGAGACAGTCCCCTACAAGAGCTTTACCAATATAAACTTCCAGCAGCAATAAATGACAATGTCCATTTCCCCTACATGTTACACTACATTATCCATTCTTTTTCATCTTTTTAAGTCTACTTAGCTATTTTACCACCTCTTTGATTTCTTGAAGATGAACATTATTTCATGTGAAATAATCATTTAAAGTTCTGATATAAATCAAGCAATTTTTATAAACTGGGTGTCATCTAAGGATATCAATCCTCCCCTAGTTTGTTGATACTTACATTTTACACATGGCATTTTATTTGATATAGGAAAGTTTAAATATATTTATGCAAATTCATTTACTTAATCAATTAATTATTTAGTGTCTATAATGATACTGACACAGTGATGAATACGACCACATCCCTGCTTTCACAAAAGCTTACATTCAACTAGAATCAATCAAGTTTTCCACATTTAAAATCTTGCTGGAACTTAAAGATGGTGGTGGACTGAGTGGAAGCTACATTGACACTCTCCCGGGAACAACCTGGAATTACAACTAAAATATAGAAAACCATCCTGAATAATCAACTGCAACTAAAGACTGGCTGTAGAACACCCTCATAACCAAGGAGGGAAAGGGGAGACCACATAGAGAGGTGTAGGAAGTGCAGAGAAATGAGAGGGCTGGCTGGGCTCCCACAGGCAGCAGCTGAAGGTCTGAGGGATATCTCAGCTGTGGGGGGTTCCCACTGAGGACTCTGGGGCCTAAACCCCAGGCTGGGCTTCCCAGCCAAGAGCACAGAACTGAGAAAGGTGCCCACATAACATCTGGCTATGAAAAGCAGCAGGGCTTCTGTCTGCCAAGGAGAAACGCCTGGAAATGCAGGCACCCGCTTAAAGAGCCAACACACAGAGCTTTGTGTGTAGCCACTCACCTTGGGCTCCAGCAGAGGGAGGACAGAGTGGACTAGAGCTGTGTGAGGAGAACCTAGGGCTGTGGGCCCTGGACATGGAGCTCAAAGGGAAGCATCTGAATTCCTGTGCCAAGTCATTCCCCTATACTGCAGAGGACATCTTTCTTAGGCAGACATTTTGCTGCTTTCGCCTGAAGGGAAGCAATTGCTCCATCCTGCTGGAAAACCTCTCGCCATACCCAGTGGAGTTTCTACAGCCTGAGGATCATTAAGACTGATAACAACCAGCTGCCACACCCTGTGGAGTTTCTACACCCTGAGGCTCATTAAGAGAATCAGATTTATTAGCCTGCAGGTGGAGGCAGACCTCAGAGTGCTTTAAGTCTTTGCCTGACTTGCTTCTGGACCCGGACATTGGAAAAGCACACTTTGGTGTGCATCTTGGTCCTATCCAACTGCACCCAGCCCCAGCAGAGGAGACCTCAAGCCAAGGATTGTTGATAACTCCAGAAAGGGTACTCAGGGCCAGTCACAAATTGCATCTGACATAGGCCTGTACCAGAGGCTGTCCAAAAAGACTGAGAGTCCTAGCAGGCCTACCTAATGCACAGAAACAAACTCAAAGAGGCAGCCAAAATGGGGAGACCAAAAAACAAGCCCCAAATGAAAGAACAAGAAAAGTCTCCAGAAAAAGTTAAATGAAATAGAGATAAGCAATCTATTAGATATAGAGTTCAGAATTCTGATTGTAAGGATGCTCAACAGCATGAAGAAAGATATGGAGACTATGAAGGAAATTAGGTTATGACATAGCAGAAATAAAGAATACACTGGAAGGAATAAACAGCAGATTAGGGGAAGCTGAGGATCAAATCAGCGAAAGAGAAGACAAGGTAGAAAAAAATTACTCAATCAGAGATCCAAAAAGAAAAAACAATTAAACAGGACAGTTTAAGAGAGCTGTGGGACAACATGAAACAACAATATTCATATCATAGCATCGCCAGAAGGTGAACAAAGTGACCAAGGGATAAAGAACCTGTCTGAAGAAATAATGGCAGAAAACTTCCCTAACCTGGTGAAGGAGAAAGTCACACAAGTTCAGGAGACACAGAGAGTCCCAAGCAAGGAGAATCCAAAGAGGCCCACACTCAGACACATCATAATTAAAATTCCAAGAATTCAAGACAAAGAGAGAATATTAAAGGCAGCTAGAGAAAAGCAATCTGTTACCTACAAAGGAGCTCCCATAGGTTGTGAGCTGACTTCTCATCAGAAACTCTACAGGCCAGAAGGGAATGGCATGAAGTATTCAAGGTAATGCAAGACAAGGATCTGAAACCAAGACTACTCTATCCAGCAAGGCTATCATTCAAAATAGATGGTGAAATAAAGAGCTTTCCAGACAAAAAAAGGCTAAAGGAGTTTATCACCATCAAACCAGCATTGCAGGAAATGTTAAAGGAACTGCTGTAGTTAGTAGAAATATATAGAAAGAGAAACATAGGCATAGAGAATTAAAATGGCAATAGATAAGTATCAATAACAGCCTTAAATGTAAAATAAGTCTCTAAAAGCTCAAGAAGACTGAAATCTTATCAAGCATCTCAGATCACTATGGCATGAAATTAGAAATCAACTACAGTAAAAATACTCAAAAACATTCAAACACATGGAGGCTAAATACCACGTGATTAAATAATGAATGAGTTACCAATAAGGTCAAGAAAGAAATCAAAAACTTCCGGGAGACAAGTGAAAATGAACACACAACAACCCAAAACCTATGGGAAACAGAGAAAGCAGTCCTGAGAGGGAAGTTCATAGCACTACCTCAAAAAGCAAGAAATATTTTTAGTAAACTAACCCTACAACTTAAAGAATTAGAAAGCTCCCCTGTGAAGCCATCCAGACTGGGTTTCTGGGAGTTTTTTTTTAATTACTATTTCAATTTCATCAGTTGTTATTAGCCTTTTAAGGTTGTCTGATTCTTTCTGATTCAGTTTTATATGATCTCACTCAAATGTGGAATCTAATAAACAAAATAGACTGAGGAACAAAATAGATCCAGAGACACAGAAGCATGAAACAGACTGAGGAATCTCAGTGGGAAGGTGGAAGTGGGGAAGTGGGTGGGGAGAGATTAATCAGAGAACTTATATGAATATATGCATAATCCATGGACTCAGACAATAGTGTGGTGAAGGCCTTGGGGGGGGGGCAGGGTGGAGGAGATCAATGGGGGAAGAAAAGAGGGGATATCTGTAATACTTTGAACAATAAAGATAAATTTAAAATAAAGTCTTACTAAACCACAGCCAAGATAATATATACATTCACTCATGTTGTTACATGGTACTTTTATGTCTCAGTTTACATTTAAATTCTTAATTTCTTAGGAATTTATTTTGGTGTAATATACAGTTCAAGTTTTGTTGCAAAATATTTCCCCACTAATTTAGTGCCATTTTTACCATATATTGAACTCATATAAAATATAATAAATTTGTATTTTAATATTTCTGACTTTTCTATTCTGTTTCAATGATCTATTTCATGGCAAAGTGTCACTGTATTATTTTAATTGCTGTCACTTTTTAATGTATTTTGACTTCCCATAAGGAAAATTCCCTTTCATTTTTCTTTTTTAAAAATTTTGACAATTCTTACAAATTTAAGGTTATTTCATTCAGCTCCCCCTCTCAATTCTCTTGAGGATTTAGAATGGCAAATGTATACATTAATTTGGGGAGAACTGACATTTTTACAATATAAAGACTTTTCACTGATGAATGTGTAAGTCCACCTTCATTTATTCAAGTCATCTTTTAGGCCCAACAGTTTGGAGTTTTGTATGGAAGCTCTACATAGTTCCTTTCTCTCTCTTCTCCATGCATACATCCACACTTGTCAGAACAGACTCTACTTCACATAAGGTTTACCACCTTCATTTTCTGCACACTTAACATATGTGAACATCTTTCCATTTCATTTTCTACCACTATGACACCATAGTAGCCCATCAAATGGATTTACCACAATGTATTTAATTACTGCTGAATGTTTAGGTTGCTTTAGCTTTGACTATTATAAAGAGCTCCCTGAAAACTATCTATGATATACATCTTTTTCCGTCTGCTTTTCCTTAGGACAATACTTCCCAACATTTTCACTAGCACAGAGCAAACAAGTACCTGTAGGCAACCTGGGGGCAGAGGCTCCAATGACTTTCTGCAACTGCAAGGCTTTAACTCTCATGAGTTAATTCAAGAATTCATATAGCCCAGCTGGTATGGCTCAGGGGTTGAGCATCAACCTATGATCCAGGAGATTGAGGTTCAATTCCCCATCGGGGCATATGCCTAGGTTGTGGGCTCAACCCCCAGTATGGGGTGTGCAGGAGGAAGCTGATCAATGACGCTCTCATCACTGATGTTTCTATCTCTCTCTCTCCCTCTCTCTGAAACCAACAAAGATATATTTAAAAAAAAAGAATTCATATGTATTTTTTTGTTTTAGTCCATAACATGCTGGTATCTGTTTGCTTTAATGTAAAATGTTTTAAATCACCTACCATCCAGTAAAACTGACATTTCAGGAAGGTGTGCTGCTCTACCTGTGGCTCCAATGCCCACAGCACATCAGTTTCCCAGGGGCACATCCAACCCAATTTGAGAAGCAATGTCTTAGGAAAAAGTGCTGAAAGCTGGCCATCTTGATTTTGAAAGGTAAAATGAAGACCCAGAAAGAATGTATTAACTTACAAAGACCTCTAAGACATTCCAGATTAGTAATAAATAAGCCCACTTCATTAAAAAAACACACAGAAAACAATGCCATTTTGTATTTTTATAGGCATATATATACGAATGCATGAAAAAAGATCTGAAGGGCTAACAACCGGCTAACAATAGTTACTTTGCAAGGTAACTGGGATTCGGGGTATAGGAGAAGATGGCAAAAGAGAAATTTAGCCTTATAAGCAATTTTTAAATTTTGACAATTTTACATACATTAAACCTACAGATTGGGGGGGGTAGTATTCTACCTGCAGATGTCCCATAGTTTCTGGATTAATAAAAACTTTCTTTCAGCACTCACCTACGGACACTGGCAATGGTCTCTCTGTTTTTGAAACGACTGAAACGAGCTGTGTAGTTTAAAGTTTTCATGAAGACCTCAGAAAGTTCCTGTTCATCCTCTGCACTCTCATTCTGTTGCTTTCGATGTTCCAGAAGCATGTGAACTTCTGAATTTAGAAGTGTCTCAGCTGTTTCAAACTCTATTTGTGAGAAGCATAAATGTCAGCTAAAAATATTCCTTCAAAAGTCAGCTTCTAAATGTTGATTTTTGTCTTTGAGACTAACAGCAAGTCTCCGTCCCTGTAGAAATCCAGAGGCTTCATAACCTACAACTTTACCTTCACCCAGACTTGTGTACCACAAGGCACAGTGGAGTTCATAAGATACTAAAAAGCTCATTTGGGCTAGTTTCTGATATCAAAGAACCTGACCTAGACATGCTATTAAATGACACAACGTTTTCCTAAATTAGGCCAGTTATTGGTTTCAAAATGGGACCTAACCAACAATTACTTCCCTCTAACTTGCATAAGCTCATAATCTACTTCATAATATTATACTCTCAATTTTTTTGACTTAAAAAATTTAAGTATAGTTGGTATACAATATTATATTGGTTATATTAGTTTTAGGTATACAATACAGTGATTAGACATCTTTATACCTTACAGTGTGATCACTCATCCTACTAATTCTAGTAATCATCTGTCACTGTGTGAACCTCCCACAATATTATTGACTATATTCCCCTTCCACTTTTCACCCATTCCCTCATCCCCCTCCACTGTGGCAACCAACCCTTTGGTCTCTGTTTCTGGAGTCTGGTTTTGTTGTTTGTTCATTTATTTTTTTTAAGATTCCACATATAAGTGAAACTGTACAGTATTTTTTTCTCTAACTTATATTCACTTAGCATAATACCCTCTAGGTCTATCCATGTTGTCCGAAATGGCAATTATTTTTTGGTATTGCTCACCCAAGGATATTTTTAACACTGATGAGAGTGGAAGGGAGGGAGGGAAATATCGATAAACATTGATTGGTTGCCTCCTGCAGGAGCCCTGACTGGGACTGAGAATCGAGCCTGCAACGCAGGTACATGCACTTGACTGGGAATCTAACCCATGACCCTTGGGTTCACAGGCCAACATTCTATCCATTCAGTCACACTGGCCAGGGCTAGATTTCATTACTTTTATGACTTAGTAATATTCTATTGTATCACTTTTTTTGATCCATTTATCTAATGATGGGCATTTGGGTTGCTCCCATAGCTTGACTATTGTAAATAATGCTGCAGTGAACACAAGGGTATATATATATTTCTGAATGTTTTGCTTTCTTTGGGTAAATACCCAGAAGTGGAATTGCTGGATGTATTTTTAGTTCTTTGAGGGATCTCCACACTGTTTTCCACAGTGGCTGCACCAATCTGCATTCCCAACAGTGTATGAGGATTCCCTTTTCTCCCCATTTCTGCCAACACTTGTTTGTTGATTTACTGAGGACAGCCATTCTGACAGGTGCAGTGATATCTCATTGTGGTTTTGATTTGCATTTCTCTGATGATTTATGATGTTGAGCATCTTTTCATGTTTGTTGGCCATTTGTATGTGTTCTCTGGAGAAATGTCTTTCTGCCTTTTTTTTTCTTCAGTATATTCACTGTCTGCCCATTTTTTATAGGATTATTTTTTGTTACTGAACTGTATGTGTTCCTTAGATATTTTGGTTATTGATCCTTTATCCGATGTCATTTGAAAATATACTCTCATTTTAAGAACTATTATGTTTGGAAAGGACAAGTGTTTGGAAGTACACATTAATAATATAGCCCAAATTCTATTTTTGTACCTGCACTAATCTATTCACCCAGGTCACCTATTATATAATAGAATTTGAGCTTGCAGATAAAAATGCCAATTCCCTCTGCATTTTATAGTCAAAGTAGTCTATCAACTAAACATAGTTTTACTATTTACCGTAACACCCATTTAAAATAATTCTCTTGACCAGTGAGAATACCTATATAAGCAATCTTTAAAAACTAAGTTTAAAAGAGAAAAAGAAACCTTTGGCTCCTTTCCATAATATACGGCAATCTTTTCCTCTATTTCCAGGTTGACATTGTTTTTTTTGAATATATCTTTATTGATTTCAGAGAGAGGAAACGAGAGGGAGAGAGAGAGATAGAAACATCAATGATGACAGAGTCATTGATCGGCTGCAGCCCGCAACCCAGGCATGTGCCCTGACTAGGAATCGAACCCTGATCGCCTGGATCCTAGGTCAATGCTTAACTGCTGAGCCACGCCCAGCCGGGCAGTATGACATTGTTAAAATGCTGCTATCTCCTTAGGAATATCATTATCTCCCTCACATTCCCAAAGGAGCATATGTTCCTAATACTTATTACAAAGTATTACAGCTGGTTTTTAACTGCCTGTCCCTCCCTTATCAGTGAGTTCCCCCAAAGTAGAAATCATCCATGAACATGAGATCATGTTTATAATGCCACACTGATGAAGAGGAAGCAACAGTGAGAAAATTCCAGTTACTTGCAATTCGGCATTTACACGTGATACTGGGGAAATCATGAACACTTCTATCAGATTAATGCCTTCCATTTCTTGGGCCAGGTGACAAGAGCTTCATTCTCCTTTCACAACTGTATTTGTGGGGCCGGGGGGGGGGCGGGGGTGTCAAAGGAAACTTTTTACTTGAAAGGTTCTCATTGCTACAGAATATAATAGGCACCCAAAGCTATTATCTGAGGGCAGCATAGTTTGAAGAAGAGGACCTTAAGAGCTAATTCCAGTCAAACCTTCTTGAGGTTGTACACAAGTGAAGAAACTATTGCCTCAGAACAGCAAGTAGAGAATGCACTAAATATCAGAAAGCATGAGCCCAAATCTCTGAAGTGAGAGTAACAAGTGACATAATTGGGGGAAAAAGGTAGTAGCAGCTAAACAGGGGTCAGTCTCAGCTTCTGAGGCTGCGGCATTAACATAGCCTTAGAAAATGAAAATTAAGATGCTATACAAGTACTAATAATCACCTACCAGTTTGTCACAGCTGGTCATGTGTTTGTTTATGTTTTTATTGATTTGAGAGAGAGGGAGAAACACTGATGAGAGAGAACCATGGATAGGCTGGCTCCTGCACACCCCCTACTGGGGATCGAATCAGCAACCCGGGCATGTGCCCTGACTGGGAATAGAACTAGTAACCTTTTGGTGCATGGGACCATGCTCAATCAACTGCGCCACACCTGCCAGAGCAGCTGTTGATGTTTTTAAGGATTCTGGAAAATCGCCCAAAGTTAGAGGTGCCTACCTTTCCACACTAAACAAATTTACCTGTGAAATGTAATGAATAAACTTAGGAAACCAGCAGACTAGTCACCTGTCACTACTCCTCACAGAGGGCAATGCTCAAGTACTATTTATACATCACCCTCACTCTTTTCAACCAATGAAAGGGTAAGGCAGCCAAGTTATGACTTGGAGGACCTAGGAGACAGGTGCCTGAGACCTACACAGGCATTTCCGGGATTTAAAATCAATAAATGGGGGGGAAGCCCTGCTGGATATTGCTCAGTTGTCGGAGCGCTGGCCTGCATACCGAAAGGTTTCAGGTTTGATTCCCAGTCAAGGGCACGTACCTGGGTTGCAGGTTCGATCCCCAGCCCTGGTTGAAGCATGTCTCTCTCACATCATGCTTCTCCCTGCCAACTTCCACTCTCTCTAAAAATCAATGGAAAAAATATCCCAAGGATTAACACCACCACCACCAATAACAAAATCAATAAAAACATGTCCTTGGGTAAGGATTAAAATAAATAATAATAAATGGGGAACAAAGAGGTGGTTCATACACTTTTTCATAACTATGGAGAGTTAGGACACAAGGCTAACCACAACAACCATTTTTAGGTGAAATCTCTCACACTCACACTCACACTATACATAATTTATCTGGAAAACTAAAGGAAATAGATCAGGGGACCTACAAGTTATTAACCGCCTGTGCAGATATTTTAAGAGCAATAGCCACAATTCACTAATCCCTGTTCCTATAACAAGGAAAAAAATTCCTTGCCAGTAACTCATCTGGAAATTTCCTTGAGGATCCTCCATTGCAACCATTGATGTTTTATGACAAGGGTGGCAATTTCAGATGGTATTCTTACACCATACATTTTCCTCTCTAGTACAAAATGGTCAAGGGGATTTCTTTAGTTGAGGGAGGGAGTGACTGGGATTATATAATCCTTTTTAGAAAAATGGCTTTCTTTCTAATTTCTTCAATAGAATTGTTAATTACATTACATAGATGAAGAATAAATTTTATTTGTGGGCAAATATGCTTGTGAAAAATGCCACTAAAAGTACACAGCTTTCAGTCGTCTCCTTCAGTCTTTCAGTCCTACAATTAATTTCACACATTTGTTTACTTTCCATCCCATAGCAAAGGCTTTCCTTATCTTTTAAGTACTTACTGTTGTTTCTATATATCTACATATATTCTAAAATACGTAACACTTTATATGCCTATATCAGCTGAGAAGTTAAAGATAACAGATTGATAGGATATATGATCTAATTATACCAGATTCAATAAAAATTTTTATGTGTACGAGATGCTACTTGATTTTATTAAAACAAGTATTTTTAGAGTGTAAAAAACAACACTAAATTAAAAGTATCTAGAGAAAACCCAGATACAAAAAAGTGGCTTAATTTAAGTGGCTTAAATTAAGTTTCTTAATTTATCATGAAATTAAGAAACCCACCTCCTTCTTAGTTATTACACTTTTAAAAAGAAACAAATGTTGCCATTATGCAAAAAACTTCTATGGAGCTATCCTATGGAAATATTTGCACTTGAGGCTATGAAATAGAAAACTGGAAGCAACCTATCAACAGATAAACAATATTATAGTATAACCATTAAGTACTACGTAGCCTTTTAAAAGGACAGTTCTATTCAATAAACCATCAAAATTTTTAAAAGCTGTATGCTTTCTATAGCATAATTCCATTTTGCAAAGAAAAAAGTGTATATTTATGAATAAACATAAAATTAATTTGGAAGAATAAGCAGTAAACTGTTTATAGTAGTTTCCTCTGGGAGAAAGGGTGAGGAGTTTCACTTTTTATTGTGAAAAATTATACAAGCCCTGGCTGGTGTGGCTCAGTGGTTAAAATGTCAGTGGGCACCTAGCACTTAAGGGATTTCCGGTCAAGGGCATGTACCTGGGTTGCAGGTTTGATCCCTGGTCCTGGTTATCAGGTGTGGGAGACAACCAATCCATGTCTCTCTCACACGGAAGTTTTTCTCTGGCAGCACCCCCCACTCTCTAAAAAAATCAATGGAAAAATGCCCTTAGGTGAGGATTAACAACAAAAATAAGAGCAATTTTAAATTTTAATTATATAACTATGATTTTAAATTATATAATTTATACAATAGATTATATAAATTTTCACAATATAATTATATAATAAAATTACATGATTTTTAAAACAGAAGGGTATTGTTAAGGTTTCCTCCATGTACTTTGTTTTTCAGTACCTACACGACATGGTATTCTAAAATCTTAAGCTTCCTCATTTTTGGTTTCATCACACTGAAGGGACAAAGTTCTCTGATAGCAAAATTTGCTGTACATGCTGCCACGTGACAAACATTGTCTCCTTGGCCAACCCCTAGCCAGGGTCCTCTGAACACTCTTCCCGACTAGGCCTCAACTTTAAGCCCACAAAGGCTTAAATAAAACACTAACACCATTTCTAACAATTCAGGGCTGCATCCCAAGGGTGGCCCTACCTTCTTCAAAGCGCTTGCCCATGAGAACTAAGAGCTGCCAAAATAATTTACTGTTTGTTCCAGCCAACACAGGACGGGCTGTGGGAGGCTTGGAATTTAACTCCCATAAGCGCCAGGCGACAAACCCAAACGTATTTCAAACGCACCAACGCCCTTCCCAGTTTTTGTAATTTTCATCTCCGGCCGACTGAGCCGCCCCGCACCGTCCCTCCCTCTGCTCCCTCACTCGGCCGGCAAAACGCGCGGTCGCCTCTGCACCAAAGGAAGTTGAGTTCAGCCCCGCTGGACTCTTCTAACAGCGTTACGACCGACGACGGCCTGTCCGGACCCCTCGGCCTAGCGTCGGCTCTGTCCGCCTCTGACCCGTCTCAGGGACCACGAACCACGAGCAGGCAGCCGAGCCGCCCCGCCGGGGGGAGGGCGCCGGGGGGCCCGGGCCGTAGGGGGGACGCCGGGGGGCCCGGGCCGTGGGGGGGGCGCCACGGGGCCCGGGCGCCTCCCTCCGGACGCCGTGCCGAGCGGCCCGCGCCCTCGCGGGGTTGCAGGCCCCGCCTCGCCGCGCCGGGACCCGCTGTGTCTGGACCAAGCGGGGCCAACACCAGGCCTGCGGCGACCACGCGAAACGGCGGGACGGCCGGGCAGCCCCGGGCCCCACCTTTGGGAAAGATGAGCTGCGAGGCGTCCTCCTCCACATCGCCGCCCCGCGGGTCGCTGCCGCCGGCCGCCATCACCGCGCCGCTCACACATCGCCACCGCCACCGCCGGAAGCAAAAGCGCTGGGGCGCCAGCTCGGGGCACGGAAGGGGCGGGGTCACGGAGGGGCGGGGCCACGGAAGGGGCGGGGCCGGGCGGGCCGGAAGGCCCCCCCTCTTCTCCACCCGCGCGGTGCGGGGAGTCCCGGGGCTGGTCCCCGGCCTTTCCGCGCCCTGCCTTCTCCCCTCGCGAAGTGCGGTCCTGCGGACAGGAGAGGCGGGAATGCGCTGACCGACCCAGGGCAGCCCCATGGATGGAAAGCTGGGTAGGTGACTGCAAAAACATACAATGGAATTTGTTTCAATGCCTTAAGCATTTAAAATTTTTTGATTTTCAGTGGATTTTTAAATTTTTATTAATTTAAATCAAACTGGCGTCATGCTGGGAAGCAAGACCTCAAAATTCTCCCTGTAGTGAATTATTCATACTTCTGAGCACGTGGACAATGATATTGAAGGGCCTTTAACATCTCTTGAAACTTTTGGATGACACATAAAAAAGCAAATGAAATTTGCTGTTTTCAACTTCAGAGAAAACAAGGCTGTAAAATAAAGGACATAATTATAGTCACCCTTCAGCTCAGTATTGAGCAATGTTTAGGTATCATGTAAACTCTATTAAACAAAAAATGAATTAACAGACAAGAATATGTACCTTGTATTACTTTGTTTTATAAATATACTTGTTACAAAATTAATTTGCTTTTTCTCTCTTTTTCCAGAAGAAATGTATTGGGTATGTTGACAAAAGAACTTCCAGCCTAAGAAAAAGTCTTATAAGACTTTATTTGAGCCAAGCTGACAATTGTCAGGAAGCAAAATCTCCATAGACTGAGAAAATGCTCCAGAGAATGGCAGTTTTGCAGCTTATTTTACACATTAGAATCAAAGGAGGAGACAAAAGGAGGGTTACATGAAATCCATTGATCGAAGATTAAGGGGGTGGGACTGGATAAAAAATAAAACGGAGAGACGCATACTTCTTTTACATTGGTGGGTAGAGGGTAAGTTAACATTTACAGTCCATAGCGATGGTATGTGGGCCACAAGATAATAATGAGGGGTTCTATGGTCCCCAGCTCTGGTTCTGGCGGTGTGCCTTGAAGGGTCTGGAAAAGAAAATTAATTTGACATTTCAAAGGTATGTTATCTTAGATGCACAAAGACAATAGACAATTTCAAAGGTAAAAATTGACCTTTGTTAAGGCCTAGGACATGACTACGCACCAGGACCTGCTTTTAGTTAGGAATTTTTATCTTCAGGCTATCCTTTCTGGTTACTTTCAGTCTCGGAGTTTATAAGGCCTGCTATGCAGGCCTCCCCCAAATCCGTCGGGTTTATTTAGTATGTGGCCCCTTTTTAGTCCTCAGGTTGTACAGTACTGGCAGAGTTTATTACAGTTTTGAAGTGCTTTCCTACACAATTTATTACAACTGTGAACAGATGTACTGATGAGGAGTCCCAGGACATGCAGCAGCTGGGTGTGGGAAATGGGCCTGAAACTCAGTGTAGGTCTCTTTCTTCCATCTATCCATCAACTGGCCTTTACAGAGCAACTACTACTTACTGTACCTTACTATGTGCTGGTCCAAGGGCTAGCTGGATACCCAACACTTGGTGTCTTCTGCGCACACAGCAGTGGAGAAGACAACAGATGAAGAGAGGAGAATAACAAATAATACATACAGTGATGATCACAGCTTGGTTTGTCCACATTTTCATTCAGGAAACCATTGTAAACATTTATATGCAACACTCTGGGGTTAAAAAGACAGTCATCAATCCGTCCTCACAGAGCGCTCACCAAGAGTAGCTGGTGCAAGATCTGGACTTATTTTCCATAATAAAAGACAGAAAGTGGCAAGCGGTATGAAAGTCAAAGACAGTGCTATAGAAGAATACAGAGCAAGAGGTCACTTCTGGTTAGGGATAGGTCAGTCACAAGAGGATCTGGGAGCCAGGGCTGGCACGGGCAATGCTCCCCAACATGTAATCAGAAACGGGGGAAGGGGGAAGATGAACAAAACCATCAGGTACATAGCAGAATATTCATTCTTTAAGGCAAACTCATATTCCACTTCCTTAAATGTCACAGTAATTCTACAAACATGGAGCAATGTTATAACAACATTCTTCATTAATGTTGCTGTATCATTCAATCGAAAGAATAACTTCCCTCTTCTATATAACCTTCTGGAGTACCTCTCAAAGAATCCCTTGTGGAATGAACCACTCGTCTTCTACTTGGACTCGAGTTCTACCTCTAAAGCAGAATGCTACCGTTTCCCAGTTCTCCACTTACTCAAGGTTAATGTACAGAATCTCCCAATTTCCCTCATAAATTAAAGAAATCTTTGGCATCTGCTGGTGCTACAAAAGCAGCCAAATTAATAGACTCTAGAGATACAAAGGCATTGGGTATATGGGGAGGGAATGGTGGTTGTGTGATTCCGCAAACAGTCCTTTACTTCAGGTATAAAAACCTCCAGAAGGCTGTCCCTGGAGTCCTGGACTTGGATTCTAAGTCCTGTCTGCCTGTGGCAATGTGGTTTAACTCTACCTGAGAAACCCTCTTCCTGAGGTCAAGCTGGGCTTACTTCAGTACCCATGCCTCTCAGAAAGCCTGGCCTGACTTAATGGGCTGTGCACACCAATTATACCCATTAGTAGCTTACAGTTCTGGAGGGTTCACACTGGCCCAGTTCCCACCTACACCTAGCACTGGAGGACAATCTGGATAGTCACAGCCATCTAGTCATTTCAGCTTATGCTGGGGCCTGGGCAAAGCAATTTGAACAGGCTGCCTTAGAGATTCACATTCCTGTCACAAAGCAGGAGATTCAGCTGCCTGGCTCCTAAATGGCAGGGCCAAGATTCAATCTCAAGCCTGTGAAGGTTCCAGTGTCAGCACTCTGGGTTACTTCTTTGGTTGGGGACCAGAATGACCATATTGGGGCTGGGGGTTTGACAGGCAACAGCAACTTGAGTGACTGACAGGGTGAACTTGAGAACTCTGATTTAGTTCCGCAAATCAATAGTGAAGTTTTGAAATTGGAGGCATCACTCGTTTTTCAGTTTGCTGTAGCCTACAGAACCTACATAGAAACAGAGGGAGTAAGCAGCAGAAAGGCAGCGATCCTAGAATCTTTGTCAGAGCTTCATTTTAGAATAAGGAAAAATATTTGTTCCTCAGGATGCTACTACTGGTTCCTTGTACAGCACTGGTTTAGAGTCAAGTCCTTCAGACAGCTCAGTGAATAAATAGTATTTCAAAGCCAAATATTGAAGCCAAGGCCATAGACCTTGTATTAATCTGGAAACAGCTTTACAGCACCTCCCCCACCCCACCAGAATTAGCACTACTGCTCTCTAACCAGGTGACTTAGTTCACATTTCAGACAGTAGGAATAGCTAATAATACAGTCTTTTTTTTAAAATCCTCAACCAAGGATATGTTTATTGATTTGAGAGAGAGGGAGACAAACATTGATGTGAGAAACATCAATCAGTTGCACTTTTGGTGTATGGGATGAAACTTCAACCGAGCCGCCAGTCAGGGCGGCATTTTTGTTGTAGTGTCACCACCACCACCACGCCCCACCCAGAACACAATGATGTGGAATTCGATGCTGTTTGTGTTATAGGTAATGTGGAATCATCTCTAGAGTCATTTCTCTTGAAGAAAAAAATCCTCACACACCTGAGTTGTAACCAAACTGTTTAATCAGTTGCTCAGTTTATTTCCAAAATTATCATATATCCCTGACATCTATTATGTGGCCTTATGCTTATGACTTCTGCCAAGTTTAAGGGCCTCAGAACTGAATATTTTAGCAGAATGTGTTTGTGTTTGAAAAACGTGTCATTTTCCTCCAAACATGTCTCATATTTCTGGGCTATGCAAGAATAAACATTTTCCTTTGGATCAGAATATATCAATGTCTCAGGGCTGTTGTTTGGATTAATGTCACCAAATGGTATCTTAAATTTGAGTATTTTTTGCCCCTCTTCAGTTTTTAACTTTATGGAGAAGGTCAGTTTCATTGGGAAAGCTAATGAGACCTGTGAACCTTCTTTCCAAAGTCTAAACTTGAAAGGGTTCATGAACCGTGGTTCAGGAAACTTTGCTCTAAAAAAATCAGTGGTATTGCTTACAAACACAAAAAAAGATACAAGTGCAATGCTATTGGAGGTCATGAACACCACAAGAATATACAGCCTCACTGGTTGGCTGTCTTTAAAAATAGGACTGTTACTATTTAAAATTTTTAAAAATTAAAAAAAGGCGCCCTGGCAGGTGTGGCTTGGTTGGGCATCGACCCAAGCACCAGGTTGCAGGTTCAATTCAGTTAGGGCACATTCCTGGGTTGCAGGGTTGTAGGGGGCATGTAGGAGGCAGCCAATCGGTGTTATGCTCTCACATCAATGTTTCTCTCTCTCCCCCTTTCCCTTCCTCTCCCTCTAAAAAATTATTTTGTAAAAAAAGAAGAAGAGGCAGGACAAAGAACAATTTTTACCCATTATGATTTATTCTCTACAATGATTTGCACTCAGAAGTTATATAGCCAAGAGGCAACCAAGTGTAATACGAAGAATTGGTCTGAAGTCCTTGCACTTGAAGGCCATACAAAGTCTCTTGCTTCAGGGAAATAGGGATGAAAATTAACAAAAAACAGCCTACAAGCTCCTTAGGCTCCAGAATCTCAACAGAAAATAACAGTTAGTGATTGTAGGTGTAACATGGAAAACAGATCTTGTGCAAATATTAACACCCAGGACTTCTGTATAGATGATTTTCACTATAAACAATAAAATGTCTCAATGACAAAGCTTTCATGTTGAAAGGGTCTCTAATGTGAATTGCTTTAATATTTATTATGAAGCAAAAACATTTAAGAGCCTCACAGTAGAAACAATCCAACACCGACAAACTCTAGTGATCAGACATTCTCTTTTAATGTAAAACAAACACAATTCATAATTACACAGAGAATGTCCTAGCTGTGGGTATTATGAAACAAGCTAACTTTCCAGACCAAAAGGCACTCACAGCTAGGGATTAAACAAACTCTCAACCAAACCAGCCACATTGGGTTGGTTCCTTGAAAACAGTGGTCACCTACTGTTCAGCTTGAGCAGCCCAAGGACAAACAAAACACCAAGCAAAAAACATCCCTTTCTCCTCACACCTGCCACTCACACATGTACCACCACCCTCATCACCGTGTTGGTTAAGCGTGTGGAAAGCAGTTCAGTTCTAGTTCAGAGCTGTCTTCCCCCTATGCAAAGCTGCCACATGGATGATCCAGACCTAGTATTTTTTCCTGAGAGCCACCTGCCACACATCTTTATGAGGTGACCATGACTGAATACTTCCAGACTGCTTCCTGACTAGGCCCCGTTTAAGATGGACACGTATAGTGCCATTCTTGACAGGGCCAAATAATTTTCCTTGGTCGACTCCTGAGTCCCCTTGACAAGCAAGAGGACCTCCAGCATCTCCACTGCTGGCCCTATATGGAGCGTGAGGCAATGTGCAGGGAGTAAGGCTTCTCCAAGACCACTGAGCCCAATGCAGTGTGGTGGGTTTAACCAGCCAGATTCTGGTGCACTGATTCCCCACCCTCCCATTTTGTGGGTTCAAAAATTTCTGTTCATTTTTTTAAATGGCAGGTATCCTACCCCACCCCTAATAAAATAAAATAACACACT
This sequence comes from Miniopterus natalensis, assembly GCF_054644295.1. NCBI lineage: Eukaryota > Metazoa > Chordata > Mammalia > Chiroptera > Miniopteridae > Miniopterus > Miniopterus natalensis. The sequence goes on from NC_142088.1 coordinate 82,338,893, forward strand.
ATACATTGGGGAAGACAAATAGGGCAACATTTCTACAAGAAAAAATAGGTTTGAAGAGCATGGCACTGTAAAAGCTTGCATGACCAGTTTCACTGAACATGCTCAGGGATAAAATTTTAGCACCAATTTTTTGTTTTTAACCTTTAGAAATGAAACAACTTTTAACATAGAACACTTGAACAGTAATGAAGTGTAGCCCTATATATCAATACTGTTGTACAAATTGAAGGTGGGTGGTTTAATCCCGAACTGACCACCCTGACATCAATCCATGGCACCTAAAAGGAACTGTCATCATATTTGTAACAAGACATTTATTATTCTCAGCAGCAGGAAATCATGAAACAATCCCTTCATCTTCAATAGCTTTTTTTCATTACCTCTGCAAGGGACAAGTGGCAGGAAGCGAGAATGCAGCCCAGCTTGGGCATCCTGATGTCAGCCCATTGCCCCTGCACACTCCATGGCCTCATGAACAGAGGATGATGCCAAGCAAGTGTGCCCACCTTTATTCATCTCTCCCAAGAAATGAGACAGCTATGCCTGAAATAGCATGTGTCATTTCTTAGACTGTGTCCCTGCCCAGCCCCCACCCACAATTCCTGGCAGAAGAAAACTCAAAAGATCTTTTGGCTTGACTACTTGCCCATTCTGGAAAGCCACACCATCTCCACATAAACTTTTAAAAATAAATTAAAAAACATTGTGTCCACCAGGTTGACATCCAATCCACTTCACGAGTTCTCTAAGCATGTTGTTGAAAAACAGTATATTGCCCTTAGGGTCTTTTCTTCCAACTGGCCACCTCTCCCAGTGCAGTGCCTCTGTTACAATGTTTCCAAAGCATCTTCTAAGTCTTTAGCTTCTATAAACTCTGCCACCAAATGAGTGAAGAGTAGGCAAGAGGGAAGAGAAACTTGCCGACAGCTATTTAGAGTCAGCAGCAATGGGAAAGGGAAATATGCCACATGAAACACTGCATGACCTAGAATAAAATGAGCTATTTGGAACTCTGCCCTGTGGGGTGAAGATTCCCAGTATATCAGGCAAGATAACGATTCACCTTCTTTAATTACACAGCTTTGTTCTAAAATCCTGTAAAGGACTAAATCATCAACTGTCTTCTCACTTCTACAGGGAAACTAGAAAGAGGAACTTCTCTGCTTTCAAGTCCCTCAAAGATGTTTGCCTGAAAAGAAAAAACAGCTTGGAGACCCTGGATTCTCTCCTGTGACAATGTGTCTTTCTAAAGCCCAACCCAGATGCTTGTTTGAACATCCGTCTTCTAGATGCAGCTATAGGCACTGCTACCAGTAGGAGTGAGGTAGCCGGGTGTAAGGAAGAGGTCTCTCCTTTCACACTGCATGCAGCAATGATGTCAGGACCTCCCGCAGGCATCCCAGTTCATTCCTCAGCAGGTGACACCACAGAGCTCTCTGTTCAGTACCAGGAGACGCAATGCAAGAAGAGTGCCAGAAAATCCAACTGATAGTAGGGTTAGAATTAAAACCTTCGAGGTTGATTGAGCAATGAGATCTGCCACGCCATCCAAAGGGCTTTCGATCTTGATGTGGGTCTCTGTCCAGGAGCCTCAAAGGACTCACAGTCCCCACGTTCAACCCCCACATGGCGTCCACTTATGAAGCATGGAGGTTGTAATCAACTGTTGGTATGCAATAAATGGGAGTTTAAAAAAAGGAATTTAAAATAACCTAAAAATGTTTCTTGTTGGTCTCCGTTGCCCAGACTGCCAAGGGAATACATCTACTTGATCTGGGGAAGCTATAAGGGAGCATGTGGGGTAAGCCTTCAGGAATCATGAATTCCAGCTTCCACTGTGTAGCCAAAAAACAGACAGCCATGTGCATGCCGAGGGTCTTCTGAACCCACACAGCAATTCTCACTAGTCATGGAGGAGCCCCAATCAAACAGAACCCCATAATGAGGAAAGGCTAAGATAAGGCTTGGGCCCCTCAAGTTCTGTTTCATTCAATATAACCCCGCCCTCCCGCCCCACCCCCGAGTCAGCTGGAGGCAGACTTGGCAACGGAAGCTAGCATCATAAAATGGTGCAGTAATAGAAGTAACTGGACCAGGAAGAGGAGGCATCTGCTCCAATGATGTCATAGCCATTGGTGGCCACAGGGGGGTTGGACTGGTCATGCAGCCTTGTGTCAGGAGTAATGATTGTAGAGGGGCGGGGCATGAAGAGTGCCATTCTGGAAACAGTGCTGTCGAGAAGCAATATATTCTGCATAACTGATTGTCACCTTCTCACTTCGGTACCTGTGTAAGGAAACAGGCAAGGGTATTATGAACCCCAAACACTTCATTCAGTCAATTCACTCAGCAGAGAAAACCAAAAGCTTATTCCACATTTTGAAAGAATAAAATGGAAGACCAAGAGCAACCTTATTTACAGAAAATGAAAGACAGCACAAGAAAACAATGTTGTTATTACAAATGAACAAGATGAAAAAGCACAATCACAATACCCCTGAGAATGTGTTTTCTGCACATCCCACTTTTAAACACTATATATGCTGATAAGGCTGCTCTTAAGCAATCTGCTACTGGGGTCTGAAGGAAGAATTTCAAGTCAAATTACATGGGTGGCAGACTGGAAGATGACTGCAACCAATGCCCAGTGTAAACTGCAAATCTTTCAGGTTAAAATGTGATAAATTGACAGAAATGCAACCTCAATTTGCAAAAAGCAACAAACAAGTTATTTATAACCAAAAGGGCACAGATACCTAATTCTGGGTCAAATTCTCATGAAGCAGGTTAAAGGATCCTGGGGCTATACAGGACAAGTCTCAATTCTTGGATGAATATGCCATATATCACAGGGTCATCAGGACAGAATTCATAGCACTGTGGCTTTGCTCTGGAAAGAGCCATGAGTCAGGATGCGAAGCATGGGGTGTTACAAACCTATGGAGCCTACTACAGACCACAGGAGCTGGGTGTGACAATCCTTACCCAGAGCCATCTCTTTCCCACTGTAATCACTCCTCCACTGCAAGGTGATTATTCCTGAATTTTGACAGGGAAATGGCTGTTCAAATAAATTATAATAATAATAAAATAATAATAATGCTTTGTATTTGAAGCTTTTTGTTTTTTGTTTTTGGAATCCAAAGCATTTCAAAAACACTGGGTTATCTTCCAAATAGACCTGTGAGGTCTATATGATTATTCTGCATTTTACAGATCAGGGGACCAGAGGCCCACAGAAGCCCACAGAAGCTAAACCTCTCTTGTTTTTTATTTCAGTAGGGATGGGAAGAGAACTGACATCTACTGCCTGGCCCTGGTCTAGAAATTCCTCATATATTACCTTACCACAACCTGAAAAAAAGGCCTAAGGCATTATCACTCACTTTTTATAGACAGGAAAGTTTTTTACACTCAAGAGGCAGAATAAGTGACCCAGGTCACATGGCTAAGTGGTGGAGCTGAGCTTCAGACCCCAACTCTATGTACATTCTACCACACTAGGCAGCCTCCCCAAAAAAGCATTCTCCCCAAACAGGCAGAGGTGTTTCCTTTTAACTCTTCATAAAAAGCATTTCTGACTACTCCTTTAACATGCCACCTGACTGCGTCAGCCTCCCCCAGTGGGTCTGGCACAGACACCCACCACTTGCTCAGTGGCCTCGCCCTGCTTCCACCTGCACTCAGCTTAGCTGTAGGGACACTCAGGAGGCTGGGGAATCTTTGCCTTTGCTGCCAGAGCCTCAACCTCACCAAGAGACAGCAGAGACATTTTTTTCTTCCCCTTTCCATCAGAAGTACCCTCCATCCAAGCTCAACTAAATTAAAACGACAAGGAAAATGAGACGGGTTTACCTGGTAAGTTTGATCGTTTTTCTGAATTCACTGGTAATCGGCGCCTTAAAGCCACCTTTCCTGAGCAAGGAGTCTATTGTCTGGATCTGATCCCAGTCTGAGGAGAGGAGACACACACTGAGGTCGTGAACAATGACAGAGTGGGGCATCTCTAACACAGGGAGAGGGGAGAAGTGGCCACACCTGCTGGGGAGGGGCAGAGGAAGCCCTGGGCCCTGAGTTGTCTGACAGTTCAAGGAAAATCCTGGAGACGTGAGATTATGGCCTGATACAGCCATACGGCTACCTCCAAGCCCCTGCTCCTGCACCTTTCCTGTCAGAGGTTATCCCAGTGTAAGTACCTAGGAACAAACAAGGTCCCAACTTAGACTGGCTTGTTGACCTAGTGCTGGTAATCAGGGCTGTTCTGTGGAAAAGAGAATTCGAATTCTGCAGCTTCCACTCCTTTGTGTGGCTGGCCTTCCTTCATTCTGATGATTTCTAGGAGTCCAGTTTTCTATTATAGAGACTTGACAGTAGGAAAGAAGCTACTCCTTTAAAAAGGATGGGAAAGTTGTTCACATATAGCTGTTGTGTTGTTCTTGCATATTTTTAACAGGTAAAACTAAATATATCAAATTAAAAACCAAATAAAACTCCCTAAATTATTGCAGTATGTACCACTTTTTAATTTTTCCAATCATTATTCAAATGCCAAAAGTAATCTGATTATTTACCTAAGTTATCATCACATCTCAGTATTAGAAAATAGTTATGGGGTGCCCCCCTGTAGAGAAATGTGAGATTTATGATTCCAAATAGGTGGATAAAAGGTTTCCATTTTATGTCACATCCTCACTGCTTTTGAAAAAGTTTAAACACAACCCAATAAAAACCAACAAGGCAGCTCGCTTTCCACATAGTTCATTGACATGTTGAGCTGGACATTTCTATTTCAGGTTCCCATCTAACAAATATAGTGTGCGTTAATTTACAGAGTAATTTAAAAACAGAATTCCAAGAAAGAAAGAAAATGAGGCTGCACACCACAGAATGCATAAGCAACATTTAAAGGTATTGTTTTAAAGAGAAAACCTGTCCAACCTATTTCCGACCTCCAATGTCGCAATTTAAGAACTTACTAACTACCAAGTTCTTTTTTCCCCACACCCCCAATACTACAGGAGAAATTATGTTTTGCCTTTTTCCAAGTATAATACTGTTGTTTTTTTGTTTTTTGTTTTAAATATATCTTTATTGATTTCAGAGAGAGGAAAGGAGAGGGGGAGAGAGAGAGATGGAAACATCAATGATGAGTCACTAATCAGCTGCCTCCTGCACGCCCCTGACTGGGGATCAAGCCCGCAACTCGGGAATGTGCCCTGACCGGGAATCGAACCCCGACTGCCTGGATCCTAGGTAGACGCTCAATCGCTGAGCCACGCCCGGCTGGGCTATAATACTGTTTAATAATTCATGACCAAGAGTCCATGAGCTGAGATGGGCAGCTTCCCTTTACATTGAATTCCACAATGTGTCAAGTTGATTGGTAGAATTTTGCTACAATTACCAATCTTGGGAGATAAGAAAAAAAGCTATTCACTAAAAGTCAAACAAGCAAGTAAGTAGAACACTTTACCCCTTTTCTTTTCCCAGCTTCCGTATCTTTTAATGTTTACTGCCCCTTCCATAGGAATTGGACAGATATTAAAAGGGTGCTCATTCTTAGCAGCAGCTGGGCTGAAATACCACACACCACTTTTCTGCCCATTAGTCAGCAACACTATGTACAGTAACTTTCACCGAAATTCCATTTGTCCAACTCACCTTGTTCCTTAGCAACCTCAGGTAAATATGTGGCTGTACGTTTGACACCTTTTTCATTGATGAATTCAATTCGAATCCCATGAACCCCTACCTACAGAAAAAACACACACAACCAAATAAATGGCACTTATTTATTCTAAAGGAACTTCAGCCATACACATATAAACTGACACTGTCTCCTGACCAGCTTGACCCAGGTCTGAGAAAAGGAGAACCTCTTGATTTTCATCACTAATGAATGCTCTCTCAAATACAGAAGCCAAAAAAAATAGCTTGAGGTGTGATTCCACATGTAGTCACCTGAGAGTATAACGTTTATAGAAATAAATTCTTTCAATAGCTCATCTGATAATCTTGAATATTCTACCTTCAATCTATCCCATTAAATGAACATGCCACAGGGTTTTGATCTGGGCTCACGACTCTTCACAAGTGACTCTAAATAACAACTTTCACTCATGGGCTCACCACGAGGGATCTGGAACGCTGTGCTTTACCCTCACTGCTACTTGGCAGGCACAGGAGAAGGATGTGAACCAGAATGGACTGGGAAGAAGGCAGAGCAGCCTTCATAATTCTTTCTGCTTCTACTACTGTAGAACCTTTTCTGTCACCTATGTTGCCCATAACTGCTTCCAAACTCAGGTTTCACATTCTTATACCCTCTCAGTCAAGGAGATACATCACCATGTACTAACCCGAACCCAAATGCAACGAGAGATGCAGAGTTCCAAATGCAGCTGTTCTCACCTCCCAGTCCAGGTAATCACTGGCATCCTCAAAGTTAGTAAGGAGGGAGACAGAGCAGGAAAGTTTAGGCAGCTCCTCTCGGGTCAGGGGGGGGAATCGGCTGTCCTTAAGTGCACTGCAAGGGGACAAAAAACGTAAGTGAGGCTACTCTGGAGGTGGGAGCATGTGACTAAATATTTATGACTTGAGCTATGCAGAGAACTTCTATCATCCATTAATGCTAATGTGCTAAAAAACAACTTGATGCTATTAACTGTTTATACTGGAACTGGTAAGTGACTCACCAGATTAGAGCCTCCACATTTCCTGATTACCAAACAGAGAACACTCATTCTTTATTATTTTGAAGACATAAAGTCAGGCAGTTGTTTTTGATTCTGTAGATAAATTTGATCGTGAATGTTTCCACCGATTTTATGCCTCGTGTAATTACCTGGTTAACGTGTATTCCCTGAGTCCTGAATGAAGATTCATGGCTGAGAAGGTCCCAATGCAGCCACGAAGCCGCTTGTCCCGCCCTGTCTTCCATGTCACAAAGAGTGGACTAAAAAAGCAAAACACAAAACACTCTCCAGCCCCAAATCAATCATGGATAAGAACAAAACCTTGGCTTTATTCCTGTTCATTTGTTATTCCCCAAAAGGATTGTTTTCTGAATTGCCAGCTATCTGAAGGACTCCTCCTTTCTGGGAGTCACGAAGTCCCTTGCGGGAAATGGAGAGGACAGCTCTCTGGGCAGCCTTTCCCATGTGCCTCGCTGACACATGTATGTGCTATGCTCCTCTTCCTCTGTCCAGTACTTTTTTTTCTTCTAATTCTCCATGTATTTCTCCTCTTCATGAAGACACACTAGGCCTGTACACCACCTCCTCATCTGCAAGCACTCCCTGCAACCCCACACTGTTTCCATAATTATTTCTGCTGCTGGTAACCACAAATATCTCCTGCTCATAAATGTTCAGAAAAGAAAAAGTGTTTCCTGGAGAGCTTAGTATTAGCAGAAGTTGCCATTTTCTGTTTCCAGGCAAAAGTCATGCTTCATTAGGATGCATCAGATTGACAGTGACAGGTTTTTAGAGGTCACAGGTCTGTCCCTCTTCCTGAGATTCCTCCATGCTCCTATGCCTTCACCTCCTTGATTCTTGATTAAACTTATAAAAAAATAACTTAAAATTTTAAAGTTACCTACTTCTTTGATCACTGTTACAAAGCAGGTCTCCCACCTACACGTCTTTCCCCTGCACTAAAACACTTGAACAGCAACCAGCCAGAGTTACTGTCTTAAAACCTACTCAAAAACTCCAAGTATTCCACTGTCTGCAGGAGGGAAATATGAGTTCCCAAAAATAATAACCCATACCCTGCAACGCTACTCCTAATCTCCCAAACCTGTGTCCCTCTCCTTTATAGAATACTCCTAATCCCATTCAGACCAAGTCTAAGCATCTCCACCTGCTCGATAGAGCTTTTTTGACCACGATAACCTACCGCAATACTGCCCTGGACAGTTAGGAATTTTTCTCTTCATCTCTTCTCCTCTGACACACACAGGACAGCCTTCCCCTCTACTCTGCACAGTGTGTCACACACTATTTAACTTTGGGCTTGTGGTCTACCTACTCAACGAGTCACCCAAGAACAAGGATCTTTCTTCATGCCCCTCCATTCCCTACCCAGTAGGCTGTGCAATGCCTTAGTACACCAAGGAGTGATCTCAGATCAATGAGTGCTCCAAAAGCATCTCAAAAAAAACAAAACTCAAAAAGCTTTTTCAAGGCAGCTCAGAGCTGCTTCCAATTCTGAGAAAGGAGCAAACGCTGGCATGAGCTTCTTCACTTTACACTTTATACACGTACTGTTTACATCACTGGCACATGAGAGGGCTAGAGACAAACAACAATCTTGAATTAAAAACAATATAGCAGATTCTGACATTCTGGGTGGGGTGCCAGAAGTCCACCATGAGATTACCATGGGATCGCCAATAAAGTGAGGGGACCCTTGTTAAAAGCCTCACAGCTCCCACTAAATAAGCTCCTAGTCTCATTGGACTTCAACACTACCAGGGTCCACAATGATGTGATGGTGTGGCCTCTACTTGAGAGATAAGTGACCTACCCAGAGCCATTTGAAGCAACAGAAGAGCCAAGAACATTACTGATTTCCAGAACATTACTTTAACAAGCCCACACCCCCTCCAAATATAACCCAGTCCCTTCTGTGAACACCCTAGATATTGCTGGATGTTCCTCATCGTCCTACTTCTATCACCCTTTGCCCAAATCATGTTAAAGCTTTTTTAAGTAGTAGAAAGATGTCACCCTGCCTTTCTCACTGTCCCCTGCCCTGGTGGATTTACTCACTAGGGGTCATTGGTGAATCTAGGAAGTCGTGGCTGTGGAAAGCCATAGAGGTGACAGTAGAGGACGTCAAAGCAGTAGCAGCACATCTCTGCAGTCACCACCAGATTCTTGGTGGTATTGGCAGTTCCATTGGGTCGGGGAAGAGGGCTCAGAGCTCCCGATGCGGGATTCATTCGTGTAATGGGAGAGTTTCCAGGTCCCAGAGTTAAGTCCGACACATTCTCCCGACCACTGCTGCCATCCACATGCTGGTGGTTTTGAAGAGGTCCTGAACTAGAGCCGGGGACAATTGTGGACTGATTCCCGTGAGTGTGCGTTCCACTTCCAGATAACTTGGGCTTCTTGACCCCACAACAACCTGCTGCCAACTTGGGCTCGAGTGGAGGAACACAACGTCTTTTTCCCATCCTGATTCAGTGCTCGAGGTCCGGAATGCTACAGAACCCTAACCAAAGAGAATAGGTAAGCATTAACTCAAATGATTAGCTAAAAAGAGAAAAACCAAAAGAAAGAGTCTCCACAGAGACGCAAGAGTCATCAACTCTCTCTCTCACCAGGTCACATGGTCACAAAGGGTCAAAGACCAGCAGGGCTACAAGAAACCCTGAGTTCCAGGGCAGGAACTCCCAATCCTTTTCCTAAAGAAGAACGTTTTATTTTCCATAAAGCTATGATCACCACGGGCGGAGGCAGACAGCAAGGTTCTCTCTTGCTCAGGACTCTCCTGGGCAAAAGGAAGGGTGGGGTGGCAGCCACTGTGAAGCTAGATGATGGAGGACATTTCAAGACTGGCTAGAAGATTGCATTTGACCCACCAGACTCTCCACCAGGTTGCTTTCTCTATCACTTTAGAGGATCCCAGAGGAACTTTCATGGTTTTCCTTGTTGGCCACATCCTTTCAGCATTTTCCTCATCACTAACCTAAATATACATGTAACTTCAGCCCCAGATTTTAGTGAAGGTGGAAAGCAGTTAACTGCCACTCTGGAAAGAACCCACTTCTAACACAAGGCTCCCATCTTTCTGCCCTCACAGATATCATTCTTCAATGACACTCATTTTCTTTGGTTCTCAGAACTCACTCCAATTTTTACACATCTCTCTATCTTTTTAAGACCTCATTCAAGAAACGCTACAACCCAGTATAAAACCTTTATTCATACAAATGACCCAAGCTTCACAGTCCTTTTGTGAGGTAGCCATTCTGCCCTGTCATAGCAAAGCAAACATAGGCAATGCCACTCAGCCTAACACAATGTGGCATCAGATGAATCGGCCAGAAAACCACAGTGTGTCATCTGGTGGGAGGATCTTCTTACTAAATTTTTTTCTTAAAAAGGCTAAGGTAAAAATGTATAGCTATAACATGACTGAGATCCTCTTTCTGTTGTGTCCATAATCAACACAATCAGGAAAAAGAGATCCTAGTTATTTCAATATTGATTATATCAAAGTTTATAAAACATTCTGTTAACTTGAGAAAAGTATACTGTTTTTTCTCAAGTCATTACATTTTAGTTTTAGCCTTCCCCCAAATAATATATGTATTACTTTACCTAAAATTTTTTTCTGACTTGAACACAGGGCACATAACTGTCTTTTTAGGCATTGCTCTACAACATAGTGTTTTGGTTATAAATTCTACAGCCTTTTAAGTCAAATTAGATATTTACCTATTTGCAATGCCATTATTTCTATAAAAACAGCCTATCACTTTAAGTTGAATGAGATACAAAAGTTCACAAATACTACTTGTTTATGTTTGTGATATATGCTGATCCATAATAAAATACACATTTTTGTGTCTAGGCCAATTCTTACTGAGATGAAAGTTGTTGTTGAGGAATAATACCTTGTACACTTCGATGTCTGGCTTGAAACAGGTTTCTTTTTAAGAAAGCCTTATGCACTCGATCCATTAAAACTTCCAAAAACTATACTGCTTCTGAGCATGGACTTCATTGTCTTGTTCAGACAATTAAGAGAGGGAGCAGAATGTCTTGGTTGAATAATACTGACTCCAGAGCCAACTGGCCTGGGTACAAATCCTAATCTCTTCAGGATTACCTCTTTGACTCAAGTTTCCTCACCATGGAATTAACAGTACTTGCCTTGTGGGGTTGTCAGGAGAATGAGTTTAATATGTGTGAAGTGCTTAATACAGTGTCTGGCATGTGGTGTCAAGTTTATTCAGCTGCTCTCACCACCTGGGCTTTGTTTAACTGCTCCAACCAGTATGGAACTCCTGGAAGGCCAGGACTTCACTGTGTAGTGCTTGCACCGAAAAGGTGCTCTCTAAACAGGGTTTCACAGAGCCCCCAAATCACTCAGCAAGGCAGACAATGTGACCATCATTTTACATAGGTGGGACCTCAAGCTTAATAAGCCAGACTACCTGCTCAAAGCTAGACTGCGACTAAGTGGCAGAGTTAGAACTAGGACCACAATCTATCTGTTAGACTCCAATGCCTCAGTTTTCCCATCAAGTCACAAAGTGTGAGGCCTGCCAATACCAGCCATCGGATCCAGTCCCTTTACTAAGGGCATGATGAAAAACAAATTACATCAAGGGTATATTAAAAACTAGCCTAATAGTTTGCAGAATCTTGCCAACAAAAATGGAGCAAGAAAAAATATTCAAAACCAACACCTCAGCCATCACTTGGACAATTACCAATTCTCCTGACACTGTCCTTTGAGTTCACAATGGATGTCACTGGCCTCTGAGCTCTCATTTAACTTTCTACCTTGTATGTAACAGTACAGAGGGGGTTTAGGATATGTGTTGAATGAAGCAGCAGAAGAATCTCTAGAGAGCTGGAGTTTTAACATGCCAACAGGGCCGGGAAGCTATGTCTCCAGAGAGCCCCTAAATTCAAAGAAACAAAGAAAAGCGATGAAACACAAAGGTTAAAAAAAAGAAATCTTTCCTGATTCTCATCACGTCAAAGCACACCTGAAGGAAGAGCTAAATGTTATGAGATTGTAGCAACTCCGGTGCTTCTTAGCAGGTGTGATGAGCTACCCGACGAGTGAAACAACCTAGAACAGCACAATAGAAGAGATTTTCACACCATGCCAGGGCAAAAGACCTGAAGTCTGGGAATATTCTGCCTATACACAATGTACAACCAGTGATCTGCAGTGGGAATGATCACAACAGATTAAATTTAACAATCCCCCCCCCATCTATAATTTGAAATCAATAGAACCAACCTAAATCTTGTGGCTCTTTAAACCCAAGCAAATCTCAGGAGGCCACTAAACAATTCAATTCATCTTCTCAAGTAGTAACCAAAGGCACTGCTATAGACTCTCTGCATCAAAGATATATTAAAGGCACTGCTTTAAAATTTTATCCTATAAAATTAAGTCTATGAAAACTTCTGGTCAAGATGGCAGAGTAGGTAAATGCAGTACTTACATTATCCCACAACCACACAAAAATTACAACTAAACCACAGAACAACCATCATTCAGAACCACCTGAAATCTGGCTGAATGAAATTTTAACAACTAGAGAAATAAAGAAGCCACCCTGAGCCCTACATGGTTTTGCTCAGTGGTTAGAGAGCACATCGGCCCACCGACTGAAGGGTCTTGGATTCGATTTCGGTCAAGGGCACCGTACCCAAGTTGCAGGCACCATCCACAACCCAGGTTTGGGTGCTGCAGCAGGCAACCAATGGATGTGTGTCGCTCACATTGATGTTTCTCTCTCTCCCCTCCTTCCACTCTCTATGAAAAGCAATGGAAAAAATATCCTCGGGTGAGGATTAAAAAAAGAAAGAAAAAAAAAGAAGCCACATTGAGATGGGTAGCGTGCAGTGGTTTAAAACAGGGCTGGATATCTTGGCTCTGGAGGTTTCCCTGAAGAACGAGAGGTCCAAGCCTGACACCAGGACCCCCCAACCCAGGGTTCCAGAGCTGGGAAGAGAAGTTCTCACAACTTCTGGCTGTAAAAATCAGCCAGGATTGTGGCTGAGTGACACAGAGGCTGCTAGAGCCCCAGACAGTTACTCTTAAAAGGCCCATGCAAGACTTACACAGACTCACTCCCACTAAGCTCTAGCATTGGAGCAGCAGCTTGAAAAGTTCGAGGGATATACAGGGAGGAATTAAATTGTCTGGCATCAGGGTAAGAACTGGGGGGAAGTTTTCTCCCAGACAAAAGTGCTGGCAGAGGTCTTTGTACATTTGCTGAGAACTCCCCACCACAGTGCTGACAGATAGTCACCATATTTGAACATCAACCTGGCTTACACTGTTCGCCCAGCCCTGGTGAGTACCTGAGATCCTGCCCCACCCAATTCACAGCCTCATCCAAGCTGTTTGCAGTGGCTTTTCCATATGAATGGCCTGTCCTAGCTCAGTCTTCAGACTCCCCTAAAACCTATCAAACAAGCAACAGCTGGCGTCAGCATGTCCCATACTTTTCAATAAGGGGCCCCAGGCCCAGCACTAGCAGCAGCCTGCCTTGGTTCACAGCTTGGCCTCTCCTGGGAACCTCCAAGCCTAACACAAACAGCAGGCATCTGAAGATTACTCTGTAGCTTGTGCCGGGTGGCACCAAGCAGCCCACAGGCAGTAGCTGACTTTGCAATTCCCAGGAGGCCCCAGAGACAGTGTACCTAGTGGTCAGTTTCAGACAACACCAGATTATCATCCTACCACTCCCATGAGTGACACACTCAAGGGGCAGACTTGGTGAGGACCAAAGCCCCACTGAAGCAAATCCTGCTTCATAGAAGTTTCTCCTGCACAGCAGCAATTCCGTTGTAGTTACAGCCAGTAAGCACAGTCAGTTGGCCTGGGGGTTAATTTCTCCCAGTGACACCAACAGCAATCAAGGCTCAACTACAACAGGGCAGTGCACACAGGCCACACAGGAGAGCACCTAGAAGGCCTAGCTCAGGTGACTGGGGAGGCTGAGCCACTGGGCCCTAGAGGACACCTACTACACAAAGCCACTCTACCAATTCTATGAAACAGAAGCTCCGCCTAATACATAGAAAGAAACACAGGGAAGCAGCCAAAATGTGAAGATAAAGAAACCTGTCACAGCCCGGCCAGGCATGGCTCAGCGGTTGAGCATCGACCTGGGATCCAGGTGGTCGGGGTTCGATTCCCGGTCAGGGCACATGCCCAGGTTGTGGGCTGTATCCCTGGTAGGGGGCGTGCAGGAGGCAGCCGATCAATGACTCTTTCATCACTGATGTTTCTCTCTCTCTCCCTCCCTCTCATTTCCTCTCTCTGAAATCAATAAAGATATATTTAAAAAACAACAACAAAACAAACAAACAAAAAGAAACGTGTCACAAATGAAAGAACAGAAGGAATCTCCAAAAACAGAGCTAAATGAAACGGAAGCAAGCAAACTACAAGATACAGAGTTCAAAACAATGGTTATAAGGATGCTCAGGAACTTAACGAGAATTGAAAGAAACTTAATGAGAACCTCAAGGTACTTAGTGATAATTTCAAGAAACTTAGAACATCAACCACATAAAAAAGGACCAGTCAGAAATGAAGAAATGGATACATTAACTGAAATAAAGAATAATTTACAGGGAATCAACAGTAGATTAGAGGACACCAAGAATCAAATCAGCAATTTGGACTATGAGGAAGCAAAAAACACCCAATCAGAACAGCAAAAGGGAAAAAGAACCCAGAAATATGAAGATAGTGCAAGGAGTCTCTGGGACAACTTCAAGCAGCCCAGTATTTGCATCATGGGGATACTAGAAGAAGAAGAGAGGGAGCAAAAAACCCCCCTGAAAACCTATTTGCAAAAAATGATTACAGAAAACTTCCTCACCTTGTGCAAAAACCAGGCATACAAGTCCAGGAAGCACAGAGAGTCCCAAACAAGAGGAACCCAAAGAGGCCCACACCAAGACACATCATAATGAAAATGCCAAAGGTTAAAGACAAAGAGAGAATCTTAAAAGCAGCAAGAGAAAAGCAGTTAGTAACCCCACAAGGGTAACTAACCCATATGACTGTCAGCTGATTTCTCAACAGAAACTTTGCAGGCCAAAGGGAGTGGCAAGAAATACTCAAAGTGATGAAAAGCAAGGACCTACAACCAAGATTACCCAGCAAAGCTATCATTTAGAATTGAAGGTCAGATAAAGAGCTTTCCAGGCAAGAAAAAGCTAAAGGAGTTCGTCATCACCAAACCAGTACTGTAAGAAATGTTAAAGAAACTTCTTCAAGAGGAGGAGAAAAAAATAAACAAACAATAAATCCAAATTTATCAACAACTGACTCTAAACATCAAAATAAATGAACAAGGAATCTAATGAACAAAATAAACTGATGAATAAAATAGAACTTAAGGCACAGAAACATGGAACAGACTGATGAATCTCAGAGGGAAAGGGAGCGGGAAGAGATCAACCAAAGAACTTATATGCATATATGCACTACCCATGGACACTAACAATAGGGTTGTCAAGTCCTGAGGTGGGATCCGGATTGGGGGGGGGGCAATGGGGGGGAAAAGGAAGGATATCTGTAACACTCAACAATAAAGATTTAAAATAAAATGAAAAAACTTAAAGTTATGGGAAATTCAAAACTTAAAATTAAAAAGCATAATGAACCCAATATCCAGCCTTAATAATTTTAACATATGGTCAATTTTTTTATGTTTTTATAGATTTCAGAGAGAGGAAGGGAGAGGGAGAAGGAGGGAGGAAGACACAAACATCAATGAGAGAGAAACATTGATTGGCTGCCTCCTGCACACCCCCTACTGGAGACTGAGCCCAAAACCTGAAACTCAGGGATGTGCTCTGACAGGCAAATGAACTGGAGACCTGGTGCACTGGTGCATGGAATGACGCGCAACCAACTGGGCCTCACTAGCCAGAGCATATAGCCAATCTTATTTCATCTACATTCTACCTACTCACTCCATCTCCCCTCCTCCACTGAATTATTTTGAAGGCATGTTTTTAAGGGGCCAATATTTTATTTACCTGCCAGTATAAAGCAAATATTAAGTGAACTATAATGAAGAAGTGTCAACCTATGAACCAGGTGGTCATGGTTCAATTCCTGGTCAGGGCACATGCCCAGGTTTCCGCTTGATCCCCAGTAGGGGGCATGCAGGAGCCAGCCAATCAATGACTCTCTCATCATCAATATTTCTATTTTTCTCTCCCTCTCTCTGAAATCAATAAAAACATATTAAAAAATAAAAACAAAAAAGAGTATTAAGTAGCCCTGGTCAGGTGGCTCAGTTGGCTGGAGAGTTGTCTCGTTTCTCCAAAGTTGTGGGTTCGATCTCTAGTCAGGGCATATGTCAGAAAGTAACCAGTGAATGCGTGGATAAGTGGAACAACAAATCCACATTTCTCTAAAAATTTAAAAAAAGAAAAAAGGATGTTAGGTAAAACAGGGTGCTGGTAGCAAATATTTCCTATTTACAACATTAGCCACTACACACTAATTTCATACAAACCTTCTCTTTGTCAGCTGGCACGGCTCAGTGGTTGAGCGTCCACCTATGAACGAGGAGGTCACAGTTTGATTCCTAGTCGGGGTACATGCCAGGATTTCCAACTCCAGCCCCAGTAGGGGGTGTGAAGGAGGCAGCCTATCAATGGCTCTCTCATCACTGATGTTTCTATCTCTTTTTCCCTCTCCCTTCCTCTCTCAGAAATCAAAAATAAATAAGTAAATAAATAACAAAAAAACTTTCTCTTTAGGTTGGAAACTCTTCTAACCCTACTCCAACACAGCAGGCATCTCACCACAACCCAGACTGAGTCCCAGACTCAGCTTCCAGGACCACCCTACAATGAGTGGAGACACTCATTTTTCCAAGAGCTTCGCATCTAAGAGTACAGTGTAAGATACCTCAGAATAACAGAATTTCAACACAATAGACTAACCTGCTGTCTGACCAGTTTAAAAAACAAAAAAAAAACACACCTCTAAAGACATATTCAACATCTCTTCTAAAAGACGATATGGAAATTTCTTACTCTTCCTCAAAATGTCATAAAAACTACAACTTTGATCATAGTAGGAGTTAACTGAATGGCTACTATAAAGTCAGTTCATCTGAAATAACTGGAATTAAGTGTAAAACCCTTGCTTTACAGACACATATGTCACTGAGACCCTCTCAAGCCTTCAGATGGTTACTTTCAAAGCTAAACTCACCTGGCCAAGAGGTCCCAAGTTCAATTCCCTGTCAGGCCACACGCTTGGGTTGCTGGCTCAATTCCCAGTAGGGGATCGAGCAAGAGACAGATAATGGATGTTTCTATATCTCCCTCTCTCTTTCTCTTAAAAATAACTAAACTCAAGGGCCACTCTGACAGCCAGTAGTAGTGATCTCATTTTCCTCTGTTCACTTGAGATCAACAAGAATGAGCTAGGTAAAATGAATTTCTACCAGATGGAGACAAAGTCAAACTTCCACAAAAAGCTGGAGAAAATAAAAGGAATTACTGTTTTACCTCTGCACTTCAGACCTCCTAACCTAGTAAGTGTCTAAGTATGCTCAGTGTTGAAAAGTTACCATAACTTTACTTGACATGCAACACTGAAGTGTCCTGCCCTTCCTTAGGGTACACAACAAAGGCCAGATGGCAACTTTTCCTCCCTTTCTGCAGAGAGACCAAGCAGGGTTTTACACCCACTTCAATTCCAGCCAGTACTGAAATCATCCTCACCTTTAGTCTCAGAGGCTAGGTGGCCTTTGTTTTATCTTTCATAAAACCTAACACGGTGCCCTGCATATAGTATACACACCAGCAACCTTATCTACAAATCTCCTAGTAATTTCATTTAAGTTTGTCTTTTTTATAAAAAGAATGTTTATGGCAAAACCTAATCTTTAGACACTTGATACCATTGTGATGCTAACTGGAGAGTGTATCAGAAACGGAAGCTAAATTCTAAGTATCTATTCTTATCAACAACGTCAACTCTACTCAGCCCAAACCTAGGAATGGTTCAATTCATAGGAAAATGGATAGTCAATGTCGACAATTAATTAAAAAATTAGGCCAAATATCCCCTACATTAACTTTGTTTGATTTATGCTGGTAGCTGTCTTCTTTGCTAAAACACATCAGTAACTGGTCAGTCCTGAAACTGGTCTCAAGTGATATTCAGGTTGCTCAAGGCTTTCCTTGGACAGGCCATACCTACTTTCTAAACTGCACTTGAGAAGAATTTTCTTTCTTTTTGAATTGATGGGGCACTTTAATTTGCCTGGAGGGCAATTTATGATTTCAAGAGTTAATACAAATGATGTCTTAAAAATTGCTGATGTTTACAGACAAGGTATAAAGACCAGTATTCAGGGGAGGACACCCTGACTAAAGTGGCTGGCTGGGTGGAGGACCTTCCTCCTTTGATGGGGGGGGTGTCTCTTCCAAGACTCCTAAGTCATTGTAAACAACAAGGTGACATGCTCCCAGAGCAGTTCCCATCTTGAGAGGACAAAACCTAGGCTTTGGTGTTACAGTCTAGGCTCAAATTCCAACTATGACTTGCCACATACTAAGCTAGGCAAACTCAGGCAGGCTGTCACATCTGTATAGACAGGGTTATTTGTGAGCAGTCAATGAACAACACATGAAGAGCATCTAGTAGTTCTTTGGCTTATAACTACTATTTATTAAAGTATCTGCTATAATCAATACTACCACTACCTTTACTAATAAAAGTAGGGTCCATTCCAAAAACAACATAGCTCTGAGTTCTTACCATTTCTACACAAATAAGTGCCTTCATAATAAAATTCTATTAAGAACCACCTTGTAGTCTAAAAGATTGTAATATTAACATGTAATTATTACTCCAATGACCTTAATGCTTTCGTCTTTGAAGAGTAACGATTTCTAATAAATCATCCACTGTTCTTTTCACTGTGAGTGCTGGAAAGCGTAAAGAAAGAATACTGGGCGGTCTGCGAGTTGTACACAGTTCTATTCTACCTGGTTCCTCTTTTAAGTTTATATTAAAAAAGAAACTAAACTTGCAAAATATGCTATCATTATAGAAGTCTTGATATATATTGAATACTAATAGAACTACTGTGTCAAAGTTAGATTTCAAACAATAATCAGATTAAAGTATCTACAAAAGCCTGGAGGTGGAAAAAAAATCTAGTTTCACCTTTTGAAGACAAGCCTCAAAACAGTTTACTAGGGGGCATGACCTTACAACAAAGAAAGATTTGTAGTAGGAAAGAGGCAAAATGAGGTCTCTGCATTTTTTTCTCTTATTAGTGTACAGATGTCTGTTCAAATCAAGCTTTGTGAGAGAGTTAAATAACAATTCCATCAGATGAGTTGTGAGATAGTACCTGAGATACAATTCTGGCCTACTTATGGAACTATTCCAGTAATAGTCAAATGAAAAATCCACAAACATTCTGGTAATCATTTCAAATACTCATTTCCATATTTTTGAAACCCCATCACACACAAACTACTTGCCGTGTAAAAATTTCCCCTGCAAAATGTAAATCTACCTATATCATCGCTTTAAAAGTTACAGATTTAGAAAATTGCACAGAACTATACATTTTCATGTCAACTTAGCTTAAAGAAAAAACGTGAATATAGGCGTCAAAAGTTGTTTTGTTTTTAGAACCCCTCCTTTTACTATGTGAGGTGCTAGATCTTTCTGGCCTCAGTTCTTTCATTTGTAAAATGAAAATATTTCTTCCCTGCCTCCCTCACAGAGGGTTTGTGAGGCTCCCATAAGATATGAAGCACTCTGAAAAACTCTCTAACAAGTGTTAGCACAGCATTATTTTTTCTAAGTATATTTCTATCAATTTCAGAGAGAGAAGGAGAGGGAGAGAGAGATAGAAACATCAATGATGAGAGTCACTGATCTGCTGTCTCCTGCACACCCCCTACTAGGGATCGAGCCTGAAACCCAGGCGTGACCACCTGGGTCCTGGATTGATGCTCAGCCACTGAGCTATGCTGGCCAGGCTGTATACCATTATTTTTGTTTGTTTGTTTTTAAATATATTTTTACTGAAAGAGGAAGGGAGAGGGAGCTAGAGAGAGAGAAACATCAATGATGAGAATCATTAATCAGCTGCCTTCTGCAAGCCCCCTGCTGGGGACTGAGCCAGCAACCCAGGTATGTGCTGTGACCGGAAATCAAACACAGGTCTCCTGGATCGTAGGTCAAGGCTCAACAGCTGAGCCATGCCAGCTGGGCAGCACACCATTATTAATAAACTCAAAGGAAGCCCTGGCAAGGTAGCTCAGTTGGTTAGAGCACTGACTTGTGCACCAAAAGGCTGCAGGTTCAATTCCTGGTCAGGGCACATACCTAAGTTGCAGGTTTGATCCTTGGTCGGGGCTAGTATGGGAGGCAACCTATTGATGTTTCTCTTTCTCTCCCTCCCTCTCTCTCTAAAATCAATAAACATACCCTCGGGCGAGGATAAAAAAAATTTAATATATAAATTCAAGGGGACACAACAGTAATGAAAACTTTTCCAGAACTTTGTTTACATGTAGAATTTTAATTATTTTAAAGATAATAGGATCACTGTAACAGATTTAGGGCAAAATGTTCCAAAAATCTCTGAACATTATAACTATATGGAAGGAAGAGACCCAATAACTGATCTTGATAAGAACTGTACTGAGTTATGCTCCTTGGTTGTGTAAGAAAATAAAGAGTAATTTGGGGAGGGGCAGAGACAGACTAAAGATAAAGATGGTAAGTGTAACGCTACACATCGGTCTAGGTCACTCTACTGGGATTATGAACAATAAACTTGTCTTTACATATTTAAATTATTTTAAAAGAGAGCAGGTAGAGAGAACTTCATCAACATTAAGACCACCACATGGAAGTAGAAAAATCCAAGTGAAAAAAGTACAACCTACACTCTAAAGTCCTAACACAGGCCTAAAACAAACAAACAAACAAAACAATGAAATTCTATTCTGAATATCCAAGGTAATACTCACTGAAAGCAGAAAGTGTATATTGCCAGGGGAACAGCTATAACAGAGGAGGGGAGCTATTTTGTCTCTGAAATGAATTTTCTTCCTTCCGATTCCATTCCTTCTTCCTGTACCTAAGATGGAAATGCAGGTGCAGTGAATGAACAAAATCAAGGTAGTGTAGATGTAAGAGATGGTTTTTGAAAACTACAACTCAACAGAGCAATTTCTAAAAACACAAATAGCTAAGAGACAGGCTGGCTCTCTTTACTACAAAACATTTCAAAATCTAAATATAAGGTGGCAATGGCAGTCCCACACACTGAATCACCTCATCCTTGGCATCATCACCAAGAAGTGAGGACACTGAGGATCAAAGGTTTTACTGAACCTGAACATGAGATACACATTAAAACTTTCTCCACCACTAATTTAGATCAAAACTTGCTCTCAGGGCAAGATATACCATTTCAAGGCTCTCCACTGGTTTCAGAATACAAACATATTTCCAAATCCTCTGCTGCAAAGATGGTGCTGAAGAATTACTGGACAGCAGGACAGGGTCCTGCGGACATGCCACCTCGTTACCCCAGGTGGAGATGCTAACTGTTGGTAAGAGTCATCCATCCTTACTCTTAGTCTCGCATAAATCTCCCCACCCCCTAATAGTAGGGCACTGAGCTACTCCCAGTGATGTAAACAGGAGACTCCAGGCCCCACCCGCTCCGCCCGAGAAGAGGGCAGTGAAAGAGGATCGGCCCACAGGGACGGGGTAGGGTGGCACAGCGAGGTCAGGTCAGGACGCGGTGGGGAAGGGCAGGGGATGAAGGGCAAGCCCCAAGCCTGGGAAGGAGAGAGGTATAAAGTCCAGAGAGTAGAGGGGGAAAGACAAAGGAAATGGGGGCTATAGGTGGGCAAGGGAAGAGAGACTGAGGGTGGGGTTGGCCAAAAAAAACACCAACAAAACAAAACAGGAAGAGGAGTGCGCGCGAAAGAGTGAAGCAAGAGGACGAGACGGAGAGGGGAAGGAGAGGCCGGGGGCGGGGGAAAGCTGGCCGGGGGAGGGCGAAAGGTAGGAAAGGCGGTGGGAGAGAGTACGGGCAGCGGGGAGGAGTTGGGAAGACCGCCCAGCGACGGGTAGGGCGGCGGGGCCGAAAGGCGGCGGTGGAATCCGGGCGCCGGGGGGGGAGGAGCGCGGGGGGTGGAGGGGAGGGGAGGGGGCGCCGGGCGGGTGGGGCCTCCGGCAGGAGCCGGGGACCACCAAACTTTACCCGGACCCGCAACTGTTTCCCGGAGGCCGTGCCAGAGGAGCGAGAGCCTCGCCTCGCCCAGCAGCCCCGGGCAGGGGCGTTCGCCCGCCCTCCCGGCAAGGCCTCCGACCCCCGCCCGCAGCCGGGCCCGGCGGCCCGCGGGCCTAGCCGCCCGCCCCCGCCCCCACGCCGCCCGGCCCTCGCCGCGACCCCGGGACGGCACCGGCCGCGTCCCTCGGCGAGCAGGCCCGGCGGGCGAGGCGCAGCCCAGCTGCCCACCTTCTCTCCTGGTCCAGGCGCGGCCGGGGCGGACGGGACCTCTCGCGCTCCGTCTTTTCCTGCTTCATGGAGCCATGCGCTTGGGTGGGGGCTCCCGAGAGAAGCCGGCCCGCGAGCGGCCGGACGCGGCGCGGCGGGGCGGGGCAGGAAGAGCCGGGGGTGTTCCCCGCCGCGGGAGGACTGAGCGCTGCCGGGACCGCGCCGGCCGGTATCCCAGCAGCCCCCGGAGCAGTGAGGTAATGGAGGCGGACGGCGGGGCTCTCCCGTGGGCTACGCGCCCGCCGAGCGCGCCGCGGGAACCATAGAGACCCGGGCGCCGAGCCCCTCTCCGCGGCGGTCACGTGGCCGCGGCCGGCGCTCGTCATTGGCCGGAGTTGAGTTTAGCTGGCGGATTCGCAGGGCTCGGGCCGAAGTTCGGGCAGTGGGAGTAGAGCCGGGCCCGCAGCGAGGGCCGGGGGCGGCGGACGGCGCGCGGCCCCCGAGACGCCGAGCTGGGCCGCTGTCGGCGCAGGCGCGGAGCCCGCCTGCCTCGGCCTCGCCGGCGCCGTGCGCGCCGGGAGGTTCGGGGCGGCCGCCCGGACGCCGCCGGCTGCCTGGCCTCGCGGCTCGGCCCTGCCGCCGAGGAGCCGGCCCTCAGCTTTCCAGGCTCTTTTCCCGAGCTCCTGGGCTCCCGTCGCCTCACTCGACGCGGACCGAGCCGTCCAAGCAGCCAGGAAGGGGCAGCTATGAGCAGCTGCCGCCCGCTGGCCAGCCTGGTCCTAGGGAGGGCGAGCTGCGGGCCGCGCGCTTGAGGAGCGCTCCCGGCGCTGGGCTGTTGGGCGCCGAGGGCACCCTGCTCGGCGCCAGCAGGGCAGGGGCCTCAAAGAGGACAGTAAAAACCGTTATTAAGATTAGGAATAAATCGTTTTAATTTCACGCACTTGCTTTTTGATTTGAATCGGTGGCGGCGTTTCCGTTTTTACCCTCAGATGGAGCTGCGCGGACGGTCCTGTTTCAGCCCTGCCCAGATCTCACAGGCTTGCGGCGTGGGCAGGGCACAGCCTCTTCTCTTTTTCTCTTTCTTAATCCTCATTTGAGATGTATGTTTGTTTTTACAGAGAGGAAGGGACAGACACACAGAAACTTGGGTCGGTTGCCTCTGAACCCGCAGCGCAGGCGCCCGAGGTGCGCGGCCCGGCCCGGCGGGCACAGCGTGCGGCGTGTGCGCTGCGGGCTGCGTGCGCCTGAAGGGGTCCTTAACGTGTGTGCGCCCGGGGAGCAAAGAGCAGTCCCTGGCGTGGGAGGCGCCCTCCTGCGCCCGCAGGGCCGCGGCTCGCTCCGCCCGCTGGGCCTGGGCTTCAGAGGGGCCCGGTCGGGGGCTGAGGCAGCAGGTGCGTCTCTCTCTTCCTCTCAGAAATCAATAATATATTTGAAAAAGTAAATAAAATGAATGGAAAACATGCCCTCGGGTGAGGGTTGATAATGAAAAGCGAGCCCCGGCAGTCGCGCAGCGGTTGGAGTCGGCTCGCTGCGGGCTCAGCGTCCAGCCCGCCCGGCGCCCGGGAGGCTCCCGCCCGTCTCACGTGCAAGTTTCTCCCTCGCCGGCTCTGCCTGAAAAGCAATGGGAACAGTATCCTCCAGTGAGGAATAAAAAATAAGCAAAATGTACTCAAGTACATAGAATAAGATCTGCTACTACTGACTTTTAGCATAACTGCGTGCGGGCAACAAAAACGGGGAAGCGCAGTGTCAGGTGCCGCAGAGAGCCTGGCAGAGGGAGGGGCTGCAGCGCTTCGTGCAACAGGTGACTTTTTAAAAAGTGGTTTCTATAGCAGTTTTCATAATTTAGGTTTTTTGTTTTTGTTTTTGTTTTTGTTTTTTTTGCTGGAGGAATGACAGCCAGCTTTATTGCTCTGGGTTGGACCCTCGGTCGAGGAAATTGGGGGTGGCGGCCTTTCCTCAGGCCGCTGCGAGCGCCTGGCGCCCGGGGAGCTGGCCCCGCGGCCCGGGCTCGGGCGGGGGCCCTGAGGCCCTAACGGCCCTCCGGCCCTCACCGCCCTCCGGCCCTCACGGCCCTCACCGCCCTCCGGCCCTCAGGCCCCCGCCGCCCTCACGGCCCTCAGGCCCTCGCCGCCCTCAGGCCCTCGCCGCCCTCAGGCCCCTCACCGCCCTCAGGCCCTCGCCGCCCTCAGGCCCTCACGGCCCTCGCCGCCCTCAGGCCCCTCGCCGCCCTCACCGCCCTCCGGCCCTCACCGCCCTCGCCGCCCTCAGGCCCTCGCCGCCCTCACCGCCCTCCGGCCCTCGCCGCCCTCACGCCCTCGCCGCCCTCAGGCCCCCGCCGCCCTCGCCGCCCTCAGGCCCTCGCCGCCCTCAGGCCCCCGCCGCCCTCAGGCCCCCGCCGCCCTTGCCGCCCTCAGGCCCTCGCCGCCCTCAGGCCCCCGCCGCCCTCGCCGCCCTCAGGCCCCCGCCGCCCTCAGGCCCCCGCCGCCCTCGCCGCCCTCAGGCCCCCGCCGCCCTCAGGCCCCCGCCGCCCTCGCCGCCCTCAGGCCCTCGCCGCCCTCAGGCCCCCGCCGCCCTCAGGCCCCCGCCGCCCTCAGGCCCCCGCCGCCCTCAGGCCCTCGCCGCCCTCAGGCCCCCGCCGCCCTCGCCGCCCTCAGGCCCCCGCCGCCCTCAGGCCCCCGCCGCCCTCGCCGCCCTCAGGCCCTCGCCGCCCTCAGGCCCCCGCCGCCCTCAGGCCCCCGCAGCCCTCAGGCCCCCGCCGCCCTCAGGCCCTCGCCGCCCGCAGGCAGCTTCCCGACCCCGCCTCCGGTCCTCGCGCCTCCTGGGGTCGCAAGGCCCGGCCAGCCCCGCGCCTGCGCTGGTCCGCAGAGGAGGGTTCCCGGGGCCGGAAACGTAGGCGGCAACGGCCAGAGGTCAGTCTGGGGTTAGTGTCCGAATGAGACCAAGTCTTGACTCCGCGGTCAGTAAGCTCCCCAGCAGGGCCCTTCCGGCCGGAAGCGTGAAGCAGGGTCTGGAGCAGCGCCGCCGCCTGGCGCCCGCAGGGTGGCGCCCTGGCCACCGCGCGGTGCACAGACGAGGGCGCTGCGCCCGGCGATCAGGCTGCGGGGGCGGAGGAGGGAGCTCAGTTGGACTCTCAAATTAAAACAGAAACTTCGCTTTGTTCTGTCAAAAAGGCATGTTGCTGAGGAGCAGGATCTAGATGCTGCCGCCGCTGCTGCGCGCCAAAGGCAAAGGTCGGGCGTGTTAGGAGCCACTTTGGGGTCACTCACATCAGCAGGCAATTGATGTGAACAGTGACGTGGTGAACCGGGGGCACCGGGCCGTACGAGCCGTAAGGAGGAGAGAGGTGGCGGCCCGTCCGCGCTCTCACGGGCGCGCGGTACGGGAGCCGGCGGGGTGGGCACGGCGGGGGCACGGCGGGGGGGGGGCGGCGGGGGGAGCGGCGGCGGGGGGAGGGCGGGGGCGGGGGCCGCGGCGCGGGGGGGGCGGGGGGGCGGCGGCGGGGGGGGGGCGGGGGGGCGGCGGCGGGGGGACGGCGGCGGCGGGGGCCGCGGCGCGGGGGGGGCGGGGGGGCCGCGGCGCGGGGGGGGCGGGGGGGCCGCGGCGCTGCCGCCGACCGCTGCTCGCCGAAGATGAAGCGAGGCCTCTGCCTCCCTGGTGCACAGCGTTCCATCGTTTCTTACCTTGAGTGATTAAAAATATATGGTAAGAGACTTTTGTCCCTACCACGAAAAAGAAGTGGCAACTATGAGACATGACAGAAGTGTTAGCTGACGATACAGTAATTAACAATATTGCAGTATATAAATGTATCTAGTCGTGGTCTATACCTTACACAATATTATGTCAATTGTATCTTAATTAAAAAATAGATAGTAATTAGTAAGAAAGTGCACTCTGGAGTCAGACTACATGGTTTCCAATTCCAGCCCTGACGCTGAATACTTGTGAACCTAGGGCAAGTTAATGTCATTTAACTTGGTTTATCATCTGCAAAATGGGGATTGTAGCAGTATCTAACTCAGGGTTGTTACGAGATTTAAATAAGTTGATACATATAGAGCTATTATAGGATTAGCAGTCAAAAGTGCTCAGTAGCTATGAGCCTCATTAGTAGTATTAAGGTGTTGTAATAAGTGTGAAATTAGTCTGTACACCAGACATACACATTCTTTTGGATTTGCACCTTTGATGAGCAATGTATTGATGCAATAAAGGCATTTGCCAATTTGCAGTAATGAAATAGCTTTCACAGGAGATAAGACAGGTGATAAAGATTTCATCTGTCCCACTTTCCGGTTTGTCATGAGCCTGGTTTTGCTAGGAGACAGAGTCTGAATCTGTGCTCCAGCCTCCACAAAGGCAGGCACCAAGAGATTATAAACTCCAGAGACAGTGCCTGTCTCCTATGTATCCTCCACAAGATAAGTTTGGTTGGGCACCTAAACCTAAAAGGGACGATGGCTAATTAAAACAAATCTTCCTAAGGCCAGTGTGGCTCAGTGGTTAGGGCATCAGCCATGCGCCGAAGGGTTAGTGGGTTCAATTCCCCTTCAGAATCACTTACCTCGGTTGCAGTTTCAATCCCTGGCCCCGTTGGGGCATGTGCAACCAGTCAATAGCTCTCTCTCACATCAATGTTTCTTTCGTCTCCCTCCCCCTTCCATCCCTCCCTTCCACTCTCTAAAAACACAATGGAAAAGACTGGTCCGTGTGGATCAGTGGTTGAGAGTCAACCCATGAACCAAGAGGCCCCCAGATCGAATATTGGTCGTGCCCAAGTTGTGGGCTCGATCCCCAGTGGGGGGTGTACAGGAGGCAGCCAATCAATGTTTCTAACTATCCCTCTCCCTCTCTAAAATCAATAAAAACATATATTAATAATTTATAAAAAGCAATGGAAAAAAGATCCTCAGATGAGGATTAACAAAAAAGAAAACAAAGAACAGAAAAAGAAACCTTTTTTCCCCCCTGTTATTTTTAAATTTATTGTTGAAAGTATTACATGTCTTCTTTTTTCCCCATTGGCCCCTTCTACCCTGCACCCAAACCTTTATTTTAATATATAAATGTGTACATGTCCACACCAGTGTGTTTCAGTGGTTGAGCATGGACCCATGAACCAGAGATAGAGGTTCGATTCCCATCAGGGCACATGCCTGGGTTTCAGCCCAATCCCAGTAGGGGGCATGCAGCAGGCAGCCAATTAATGACTCGTCATTGATGTTTCTATCTCCCTCCCTCTCTCTTCCTCTCTGAAATCAATAAAAACATTTTTTAAATAAAATAAATGTGTACATGGAATTGAGTATTTCACAAATATGAAGTAGTTTAAATAAGCTGGTAAGACCCACAGTATTTTGTTTGTGGCAAAGTTAAACCATATTATTCTGATAAAATGTGTTTTTAAACTTTGTATGTCACTTGTGTACACAGTTTAACACTGTTCCATGAAAAGGCTGTAATGTGCAAAGTGGCCCCCAAATGCTGAAGGTGACAGACCAAAGAACGAGGCAGACAAGTCTAGCTTGTTGGTTAATAAGTTTAATAGGAACTTACATGCAGAGATGTGGTCCTGGGTACAGCAGCATGTTCAGATCTTTCACCCCCTAAACCACCTGCTTCTATGCACCTGCCCTCGTTAGAGATGGACCTACGAGCTAGGAAAGGAATGTGTGGGCGATCGGAGGGAACAAAGGGACCAGATACAGGGAGGCTCTGGCGTCAGGGTGCCTCACCTCAGAGGAAAAATTCTGTGATTAGTCCAAGGTCTCTTCAGATTTCAGTGTCCACCCCCAGGGAAGGGGAGGGGTCAAAGTCCAGGTTTATTCACGCAGAAGTTAAGATTGTGGATTAGCTTCAGGCTGAAGTGAGCTTTTCAAGCTGGAGTCAGCTCTGTCCACACAAACATAAGAAACTTTCTAAGCTGCTGCTAGTATTTACAGTGAAATAAATGAAACCAAATGGGAAAGCTCAGGTCACACATCCATTTGCTCTATAAATACTCCTAAAGTCTAGTCTGTACATACACATGTAGACTGTGCAAATCTTAGGTGTACAGCTTGGCAAAGTCTTACACTTGTATACATCCATGTAACAGCTGTCAAATTAAGATGCAGAAATTTTGAGCAGCCCAGAAGGCTCCATTTGTACCTCCACCCAGATACTAATCCCCCTTCGAAAGATAGCCACTATTCTGACTTCTATCACCATAGAATAGCTTTGCTTATTCCTGAAAGTCGTAGAAATGGACTCATACAGTGTGTGTTCTTCGTGTCCAGCAGCTTCTTTTGTTTAGCATCATGTCCCAGAAATTCCTCTCTTGGTTATGTGATGCTATAGCTCATTCTTTACTGCACAGACTACTATGCCATTCAATACATATTGAATAAATACTAAATACATATTGAATGATTTTGCCACAATTTGTTTATCCAACATTATTTTAAGACAATCTTGTTTTCTCCTCTGAGTCTGGAGATTTAAGATTTTTTTACACGAGCTCATATTTTTTTGCAACCTGAGTGTAGTTCATCCTCAAATTGCAGTGTTTAAAATGGTGACTGCATCAGTCAGGAAAAATACATTTCAGAGATAAAAATACATCTTAATTTGTTTACCCTTAGAGTTATGTCAGCTGTCCTTCTTTGCCATAATCTTGCTTGCAGGGAACTTAACCTTCCTGACATTCCACAGAACATCACACTGATCCATTGTATTGGTGACATCTTGCTGAATGGACCCAATGAGCAAGAAGCGGCAAGCGCCTTCGATGCGTTAGATTACAGGGGTGGGGAATATCTTTTTCTGGGACGGGCCATTTGGATATTTATAATATCATTCTTGGGCCATACAAAATTTAAAACTTAAAAGTTAGCTATAAGCCTGGCTTGCGTGCCTCCGCGGTTGAGCACCGACCTATGATTCAGGAGATCGAGGTTTGATTCCCGGTCAGGGCACCTGCCCAGGTTTTAGACTCGATCCCCAGCAGGGGGTGTGCAGGAGGCAGCTGATCAATGACTCTCTCATCATTGATGTTTCTATCTCTCCCTCCCCCTTCCTCTCTCTGAAATCAATAAAAAATATTTTTTTAAAAAGTAGCTGTGAAAAAAGCTCTTAGATTTATTGAATTTCGAGTCCTGCCTGCGGTTGCCTTGGCAGGGCCAGACCAGCCTGCAAACCAGACCTTCCCCAACCCTGCATTAGAACGTCACAAGTGTTTGTGGACACTGAGAAAAAAGATTCATTTGTTGTGAACCCTGAGAAAGAATTTATCTGCTGAGATGAACTCTCGACGGTCCACAGAAGACCCACATTTTATAAATAGCAGTCATTTGCTGACCGGAGCCTCTCATTACATATTGGGAAAATTTTCAAACTGAATTCTCAGCTTCCCGCACTTGTTTATGCCATTTCAGTCAACCACTGCAATATGAACTCTTCTAAAACCCTAGTATCACATTTTACCAACAGACTGAGACCTGCCCCGTCCAATCAGAACTGCACAATTTGGTACCTCATTTACAAAACAGACCTAATTGAGAACCTGGAAGGGAACTTTTGCTATAAAAAAGTGACCTCTGCCCCACTGGTGTGGCTCAGTGGTTGAACTTCGACCCATGAATCTGGAGGTCGTGGTTCGATTCCTGGTCCGGGCACATGCCCGGGTTATGGGTTCAGTCCCCGGGAGTCAGCTGATTGATGGTTCTCTCTCATTACTGATGTTCCTATCTCTCTCTCTCTCTTTCCCTTCCTCTCTCTGAAATCAATAAAAAAAGATTGTTTTTAAAGCGGCCTCCCCTTTGTCTCAGTGGAACACCATTTAGGTTGCTACCTGAATTTATGTCTCCTGGCTAGGGCTCCTTTTGCTCAAATAAATGCTTTTTGTTTTTTATTACAGTCTAAAATTAATTTTGGTTTACAGTAATGGTGGCAGTGGTGGGATCCAGAGTGACCGTCATGCATTTGTGCAAGGTTCCAACAGGAGAAGGCTGTTTTCTTCTTTCTCCTCTGGTGGCTCTGTCTTTTGGGGGTAAGTCCTCCTGGGCCTGAAACCCTGCGCTTGGCAGCCTGTCAGGACCTTTATTTGAGTATATGTTTTATTTTTCCTTGTTCTGTTTGCTGGTTTTCATTTGTCTGAATGGTAGATTCAGATTCGAGGATTTCCATCTCTTTGTTTTTAAGTCAGAGATTTGAGTTCCAGTTTTTTCATCTCTACTTGTTTAATGGGGCATCTCAGGGAAGAGACCCTGAGGGCTTAGCCCATATGGTTTTTGGACCAGGAAAAGGAGCCTTTATCCAGTTTTTGATTAGGTCCCGATGGTGGTGGACCTCGTCTGTAAGGCTTGGACTTGTCCCTGTCACAAAGGTTTGCAAGGAGGCTTAAGGTACACTTGAGGAGACACCATCAGGGTTATGCCATCAAATGGGTAGCCCAGGTTAGAGTTATAATTGGCTGGGTCTTGAAACAAAATAGTGTCTGAGGCTTCTTCCCCTCACCCATCTTCTTTGTCTCCAGACATCCGTCAGCTGCCAGCTTGTGCTCAGGTTCCACCTCTAGGACAGTCTGCGCCCTGTAAATCCAGGCCTTCTGGGGCTGCTCTTTTACTTGGTGAGTTTTCCAGCTTTAATATGAACACCGACTTTCTGTTTCTGTTTGTATTTTTCCGTAAGTCTATCTTTTTTTTTTTTTAATTTTTTTTGTTTTAAATATATCTTTATTGATTTCAGAGAGAGGAAGGGAGACGGAGAGAGAGAGAGAGAGAAATATCAGTGATGAGAGAGCCATTGATCAGCTGCAGCCCGCAACCTGGGCATGTGCCCCGACCGGGAATGGAACCCTGATCGCCTGGATCCTAGGTCGACACTCAACCGCTGAGCCACGCCTGGCCGGGCTTAAAGGGCACCTTCAATGGAGAGGATCTCAGACCTCTCGGAGACAGTAGAATGTCTTTTTTTATTATTATTTTAAAGACAGCTTCAAAGGAATTTCTATAGCATGTGCAAAAGTTTTGGCCATCTGAGCAAAATCTTAATTTAGTCCATCTGCTAGAAACATAATTTGGATCCAGTTTTTCTTTTAGTTTTGTATTGTCCCTGGGACACAAAAGCTAGAATTTTAAAATGAAAACTATGAGGCCTTGGCCGGGTTCCTAGTTGGTTAGGTTGTGGGTTTGATCCTGGGTCAGGGCACACACAAGACACAACCAATGAATGCATAAATAAGTGCAACAACTAATCAATGTTTCTCTCTCTAAAAATAAATAAATAAATAAATAAATAAATAAATAAATGAAAGCTATGCAATCTCTATGTTTGTATGTTTTTGTTTATCTATGTATGTATGTTATAGACACGGCATTTTTCTATTGGATGGTATTGCCAAATTTGATTTGTAATTTCAAAATTAGGTTAAAAAAGATTCTTATTCCGTTGACTTAAGCAAATGAGTATTCATATAAATTGGAGAAATAACAGAAACTAACACAAATTCTTTTTTAGTGCACATGATCTAGGATTAGTCTTTAGTAAATAAAAGATAGCTTAAAGTTGTTGATTTAATTAAAATGGCCATGTTTTTATTATCAAAGCTGAAAAATAATGCAGACATATGACTTTCATTCTATTTAGGTATTTTAAAAATATGCTTTTATTAATTTTAGAGAGAGAAGAAAGGAGAGGGAGAAAGAGACATGGATTCGCTGGCCCCCCGCATGCCCCTCACTGGGGATCAGGCCTGCGTCCGGGGCATGTGCCCCACCAGGGATCAAACCAGCAACCTCTCCTTGCACTGGACAACTCTTAATCAGCTGAACCACATTGGCCAGGGCCATTCTATACCATTTTATTAGTCAAATAAGCTCATATTTTCTCTGTCAAAACATTTATCAGCAAGAAAAATAAATTAAGATAATGGTTAATTTCTGTAAAGTCTTATACAGTCTTAAGAATTAATCTAAATATGATTGTTAAAAACAAGCGGCTTAGCCAGGCTGGCGTGGCTCAGTGGTTGAACATCAGCTATCAACCAGGAGATCACAGTTTGATTCCCGGTCGGGGCACTTGCCCGGGTTGTGGGCTTGGGGCGTGCAGGAGGCAGCCAATCAATGACTCTCTCATAATTGATGCTTTTATCTCTCCCTCTTCCTTCCTCTCTCTGAAATCAATAAAAACATTTTAAAAAAATCAAATGGCTTAACTAGATAAAAATGTTATAACAGTTTCTAGGTAAGCTTTTCAGCAAATAGTTTCCAAACATTTTGGTAACTTGAAATCCTAGAGTTTTGCTTGAGGTGGTGAACACACAATACAATATATGGATGATGTATTATAGAATTGTACACCTGAAACCCATATAATTTTATTAACCAATGTCACTCCAATAAATTCAATAAAAAAGAAATCCTAGAGTTTTGCAAGTTAATTGATGAGTCAAGTTCATTGAATATCTCTACATCGTTACCAAATAAAATAAAGTACTGAAACATTAATTGTTAAATAAGTCAACATTTATCTATTTTTGACTTCTTATTACAGAAAAACTAAAAGATAAATTTGAAACTGTTAATGAAAATGTTTTGGGCTTTGTTGAGGAAGCATGTTTCTAAAAATTATGAAATATATTTGCCAGTAAAAGAACCAATGTGTCTAGAGATTATGCAATAGATTCACAAATTTGTCATTCTAAAGAATGCTGATGTCATGGGGAAGTAAAGTACAGCATAGGAAATATGGTCAATAATGGTGTAATAGGTACGTATGGGGTCAGGTGAGTGCTGGAAATACCAGGGAAAACACTTTGTAAAGTATAAGATTCTCTAACCACTATCTGTAAACCTGAAGTTAATACAAAATATTATTGAATGTAAACTGTAATGTAATAAAGTATAAAGGGAAGGTAAAGATTTTCTGTTTCATTAACATTATGCCTGGCCAGCGTGGCTCAGCAGTTGAACGTCGACCCATGAACCTGGAGATCACGGTTCAGCTCTGGGTCAGGGCACATGCCAGAGTTGTGGGCTCGATCCCCAATAGGGGAGGCGTGCAGGAGGCAGCTGATCAATGACTCTCACTTTTGATGTTTCTCTCTCTCTGTTCCTCTCCCTTCCTCTCTCTGAAATCAATTTAAAAAAAATCTATAGATTGCTTTGGGTAGTACATTTTAAAAAATTATTTACTGTGCTCTGCATCATGTTTTTAATTGCTCAGGTAAACCATAGTTTCTTAATTTCATACCACCTAAATTTTGCTTCTATTTAAATTTCTGTAATTGTTTGTAAAGTCTTTGTTAACAATTAAATGGGTAGCTGAAGTAAGGGAACCTCTTTACAAAAGGGGGAAATGAAACGAATGGCTTGCTTGAGGTTTGGAAAGTGGATTTTAATCCAGTTGCCCGTCTCAAGGCCAAGGTACTGGTGATGATTTGCTTGTATTCTCATTGGGTAGAAACATCCATGTGTTGAAGGGCCACAGCTGCAGCAGTTACTAAAATACCTCAAAAAAGCATTTTCCCTGCTTGAAAAACCCCTCCAGAGCCCCACAGGAGTCTGGAGGCCACTTTATAAGACCAATGCTACACCAGTATGCAAAGTTGGCCCACACTGCAGCATTCGGTTGTGCTTACTATCCCATCCTCTGGCTTTGTAGAACAACCCAAGAGATAGTCAAAGCTCAACTGGCGAAACTTGTTAAATCCTTGAATCTGCCTTGGCCTAAAGCCCTTCCCCTGGTATTGCTTAACCTGAGATCTATTTCCTTCGGTAAACACCAACTGTCCCTTTTAAAATCATTCTCAGAAAGCATGTAAGACTAGATTGGGGAATGTATGAACCTGC
This sequence comes from Miniopterus natalensis, assembly GCF_054644295.1. Lineage (NCBI taxonomy): Eukaryota > Metazoa > Chordata > Mammalia > Chiroptera > Miniopteridae > Miniopterus > Miniopterus natalensis. The sequence continues at coordinate 82,372,964 of NC_142088.1, forward strand.
CTTAATTGACACCCTGTGACTTATTTTAAATAGCTTATCCTTGCGTTTCCCTTGTACAAGGCGCTGTTTTGGACTCATATGCATTTTCCTTTGTTTCTGACGAGTCAATGAAACCAAATTTGTATGTCCTGGAAGGACAAAGTGCTGCTAGTCTATGAAAGGCACATCATTTTTAATGTGAATCATTCCTTTTATCTTACTAGAAGGATTTTTAAAAAATGTATCTTTATTGTTGAAAGTATTATAGATGTGTGTGTCCCCCCCATTGGTCCCCTCCACCACGCACTCAGCACACCCCCAGGCCCTCCGCATACTATTATCTGTGTCCGTGGTGATGCATTTATGCATATAAGTTCTTAGGTTAATCTCCCCCTACCCTCCCCCCCACCCCTGCCTTCTCTCTAAGATTCTTCATCTGGAGCTTATTTTTTGTCTTCCCATTTTGGCTGCCTGTTTGGGTTTGTTTCTATGTATTAGGTAGATCTAATGTATTAGGTAGGGCTCCCAGTCTTTTGGATGGTCTCTGGTGCAGGCCATTGTCAGAGGCTATCAATGTTCCACAGCTGTGGCTCCCTCTGCTGGGGCTGGGTGTGTTCAGACAGGACCAAGATTATGCACCAAGGCCTGTTTCTCCTAGCCCCTCTTGCTGGGAGGATTTTTAATCCTGATATCAATATTTGATCAGTTATTCAAGTGGAAATAACCTGTATTTTGAATGAGGTGGTTTAGAGCTACATGGTAAGATAAACTGATAGCTAAAAATAATGGTCGTATACAATCTTCATGAAAATTTTATTTTATTTATTATTATTTTAAATATATCTTTATTGATTTCAGAGAGAGGAAAGGAGAGGGAGAGAGAGAGATAGAAACATCAATGATGAGAAAGTCACTGATCGAGCCCGCAACCCGGGCATGTGCCCTGACCGGTAATCAAACCCCGATCGCCTGGATCCTAGGTCAATGCTCAACGACTGAGCCACGCCCGGCTGGGCTTCATGAAAATTTTAGAATGTGTATTGACCTTTTCTCAATACCTTAAACTAAAAAGAAAAGGGTAATTTCTAATATAATAATTTTTTTTTCAGGAAAGAGTAATATTTTGACAGTAGTCAGCCTGCCAGCTTAAGAATGTAGCTTTTCTTATTTCACTCTCAGGGCTAATTGTATTGAATAGAGTTCAGTATTTTGAAGATTACTAGGTTTCTTCCCTTGTGAGTTTTTCGTCTTCTACCTCATGCCAATGTTGAAAACTGAAATTCATTTTAAATTATGTCAGATAGGATAAGCCTAACATTAAAAAAAATCTATTAGTATGGATAACATTTAACATCATTTTAAAAGTTATTGATTTTGTAATTTGTGTTATTGAAGTTAAAGTGTGCCATGTGATGGATCGATGTTATCTCTGAGGCACGAAAGGGAAAATATCTTTTTTTAGATATCACCCATCACATGGTACTCATGCACACAACACTTAGGAGGTGGTATAGAAGATGCGATAAAGAAATGAGACCTGGCCTTATGTATTAAGAAATTTTAATTTGGTAGAAAAGATCAAACTGTTTCTGACAATTAGACAACAGTCTTTCTTCGTTGGCTGTTGGTTTTTAACTTCTCAATCATTGACCCAGGAGTATATTTCAACCAGAGACATGGCTTTCAGTCAGACAGGCTAATTGTGCAATAGCAGCAATATTCTGCAACCTAGAAATTCAATTCATGGATCCTTTAGAGCACCTACCTTAGCCTACCTGGACGCTGTTATAACTCTATCAGATTCATGAGAATGGGCAAAAATGGTAAAATCTCTGAAAACATGATGAGGTATTGAAGAGAGAGGTGAATTTAAAATTTCTCTTCTAATGGGGTAATATTTAATGCCGAGATGAATGCTTAGAAATTCAGGAATATTGGGTTTTTACTCTTCTAAATTTGAGCTGTTTCTGTAATTGATATAATCTGACACACATTAGTAGTTCATAAGGATTTTATTTTAGTAATCATTATACTTTCACAAACAGCTAGTTGTGTGGTAAACTGATTATATCTCTTTGTAAATTTGAGTATGAGTTTATTGCTTCTGTAGATGTCAGTACTTTTTAATTCCAACACTAGTTTATGTATATAGCAAATAAATCCAGCTGTATAATATTTAAATGCCATTAACAGAAATATAAGACTATGTGTTTGTGGGGTCTTTTTGGTCCTGATTTTACTAAGTCCCATTCCTTTTAACTCTTCTCAGATGTAGCTGAATCTCGATCATTCCAAGATGGCAGGTTGATTTTGAGATTAACATGGGAGCAGTCACTTCCTTAGAACTGTGGGCTCATGAACTGGCCTTGGCACAGCTCAATTAGATACAGTGATGTAAAACCTGAGCAGAACAGTAACAGAACAGCCCGCTCAGCTGCTGGAGCCCTCAGAGCTCAAAGACCTTCACACCTCCTGGCCCTAGTCCTCCACACAGAGTTGCCTTAGATTATTTGCTCAAAGCCCAATGCCGTACCTGGTCAAATATCTCTTTCCAGGTAGAATTAAAAACAACCAACCTTCTTACACTCATAAAATCTCTTAAGGGACATTCCACTTTTGCGACGAGTTAGGTTAGGGCTTATTTTTCCGTTGGCTCCCAACTGGGCTCAGGGCTTTTTTAAAGCCTAGATTGCAAAGTGTCCTACTCCCGTGGTTTTAGTGTGTTTAATGTAGCTCATTGTCAAGCTGTTGTTCTGCATAACCAGAGGTCTAAAACTCCCTATAAAGACTCAGGTTGGTGGCTGCACCAAGAACAGAAGTGATACACCAAGTCGCTACCTCCTTGAATTTAGAATGACCTGAACTCTTCCCCTGCTGTCAATAAACTGCTTGAATATGTATCTGGGTCGAGAAGACACAGGCTAGCCCCGGCCAGGGGCTCAGTTGGTTGGAGTGTCGTCCCCTGCACCAAAAAGGTTGTGGGTTCCATTCAGAGTAAGGGCACATGGCTAGGTTGCAGATTCAGTCAAGAGGCAATGTATCTCTCTCACCTCTCTCTCTTTCCCTTCCTCTTGGGAGGGGGGAAAAAGATACAGGCTAACTAGACTGGTAAGTATAACTGTCTTTTGCCAACTGCTCTTGATTTACCCAATGTTTGCAGAATTAATGCCTGAATCTATTTTTCAACTCCTTTTATACTGTTTATTACAGAGATTTACAGGACAACGTTGCTAATGCCTCACTAATTCAATGCCTCATGGCAAAATCTGTCTCATAAACCTTCCAGGTTTAACAGGTACCTGATGAACCTCTTAAAGGTAAGTGGCCCTAGTTGCTCAACTGGCGTTAGCCCAACCTCAGGAATACCACGGAGGGACTAGATAAACCAATAGCGGGAGCCAAACCACTCCAGTGCCAACATGGAACAACACACACCTAAGAAAAACATGATCGATTATCAACACTATTTACCAAGTTTCTACAGAAAGGGGGAAATATGGACCCCAAGAAGATTCACTTGATGTGAACCCTGAGAAGGAATTATCTGCTGGGATGAGCTCTCGGTGGTCCACAGAGGAGCCACATTTTATGAATAATAAGAGCCTAGTGGCCATTTGCTGACAGGGGCTTCTCACTTACTGTAATGGAAAGAACCTCAGATGAGCCATCGGCTTCCCACAAGATGCTCACTGTTTACATCTTTCTACCAGTGGACTGAGACCTGTCCCATCCGATCAGAACTGCACAATCTGGTACCTCATTTACATAAAACAGACCTAATTGAGAACCTGGGAGGGAACTTTCACTATAAAAGGCGGCCTCCCCTTGTCTCAGTGGAACACTATTCAGGCTGCTACCTGAATCTTTGTTTCCTGGGCTACAGCTACTTTTTACTCAAATAAATGTTTTTTGTTCTTTATTACAATCTAAAATTAATTTTGGTTTACATGTTCCAAAAGGTGTGAAAAAACCCTAATCCTGGTACCAAGTACTGTGTTACTTAGGGTCTAGGAAACAGAAACCACACTAGTTATTTCAAACAAAAGGGATTTAATACAAGGAATTGATTATGCAGATGTTGTAAGTCTAAAAGAATGAAGTAAATAACCCCAAAATTAGCAACTCTAGCTAGTAGCTATCACCTCTAGGGTTTTGAAAAACAAAAGGGAAGGCGTAGCATTACCAGAACCCAGGACCTGGAAGGATGGGCCACCATGGGCTGGTGCTGGATTGAGTGACTTGGACATCTCATGCTGGGGCCTCTAAGAGGCTACTGTGCCACTGGTCCTGGGCCCTTTGAGAGGGGCTAATGCTCACAGAGCCAGGGTAGTGGGGAGCTGGAACTTCTTACAGTTACTGAGGAGTGCTATAGGACCTGAAAATGGGAAGAGATGTTCTTCTTATCTCTTCCCACCTCCCAGTCTTCCACTAGCACCTCCCATTGGTAGAACTTGAAAGGAAATAAGGTGGCAAAGGAGTTTGGGAAAGTAGTTTGCAGACTCCCAGACCAGGAATCACAAAGCAGAATTGAGAAGGGTAGGCTTGGCCTGAGCAAGGATAGGTAAATAATGGCATAACCATCACTTCAAAGTTTTACCAAGACAGAAGACTGCCCTCTGGGAATATGCCCCTAGCAATTTTTTTAGGGTCTTGGTTGAAACCTTAAAAGTTTTGGAACTTTTCCCAATAATGCTGAAAACTGTCTTCATCCCAAACCTGTCTAGCACCCTAGAAATTGCTGAGCTCTTGCACTTGTAGCTCCTAAAGCATCTGCAACTGGATATACACCAGGGGGGAAAAAGAATCAGAGGTCAGATATGCTTTCTTTTCTTAGCCCTGACTGAGGTCAGGGGGACACATTCTAAGAGTAAATGCTTTACAAAATTACAAGGACTCTCTTGATGAAAATGATTTTAAGCTTCTCAAAGATGAAAACAAATGAGAGCAATTTAAGACCACCACCTATTCCCCTCACTGCTCTGTTAGGAGGCCTTTCTGCAGAAGAATGACAGTAAACAAACAATTAACATCTAACCACAAAAGGAAAGGCAGGCTAGAGGGGACCCAGAAAGAAGGATCTGGAGAGAAGCTACAAGCACAGGTTCTGATAAGTGCTGAGGAAGATTACCGTCTGCTTGGGGCTAAATTAGGGACAACAGAAAGTAACCATGTTGAATGGAAATCAAGGAACAGACACAGAGCAATAGAAAACATTGAACTATGGAGGGCGACACCAAGGCGGAGTAAAGGAAGCTGTGTTTTCCTGACAGCATCAGGAGCCCTTGCTCACCGACCCCACTGCTGCTCCCTGCCCACCAGAATCCATGAAGTCTTTGCAGCTGCAGCCAGGCAGCTATGCAATGGCTGTGTCGAAATGTCAGCATGCAAGGCACCATGTAGCTACAGCATTGGGCACAACTGTGTCTGACTGAAAAAGTGAATAAATGAGTAAATTTCAAAGGCTTACTATGCCATGAATATTTTCTTACCTCTCAGCACAGGAATTTTAACTTAATGAGAAACTGAGTTCATTTAGAATTTAAGAATTCCGCCTGGCGGGCGCGGCTCAGTGGTTGAGCATTGACCTAGGATCCAGGCGATCGGGGTTCGATTGCTGGTGAGGGCACATGCCCCGGTTGTGGGCTATCCCCAGTGGGGACGATGTTTCTATCTCTCTCTCCCTCTCCTTTCGTCTCTCTGAAATCAATAAAGATATAAAAAATAAATAAATAAATAAATAAATAAATAAATAAATAAATAAATAAATAAATAAATAAAATTTAAGAATTCCTTGAAATTTAAGCTTTCGAGCCTTAGAACCTTCGCACATATCCAGGGTGGGGGCAAAAGTAGGTTTACAGTTGTGAGTACATAAAACAGAGAGTTTATTCTTGTATTATTAATTATTGTGTTATTGTCCATATGAACAGCTGTAAACCCATTTTTGCCCCACTGTGTATTTCTAAACAAACAGAGAGCCCAGACATCCCAATCTAGTGATCATCTTTCTTCTAAACTACACAAAGTTGTAGGAATGAGGGTGCAGGGAGAACAGGCAAGGAGGACCCAGGAGGGGAGGAAACAGCATGTCTGCTCAGAGCAAGGCAGGAGAGGACAGACAGGTGCACATGTGACATACTACTGGGCCCACTGTTACCTGTTTTGGCTGGGAATGAATATTTCTTTTCTAGTCTCTAAGCACAGGGGCATTTTTGACTCAGCACCATGACTGGACAACAGTAGCTCAGCTTCTGCCAGCTGTCAGATATAAGACCTCCTTTGTGTATTTCTGCCTCTTGCATACTCAGAGAGAGGACTTCAACATCCCCCATTAGCTGAGTTTTTTCATGTTCACTTTTTAAATTAGACCACTTGAACCTCAAAGAGCTGAGGGTTTTGAATCTCCATAACAACACTGTCCCTTGTGCGTGTGAGGAAGAGCTGCACCCAGAGTAGGTGTGAGCAATGTTCAGGAGGAGGAAGGAAGAAGCCTGGGCTCCTGGGAGCATTTCTTCTGTACCTAGATCCTGTACTCGCCACCTTGGGTACTGGTCCTCCCAGGAGAGCTATTATTTATTTACTTATCTGTTTCTCCCTCTGGAATGAGAGCTGTTTCTCCCATAGTTCATGCTCAGTAAGTGTATAACAGATATGTTTTAAAAACATGCTAAAGAGGCTTCTGGTCAAGATGGCAGCAAAGGTAAACTTGGGACTCACAGCCTCCACTACCACATCAAAATTACCACTAAAATACAGAACTATCATTCAGAACCATCTGAAACCTAGCTGAACAGAAGTCACAGCTAGGGAATTAAAGAAGAAGCACATGGAGATGGGCAGGAGGGCAGAGACGCAGGGTGGAATCTGGGAAGAATCCTGGAGATGCAGCTGTGGTCCCACACCCAGGTGCCACAATTTAAAACCAGAAGGGAGATCTCAGAGGTGGAGGTTTCCTGAAGGAGTGAGGGGTCCCAGCCCCACATTGGGCCCCCCAGCCCAGGGTTCCAGTGCCAGGAAAAGAAGTCCCCACAACTCTGGGCTATAAAAACTAGCGGGGATTGTGGCTATGGCTGCTGGAGTCCCAGGCAGCTCCTCTTAAAAAGCTAGCACATGGACTCACTCAGACTCACTTCCTTTGAGCTCCAGCACTGGGCAGCAGCTTGAAAGGAACCTGGGACATTCAGGGAGGAACTAACTTCCCTGGAATCAGGGTGAGAGCTGGACAGGTAGCTTTCTCACAGACAGAAGAGCTGGCAGAGACTATTGCTCCTTTGACAAGCCCTCCCCCAACAGATCTGGCAGGCAGGCACCTTTTCTGAATCTCCATCAACCTGGTTCACACCTTTCACCCCTCCCTACTTGCAGTCTTATCCAAGACATTTCCAGTGGCTTTCCCATACAATAGGCATCTCTTGCCTCATGCTTTGAAGGACTTTACTAAAATCTCTCAAACAAGCATCAGCTGGCCCCAGCGTGCCCATACCTCTCAATTCATGGCCCGAGGCTTGGCACTAGCAGCAGCCTGCACTAGTTCATAGTTTGGCTTCTCCTGGCCACCTCCAAGCCCAACACAAATAGCAGCCCCCTATGGACTGCTGTGTAGCTCATGCTGGGTGGCCCTGGGCAGGACACAGGCAGTGGTTGACTTTGCACCTCCTGGGAGGCCTCAAAGACAGCGCACCCGGTGGTCAGCTTCAACCACACCAGATTGAAACCCTACCACATCCATGAGACACACTCTCAAGGAGAAGACCTGGTGAACACCAAAGCCATAGTGAAATAAATCCTGCTCCATAAGGGTCTCTCCTGCACAGCAGTTCTCCAGCTGTATTTGTAGCTGGTCTTTACAGGCAATTGGCCTGGGGGTGAAGTCCTCCCAGTGATGCCAACAGCAACCAAGGCTCAACTACAACAGAACAGTGCACATAGCCCACACAGGGGAGCACCTAGAAGACCCAGTTCAGGTGACTGGGGAGGCTGAGCCACTAGGCCCTATAGGACACCTACTACACAAAGCCACTCTTCCAATTCAAGGAGACATAGCAGCTCTAATACATAGAAACAAACACCAGGAAGCAGCGAAAATGCAGACACAAAGAAACATGTCACAAAGGAAAGAACAGAAGAAATATCCACAAAAAGAACTAAATGAAATGGAGCCAAGCAAGCTAACAGATACAGAGTTCAGAATAATGGTTATAGGATGCTCAAGGATCTTAGTAAGACTATTTAGGAAACTAGTGAGATCATCAATGACATAATAAAGTACCTATCAGAAATCTAGTCTACATGAACTGAAATGAAGAATTTACAGGGAATCAACAATAGAGTAGACAGTGCTCAGAATCAAATCAGCAATTTGGAATATGAGGAAGCAAAAAACACCTAATCAGAAGAGCAAAAGGAAAAAAGATTCAAGAAATATGAAGATAGTGTAAGGAATCTCTGGGACAACTTTAAATGGCCCAAAGTTCACATTATGGGGATACCAGAAGGGGAAGAAAGAGAGCAAGAAATTGAAAACCTATTTGAAAAAATAATGACAGAAAACTTCCCCTACCTGGGGAAAGAAATAGACTTACAAGTCCAGGAAGCACAGAGGGTACTAAAGAAGAGGAACCCAAAAGGCCCACAGCAAGACACATCATAATGAAAATGCCAAAGGTTAAAGACAAAGAGAGAATCTTAAAAGCAGCAAGAGAAAAGCAGTTAATTACCTACAAGGGAGCACCCATACGATTGTCAGCTGATTTCACAACAGAAACTTTGCAGGCCAGAAGGGAGTGGCAAGAAATATTCAAAGTGATGAAAAGCAAGAACCTACAACCAAGATTACTCTACCCAGCAAAGCTGTCATTTAGAATTGAAGGTCAGATAAAGAGCTTCCCAGATAAGAAAAAGCTAAAGGAGTTCACCATCAAACTAATATTACATGAAGTATCTTCTTTAAGAAAAAGAAAAATGTTTATTTATTTATTTATTTATTTATTTATTTATTTATTTAATTTTTACTTTTAAAATATATATTGATTTCAGAAAGAGGAAAGGATAGGGAGGGAGAGATAGAAACATCAATGATGAGACAGTCATTGATCGGGTGCCTCCTGCATGCCCCTGACTGGGGACCGAGCCCACAACCCGGGCATGTGCCCTGACCGGGAATCGAACCCTGATTACCTGGATCCTAGGTCGACACTCAAATGCTGAGCCATGCCCTGCGGGGCGAAAAATGTTTTTAAATTAACAATAAAATGGTAATAAATATTTATCAAGAATTGAAGAAACAAAATAAATGAACAAGCAAAACAGAAACAGACTCATAGATACAGAGAATATTTTGACAGTTGCCAGACCGCAGTGGGGTTGGGACCTGGGTTTTGAAAATGGTGAAGGGATTAAGAAGTACAAATTGGTTGTTAAACAATCATCATGGTGATATAAAGTACAGCATAGGGAGTATAGTCAATAATATTCTAATAACTGTATAGTGTCACTTGGGTATGAGATTTATTGGGATAATGACTTAGTAAGTTATATAATGTCTAATCACTGGGGTGTACACCTGAAACTAATATTGTGTCAACTGTAACTCAGTAAAGGCCTGGGGTGGGGTGGGAGTTGGGTGGAAGGGGGAAAAGGGGTGAAAATGGGGGACATCTATAATACTCTCAACAATAAACATAAACTTAAAAAGAATACTATCAACAGTAAAAAATATAAAAAATGATTTAATAAAAAAAATGCCATTTACAATAGCATCAAAAAGAATAAAATATTTAGCAATGTCAAATTATACAGCTGCAATGGAAAAGTTTGATGGTTCCTCAAAAAACTAAACACAGAATTGTTACATGACTCAGAAATTCCACTCCTAGATATATATGCAAAGGACTAAAATGAGGTAGTTGAACAGGCACTTGTGTGCCAATTTTATTATTTTTTAAAAAAATGTTATTGATTTTTAGAGAGAAAAGCGGGGGGGGATGTGAAACACATCAATGTGAGAGAAACATTGATTGGTTGCTTCCTGTATGCACCCCTACTGGAAACTGACAGGCAGGTCCTAAAATTAGGTATGTGCCCTGACTGGGAATCAAATTCATCACCTGGTGCACAACGAAGTGAAGATGCTCAACCCACTGAGAGCCCTGCCTGGTCTTGTGTTCCAATTTTAATTACAGTATTATTTACAATAGCCAAAATTTAAAAACAATCCAAGTGTTTATCAACTGATAAATGGATAAAATAAAATGTGATATATACATATAAGCAATGTATTCAGATAGAAAAGGGAATAAAGTTCTGATTCATGCTACAATCTGGATGAACCTGGAAAAGCTTATGCAAAGTGAAATAATCCAGACACAAAAGGACAAATATGGGATAAATCCACTTATGTAAATTACCTAAAATAGGCAAATCCATAGAGACAGAAAATACTGTGGAGGGTACTGGGGGCTGGATGAGGAAAAGTGAGGGATTACTGCTCCACAGCTACAAAGGGGCAATGAACACACTTTGGAAACAGATGATGGGGATGTTTACATAACAGTGTAATTAGTGCCACCTAATTGTACACTTAACATGGTTAAAATGGCAGATTTTATGTTACATATTTTTTACTACAATTTAAAAATGCAATATATAAAAAATATTGAATTATACACTTCAAATAGGTGAATTGTATTGGTTGTAAATATTTCAATTAAACTTTCAAAATAAATAAATAATACAGTATTTGAAAAATCAATTGCATCTATACAGTAGTAATGAGCAAACAAAAATAAATTAAGAAAACTATTCCAGCCCGGCTGGCATGGCTCAGCAGTTGAGTATTGACCTAGGATCCAGATCGAGGTTCGGTTCTAGATCAGGGCACGTGCCCGAGTTGCAGGCTCAATCCCCAGCAGGGAGGCATGCAGGGGGCAGCCCATCAATGACTCAGCATTGATGTTTCTCTCTCCCCCCCCTTCCTCTCTCTCTGAAATCAATAAAAATATATTAAAAAAAGAAAACGATTCCATTTACACTAGCATCAAAATAATAAAAGTTAGGGCCCTGGCCGGGTTGCTCAGTTGGTTAGAGCATCATCCCCGATACACCAAGGTTGTAGGTTCCATCACCAGTCAGGGCACATACAGAATCAACCAATGAAGCATAAATAAGCGGAACACCAAATCCATGCTTTTCTCTCTCTTTTTCTCACTCTCACCATTCCCCCACTCTCTAAAGGTCAATAAAAAAAAAAGTTAGGAATGAGTTTAACAAAAAACTTTTATTCTGAATAATACAGAACACTCTTGAAATTAAATTAGTACTAAATTAATAGAAAGACAAGCTATGATCATGACCAGAAACTATAAAAATGAGGTGGCAAAATTTCCCAAATTTATCTATAGACTCAACATACGCTCAAAATTTCCGAGGACTGTTTTGCAGAAATTGACAGGCAGATCCTAAAATTAGCCTGGAAATCTAAGGATCCCAGAACAGCTAGAACAATCTTTTAAAAAAGTAACAAAATGCCTGGCTGACATGGCTCAGCGGTTGCGTATCCACCTAGGATCCAGGAGGGCGTGGTTCAAATCCCAGTCTGGGCACATGCCCAGGTTGTGGGCTCGATCCCCAGTGGGGGGCGTGCAGGAGGCAGCTGATGACTCTCTCTCATCATTGATGTTTCTGTCTCTCCCCCTCTTCCTTCCTCTCTCTGAAATCAATAAAATATATTAAAAAAATAAATACAGTAACAAAATGGAGAACTCATACTTCCCAATTTCACAACTTACTTAAAAGTTTCAGTAGATAAGACAGTGTGTGGTAGTGGCTCAAGCCTAGACATAGATCATTGGAATAGAATGGAAAATCCAGAAATAAGCTTTCACATATACAACTAACACATCTTCAACAAGTTGACGAAATAATTCAATGTTGAAAAAATAGCCTTTTCAATATATGGTCATAGAAAAAAATCTTAACAGAGACCTTACAGTTTAACAAAAATTACCTCACAACGATGACCCATTTTATAAAACACAAAACTATAAAAAGCCTATAATGGAACACAGGAGAAAATCTAGGTGATCTTGGGTTTGGTGATGAGTCATTAGATGTAACTCAAAAGCACAATCCATAAAAGAAAAAAATAGATGTTGTAATTTATTACAATTTGCTGTGGAAAAGGCACTATTAAGTACAGACTGCAAGAAAATATTTGCAAAGCACGTATCTGAAGGACTGATACCCAAAAATACACAAAGAACTCTCTTAAAACTCAATCAGAAAACAAATAGGATAATTAAAATGTGGGCAAGTATCGGAACAGATACATCAAAAGCAGTATAAAAATGGCAAATGAACATATAAAATGCTAACACTATGTATCATTAGGGAACTACAAATGAAATCAGTGAGGGCCACTACACGCCTGTGAGAATGGACAAACTGCAAACCACTGACAACTCGAAATGCTGGTGAGGCTGTGGAGCAACAGGAACTCTCACTTGCTGCTGGAGGGAATGTAAAATCGTGCGGTCACTTTAGAAGACAGTTCCTTTTAAACTTATGATCCAGAATCACACTCCCAGGTTTTTACCCGACTGATCTGAGAATTTATTTCCACACAAGAACCTGCATGCAAATGTTTATAACAGCTTTATTCATAATAGTCCATAACTTGAAGCAATATGTCCTTTAATAGGGACATGAATAAACAAAGGGCTGCATGTTCTCACAGAATACCACTCAGCAGTGAAAAACAACTTGTAATACAACAAATGTTTGAATCTCAAATTATGTTGAGCATAAAAGTCAGACACAAGTAAGTATGGACGGTAAGATTCCATTCACATGAAGTTCAACACCAGCTGAATCTATGACGACACAGGTCAGCGTTTGCCCTTCTGGGGGCCAGCGGTGTACTGACTACAAAGGGGCACTCTTTCTGGAGTTATGGTAACGTCATGTGTCTTTACGCAGATGTTAGCTGTTAGCTGTATTTGTCAAAATGCATAAAACTATGTATTACATAACTGTAATATTATACAATAAAATTGGTTTTTTAAAAAAATGTTAAGATACTGGTTATTTTGGAGGGATATAGGGGTTGTGATTGGGGTGAAGCAGTTGTGGGGATTCTGAGGGGACTCGTGTTGGCTGCGAGAATATGCCTGACAAAAAGGACACCTGTGGTTAATTGGGCTCAAATTCCTAACCAGAGTCTAGCCATTGTTTGCAAAGGTCCCTCACTCGCTGCATTGCAGTGAAAAGCCACGACGGGCTGCCGAGCCTCCTGCTGTGCTCCTGCCCTGAGTCGCCCCTCGTGAGCAAGCTCCTAGGATACACGTTGACCAACAGAAGCTGGTCTTTCCTGCCCATCGGAGCTGCGCAGCTGCGTCCTCACTTGCACCTTCCAGGATCCATGAGCGCAGCTCCCCTCCTGCCCACCAGGACAGTGCCGTTGGGATCAATCAAGCTGCGGGGATTTGGAGGCCTCATTTGCATAGCAGTGGACCCTTCAGGGCGGGAAGGGCTCTCTGTTCCTACAGCCAGCGTCACCTGGGCCTCGACAGCGCACTTCCCTGCTCGAGACGCAGAGCTGCGGCTGTACCACCAGGAGGGTGGAGCTGTCCTGGAGCCCAGCTGGGACACCAGCGGTGTCCCCGTGGTGCCTCCTCGCCCGCCCGCTGCCTCCCCGAGGGGAGCGACAGCCCTGCTGGTAGACGCTGTGCTGCTCCACAGGTCAGCGGTTTTCACCCAACAGGCTCGTCTCAGCACACGCAAAGCGGCGCTCCTCTTAACACTGAATTGGCAGCAGTGACTTTCCATTGACACTAGCAAAGGTCTACTTCTTATCTTGGGCAGTAATTTCAGAGTTTTTCCTTTAAGAATTTATGAAGCTATGTGTTTGTTTGACATGAAGTTTTGTGTATCTGTGCCGTGACAAAGTACCGAAAATACCTTTCAAAGGTGTCCATTTCATCACAGATTGGGTTGGACTATATAACCTCTAAATTTTTAACCCAAAATTGTGTCTACATTACTATGATAAAAATCACTGAAAATGAAAATACTATAAAGCATTTTAAAAAATGATCTTTTTAAATTTCTAGGCTTAAAAAAATATGATTTTCTAAACCAAGCAGATGGATTAACACTTTTCCAGGTTTATGTTTCTTTGATTTTCACTGTAAAGAACAAATGCCAAGCCCAAGTCTTATCTCAAATATATTTCCAATTCTTTATAATCTTTAAGAATATGAATGATAGTTTTCTGGACCAACTGCCAACTTAGTATCTGGACTTCTTAGCACTATCTCCTGGTCATAAATCCCTGGAAAGCACAACATGAAACCACCAATTATAAAGTTGTAGTTGGCTGCCACCATGTAGGCTGAAGATGTGTTACTTTTGAACATCAACAAAAGAGAAATATGCAAATAATACAAAGCAGAATCACAGAGCTGAAGGAAGAAGTAGATGTAAAAAAGAAACAACTCTGAAATCTGGAAGGTGTTTGAGGGGACATCATGCTTGCAGACGACAGCTGCTTAATGATACCCAATCAGGTTGCTGGTGCTCCCATTAGCCACTCTCAAGAAGAAACAGAAGAAAGCGACACCTTAGAATCCAGAGTGGAATCAATTCAGCAGATGTTAGCAGATTGGAAAGTTCAATTACATGCAAAATTTGGGAACATAAAGCTTGGAGCTGATGCAAGTACTTTAAAAAATTGTTTAACAAACCCAACTATTGTTTAAATGGTAATTTCCCTTCTCCAAAGGATATGGAAGGCAAAACTTTTCTTTTGTAAAAAGATTTTCTTTTATTTAATGGAAACTTGCCTATTTTCACATCTGATTTTATATTTTTAAAAGACAAGTCATTATGCAAAATACACAGATGAATAATCAAGTGTAGGGGTTTTAAGTCATCTTATCAGTTAAGAAAAAAAAATTGTATGCAAGCATATGTCCACGCAAACGAGAAATGTGCAAGACAGTTATATCTGTAATAACCAAAACTGCTCACCAGAATGCCTTTTTCCTGGTGAACTGATAAACTTGTAGAACATCCATAAAATGGAATGCTTGTTGATCAGCAATAAAAATAAGCCAATTTTAGTAAGTAATGTCACCTCAATAAATCTAATGGGGGGAGGAAAAAAAAAGCAATGCCTGGCCTGTGTGGCTCAGCAGCTGAGCATTGACCTAGGATCCAGGAGAGCCTGGTTCGATTCCCAGTCAGGGCACGTCTTGGTTTCAAGCTCGATCCCCAGAAGGGGGTGTGCAGGAGGCAGCAGATCAATCTCTCCCTCATCACTGATGTTTTTCTCTCCCCCTCTCCTTTCCTCCTCTCTCTGAAATCAATATATAGATATATTAAAAAGCAATAAACTATTGAAACAAACAACATGAATATAACTCAACATAAATTTCCATTATGCTGGGTAAAAAAGCCCAGACTCCTTGCCTTAAAAAATAATATATTGGATGATACCATTCATACATTCCAGAAAATGCAAACCGGAGTGACAGAAAGCCAATTACCTGAAGATGGGGAGGCAGGTAAGGGCAATAGACAGAAATCAGAGGTACAAGGAAACTAACTTATGGGTGTGGTGTGTATACTATCTTGATTTTGGCACTTTCATGGGTGTATACATGTCAAATCTTATCAAACTGTATATTTCAGAATGTTTATCGTATACCTATTAGTTTTCAATAAAACTGGTTTTAATAATGTTGTGCACGTAGGCAAGATTCATCCCTGTAGGCCTCTCCCAACTTCTGATTGTACTGCCCACAAAAGGCAAAGGAGAACTGAAAACACGATTATTTTAACTTGCACTGACAAGCTTCCTTTGACCAGGGCTACCTAAGTTTTGGTTAAATGAAAGTGATGATACTTTTAGAGAGAATGGGTCTATAATGCAGGATCCCAAGTAACTGAATTCTGTCCATCTAGCCAGCACACCACATGAAATCACCGGGGCAATCTGCACAGAACGGAAGCAAAGGAACAAACACTCCACTAGCAGTCACATTAGACCAGTTCTGGTAAAACAATCAGTAGTGTCTGTTACAGTTGTCTCCACACTCAATGTGACAGCTGTAGTGAAACAGCTTGTCTGCCCCCAGGCCTTCCTTAGCCAAGGCTATGCAGCCTGTCCTAACCAGAGGCAGGCAAACGCCTGCTCTGCCTCTCTCCTCCAGTCCTAAACCAGAGGAGAGCTCACCATTCCAATTCGAGGAAGGTTGTCTCAGGTGAGCCACTCTAAATAGCACCAGAGCACTGGTCCCAAAGACCTGGTCAGAATTGGCATAGAGGGTCTCAAGTCTGTTCAGGTCTGGCCAGGCAAAGAGAAGTGGGCCAGCCCCAAGTTAGCACCTGGAAGTACATGTCTAGCCAGCCAACATCCAGCTAGAAGGGAGACATGGCTACTTGTGCGCAAAGGCAGCAAGCCTGGGATGCGTCCCCTCCAGCAAGTTAAGAGGGAGAAAGAGTGACCTGTGAAGAAAACCCACTCCTGGGAGCTCCACCCCATGACTGCAGCCTTGGTTGTCCTAAACCCTGGCCCATGTGTATCTGCAATGGGGTACAAGAGTCTTGTTTTTAAGCTAAGAGCTGCTGTGACATCTTCCAAATACCAGGGTAAGTGAAACTCTTTATGTGGAACAGCAAAATCTTAACAAAGTAGACTTTCTACAGTGTGTTAGAAACTCCGTGGGTCAGCACTCTGGTGACGTTCAGCACAGCACTGATGAACTATAAAATGATGCAGACTCCGCATGTACAAAACCTCTGAGTCCTTTATTAACATCTGGAGGTGTGTGGAACATACAGTCAACAGCATCACACTGGCTACAGAAGTACAGATAACCAGGGAAGTACTTCAGAACAAGGACCTCAGAGCAACTCATGGTGTTGCCTGCTCTGAGCCTCCACATAAACCCAACTCTGACACACGCAGGACAGACAATATAATAGTTTCACTTTGAAATGGTTCTTAAAAATGACAATAATTGATAGTTCAAACCCTTTAGAGTGTAGACGTGCCAGCTCCCCAGGCGCCAGGGCACTGCTGAAAACGTCCAGACAGAGTAAGAATTGCCTGGGAGAGAGGAGAGGTGTGGCTTTCCGTGTAGATAAGTAACAGATGGTCCAAGTGGATACTTTCAGTCCAGGCTCAGTATGGGTCCCACAGGAATCCATCAGATAAATAGTTTATAAACTGGAAAGCTAAAAAATGCCAGCCATCATTTGTGTCATTGACGCCAACGGTCAACCTGGATGCGCCAGGAGTCACTTAGGACACAGTAAGTTTAAGAGGGATATGCTAAAAGGAAAATGGAAGTCCCTGTGTCAGATCAGCTCTGATCCCTTCATGACAC
Source organism: Miniopterus natalensis (assembly GCF_054644295.1). NCBI lineage: Eukaryota > Metazoa > Chordata > Mammalia > Chiroptera > Miniopteridae > Miniopterus > Miniopterus natalensis. Next base: position 82,390,333 of record NC_142088.1, read on the forward strand.
TGGGTGCCATGGGTCCCTCTGCCTTCACATGTGGATTAAGGAACGCTTCCTTTATTTCAACATTCCACTTTGAAAATAACCAAAACCCTCCCCCCTCCACCCCCACCATCACTCTTCATAAATTCTATTTCCAAAGTCCTGATTCTTCTGGATCTAGACCTTTTCCTTTCGCTTCAATTTTGATACCTTCTTGACAGTCCCATTCTTATTCAGAAGCTTCAGGACACGATCTTTATGATCTAAAACCTTAAGCATGGAGTCTCTGGCCTCACTGATCTGATCCATCACAAGTTTACACCTCTGCATATTCCCCTGCAACAAAAGATAGGTCATTGTCAGTCAGTAATCCTGTGGATGCATGCTCAAGTAAACAGGCTCCACGAAAGATATGAGGGGCCGAGGGAGAGGGAAGGAAGACTACACAGTAAACAACTCCGTAGAGTGATGATCAGAAAGGAAAGGGCTCATTCAAACCTGTATTAGTTCATTTATTCGGTGTAGATCATCATCGGTTGCTGCTTTCTTCTTTGGGATAATCCCTTCCTGTAGGTTGGTGAGTCTTTCATAAACATCGTGTTCTAGATTCGTCTGCAACACACAAGGTGGGAGGGGGCATCGTGACCACAGAAATACTTTATCTTTGGGTCAACTTCAGGCAAATAAACCCAGCTTTAATCATATTTCTAAACTAGTATGAGAGCTATTTGGGTGATGAAATCCTTTCTCTCAATGACTAAAGTGACCAATAACAATTTACAATAAACCTGCTGTAATTCAGACTCCATCTTCAAAGGTAACTTAAATACTGCCCTGAATTCAATTCCTCTGGACGACAAGCCTACAGGTTTCACAGAAATGTGCTTCTCTGTTAAGTGCAGAACTAGTCACAACACTACTGTTTCTTATACACTTAAAACAATGTTCTTCAGATCACAGCTACTACAAAGACGGAAAAACTTCATGAGGTTGTTGTTTTCACGGCATGCCTTCCCTTGCTGGTGAAGGGAAGATTCCTGTCCTAGGGTTCTGGAAATGGTTGAAAACGTCACCGACACTGGGCAGATGAGATCAGAGCAGTTTACTAGGCACATACTCTCAGCCCAGGGGAAGCGGACACTGCTCACCACACAGGGCCACCGGGGCACGGGGGCTGTGCTCTGGGACCCAGCGAGGGAGCAGGAGGCAGGCTCTGTGGCATCAAGAGGGAGAGGGACTCCACGGTTCCCACGGGAGGATGTGACTGGCTTATTTGAATAATATTGTGAGCTGGCAGAGAACTGAAGCCCCATCTTCAGTGAGAAGTGGGAACTGTGATAAAGAGCAGAGTGGGGAGGAGAGGCTTACAATGAGGCCGCTTGAGGTTCCCTGTTTCACAGGTCAAGGCAACACATAATAATGACACTTCACTGTAGGTCTCACAGCATAGGTGTTCAATACATTCTGGTTCTGCATACCAGAACTAAGATATATTTAGATCATAATTATATCTATGAAACAGGTACAGTAATTAGAACACATAAAAATTCTACCATGACCCACGTTAATTGGAAATGTTTCAAAATTACTCAAAAGAAAATGCTCTATGAATTCAGACACCTCCAGCATCTGCTCCTCTCCTCAGTAGAACTGCTAGAATTCCACCTACCAGCTGTAGCAACTGGGCAGCACAGAGGTGGACTTTCCAGCCTTGGGCACGACAGGACACTCCTTTCTGATTAGCTATTTCCTGAAGCATAGCTTTCTTCTCCTCTGGAACCATAAAAAAAATAAAAAGTATACTTCAATTTTTAGAAAGCTAAAATCCTTAAGTGTTTAAGCCACTCAAGTGCTACTATTTTATCAATAATTTCTTTACTTAATATCTTTGAATAAATCCTTTGCATTTAAGCCATTAGGAAGAGAGGTCACAAATGAATAAAAGCTCTTTCTGTCCACCCAATAAGAATGCTTTAAAGACATACTCTGCTGATCTAGTGAGTTCAAAAGACAGCAAGTTATTATTCTAATCTCTTGAAATAGGGAAGGTAGTCTTCAGTGGGTGGAAGCCTTGCTCATGCGATGTTTGCAAACACTAGGAGAGTTGGGCTTGAAGTCTTAGAAGCTCCTTAGTGTTACCTAGATGTTGGAGAGATCACAGGAATCCAGTTTGCGTTAACACTTAAATTTGGGTAGAAAAGTCTAGTTATCAGAATTGTGTAGTAAGATATAAATGAAATGTATCATTTGCGCTGGAGAGAGAAAAACTAGGATTGTGGGGTGCTTGTTAAAGGTGAGTTAAGCTATACCTAGGAAGTTTTAATTACTGTGTAACTGGGATTTAAAATATATTTACATATTACATAGATAATTAAATTTATTTTTTAAAAATTTGAAACTTTATTTAAAAATTTAATCTTAAAAAAACACCACACCCCAATCTCTGTATTTGTGAAAACCCAACACTGGGCACAACACCAACACTGAGCTCTAATGTACGTGATAAAATCTGGCGGCAATGCTGCGGTGGGGCAGCTGATAATGCGGAGGCAGGGGGTGATGGGAAATTCCTGTACCTCTGCTCAATTTTGTGTGAACCTGAAACTGCTCTAAAAAGATCATCAATCAAAAAAAAATTCCCACACCCCAATCTCTGTATCAGCATGAATATGATTAAACAATTTTTAAGCTTTTTGAGATAATTGTAGATTCACATGCAGTTGTACGGAATTATAATAGAGAGATGCTATGTAGTGTTTACCCAGTTTTTCCCAGTAGTAGCATCTTGCAAAACTACAAGACAGTATTAAAACCACGACACTGATACAGTACACTGACCCTACTGATACCTCATTTTAGATGTACTTGTGGATTTCATTGTAAGCATTTAAAGAAAGTTTTCAGTTTGAAATAAAGGTTCACAGGAAGTTTCAAAGACAGTATAGAGACAGAAATGATAAGGGACTTTTATCTAGGACACATGAAGAATTCTTACATGACAAACCAATTGAAAAGGGCAAAAACATCCAGACATCTCTCCAAAAGATACGTAAATGGCCAATAAATACATGAAGATGTTCAACATCGTTAGGCATTAGGGAAATGCAAAGCAAAGCCACAGAGGTGCCCTGGCCAGGTGGCTTAGTTGGTTGGAGCGTTGTCCTGTACACCAAAAAGTTCGATTCCTGGTCAGGGCACATACTCAGGGTGTGGGTTTGAGCCCCAGTCAGGGTGCATATGGGACGTAACCGATAGATGTTTCTCACATCAATGTTTCTCTCTCTCTCTCTCTCTCTAACAGAAACATATCCTCAGGTGTGGATTAAACAAGAACAACATAAAAACTCCACTCAGGTGCCATCTCCCACCCACCAGCAGGCTGTAATGAAAGGTCAGTAAGTTACGGTAAGGATGTGGAGAAGCCATAGCCTCATACTGAGATGACGAAAAAGTAAACTGTATTAGGTTTGGAGAACAGTCTAACAGTTACCAGAATGCCAAATACAGAGTTATCAAATGACCTGGAAATTCCATTACTAGGTATACATCCAAGAGAAGTAAAAAGATACCCACACAAAAATTTGTACAAATGTTCATAGCATCATCTTCATAATAATCAAAAAGTGAAAACAGCCCAAATGCCCATCAAATGATGAATGGATAAAATGTGGTAGATCCATAAACTAGAATATTATTTGGTAAGAAAAAGGAATGAAGTCTTGATGTGTTAGGGAATCTAGAGAGACAGAAAGTAGATCAGAGGTTGCCTAGGACTGAGGGGTAGAGAGAAGCAAAGATGGCAGGACTGGGGATGACGGCGAAGGGGTGTGGAGCCTCTCATTGGAGCCATGAAAATGTTTTAAAACTAACTGTAGTGACGGATGCACAACTCTGTGAATATACTAAAAATCACTAAATTGTACATTTTAATATGTGAATTGTATCTAAATAAAGCTACTTAAACCACATGATCAAGACTCAGAGCTCGTGCACCAGCACAAAGATCTCACTCAAGCCGCACCACCATGGTCATACCCCCTGCCCCACCTCTAATTCCTAGCATTATCGGTATAATTTTGTCATTTTGAGAATGTAATATAGATGGGAATCACATGATATGTGTCCCTTTAAAATGGGCTTTTTCCACTAAGCATAAGCATAACGCCCTTGAGGTGTACCCAAGGTGCTGCGTGATCACCAGTTTCTCCCTTTTCATTCCTGCGTAATAGTCACCACCACCAGTTTGTTTAACCATCTGCCCATTGACGGTCATCTGCCTTGTTTCCAGTTTTTGGCTATTACAAAAACAGTTGCTATGAACATCTGTGTACAGATTTTTGTGTGGATTTAGGCTTTCATTCTTCTGGGATAAATGCAACTGTTGGGTCATATGATAAGTGTATATTTCATTTTTATGAAACTGCTAAATTATTTTCCAGAGTAGCTCATCAATGTATGCGTATGCTCTGCTAATCTGCTCACAGTGAGACTGGTGAAAAATTTTAAAATAACCATTTAAACCTCTGGAAAAGGTCCTAGGGGCAAACAGCAAATCAACCAAATGGTGCTAAGAACAGCAAGCCTGCAGTATCTGAGCAGACCGTTCCCCCTCTCCTCTTCCCCAGCCTATGAGGCGAGGTTCCATTCTAGAGCTGCAAGCTGCACGTGCTCCCTCGCACCAGGCAGCGGGCTTTCTCCCCAGGGGAGCAGGGCACCAACACTTCTCGTCCTGCTCCCTGCTCCGTTGCTGAGGTTAAGTCACAGCTGAGTACAACTGAGATGTGGGGCTTGCCCACTTGTGGAATGGAGACAGTACCTTGGGCAAGATGTGCTGAGAGCACTGGGTGCCAGGAGCCCTTCTCCTAGCTTGGGAAGTGGTGGTTTCGTGCTAGGAAAGGAAAGGCAAGCCAAGAGGGTCTCAAGCTGCTCACTCCTCTCCCCTCCACAGAGGACTCACCTCCTAGAAAGCAGGGTGTTACTAAAAGAGAAGGTCCCCAGTGTCCCCATCTCCACAGCCCTAAGCTCAGATATTCTGCCTGAGGGGGGAGAAACAGTTCATAAAACAAGGAGCTTCTAATTTCTTCCCAAAGGAATTGACTCCATTTGTAAAGGGAGCACCTTTATGTTTGAACATAAAGGTGATCCCAAGAACAGGGGGAGGTTGTAGTGAAAGGCAACTGAGAGAAGAGTTGCAGATCTAATGAAGATACAGCCTAGACTGTGGACTAATTTGCAGGACAGAACAAAGAATGATAGTTAGGAGAAGCCCTCCTTAGGGCAGCACAAACAGCCAACACTGATTTTAGACACTTCTGACAAGGAGCTACAATTGCAATGGACTAGTTTGCAGAGGAATTTATGTTGTGTCACAGGACAAATTCCAGTACGTCCTGTGTTCTAGTACAGCAGGGGTGGGGAATGGCCAGCCAAATCATTTGGTTTGGCCCTGCTAAGGCAACTGCACACGGGACTCCAAATTCAATAAATTCAATTAAATGTTTGACCAAATAAAGCAGGCTAATTTTTAAGTTGATAATTTTGTATGGCCTGCGAATGATGTTATATCCAAATGGCCCTTGGCAGAAAAAAGGTTCCCCATCCGTGTAGTAGAGCAAATGGCAAGCAATTAAGTGGGGTTTATCAGCTAGGTGTAATAAGGTAAAGAGCAGGAAAGAGCTCTAGCAGGGCTGCCTCCCCAGGATGACTGGGGCACCCCCAGCGCTGCGCCTCTCAGAGAAGCAATGGCAGAGGCCTGACTCTGTGTGGTGGTGGGTGGAGGCAGTTTGGCTTCATTAAAATGACCTAGCCAGTCACTAAACAAATAAAGGTGCCAATGACAGTAAGTACCTCTGGTGGGGATGCGGTACCCAGGGGTGCTACTTTATATTATCTAAAATGACCACCTTTCCACAACAAATTACGAGTTATGCTAAAGAAATAGGAAACTATGACCCATACAAAGGGGGGGGGGGGGCAGGCAACAGAAAATGCTTGTGAGAAAGATCAACGTCAGACTTCCCAGAAAAAGGTCTCAAAGTAGCGAGTACAACACAGTCACAGAATGGAAAGGAAACCGTGAGTGAAGGAAGGCATGACAACCACGTCACGTAAGAGAGAATGTCAAAGAGAAAGAAATTTAAACAAACAAACAAAGAACCAAGTGTACTTTTCTGGAGCTGAGAAGTACAATAAATGAAAATTTAAAAATCCACTAGAGGGGATCTGAACTGGTACAAAAGAGAATTAGTAAAGTTTAAGACAGGTCCATAGAGGTTATACCAATTGGAGAACAGAGAGAAAAGAGAAGAGTGAAAAGAACAGGGCCTCGGAGAAACAGAGACCACTGACTGCACAGCGCACGTGTGAGGAGGGTACAGAAGGGAGAGAGAGGAGGGAGGTGACTGCTCCAAGGAAAACACGGCCGAAAACTCACTGGGAAAAACAAGCAAAACCCCTACAATCCGGGATGCTCAAGGAACGCCAAAAGCATGGCCAATGCAAAGATACCCATCACAGTAAAAACATTAAAAGTCAAAATTGAAAAAAATCTTCAAAGTAGCAACAGAAAAATGAGGTACCACTCACAAGACAACCCCAATAAAATTATCAGCTGAGTTTGCAGGAGAAACAGAGGCCAGAAGGCGGCATATCCCAAATGTTCAAAGGATGTGTGAGATCTAGATTCTTCTTATCTCACCAGCATTTAGCACTCTCAGCATTTTTATTTCAGCTGTTTTGATAGGTGTGTAGTGACATCTCAATTTAAATTTCTCTAATGGCTAGAGAACACTTTAAAAAAAAAAAGTTTGTTTTCTGTTCCAGCACCCAATCAGGCTACCACACTGCACTTACTTTTATGTCTCCCTAGACTCCTCTTGGCTTGACGGTTTCTCAACCTTTCCTTGCTCCACGTGACCTTAACAGTGCTGATGAGTACTGGCCAACTACTCTGTGGGATGCCCTTCTATTTGAATTTGTCCAATGTTTTTCTTAGGGTTAGACTCTGGTTATGGGTTGAGAGGAGACACAGGGGGAAAGAAGTACCACCGTCTCCACAGCCTATAAAGAGTACATAGCATTAACTTGATTCATCAGTGTTGATATGAACTTTGATCACCTAAGGTGGTATTTGCCAGGTTTCTCCACTGTGAAGTTACCCTTACCCCACCCTCCTTCACACAGTACAGTGTGAAAAAGCCTCTGTGCAGCCCACACTTAGGGACCCTGAACACCTCATGTGCTGGTCATCTGTGTGTTCTCTTTGGGGAAATGCATCTGCAGGTGTCCTTCCTTTATGAAGTATGAGGTTTGCTAATATTTCCTCCCAGTTTAAGACTTGTCTTTTCAGCTTCCTAACAAGGTCTTTCACAGGTAAAAGGTTTTTATGAAGCCCAAATTTTTCATTTTTTTAATACATAGTGTTTTCAGTGTCATGTCTAGGAACTGTTCACCATGCCCTAGGTTCAGAAGACTTTCTACCAGGTATTCTTCTAAAAGTTTTACAGTTTTACATTTCAAATTTAAATCCATTTTGAGTTAATTTTCATATAATGTGTGATGATTAGGTTGAGGTTGTATGTTTTTGTTTTAAACTTACAGATGTCTAGCACCGTTGGTTAAGAAAGACTCTCCTTCCTCCACTGAACTGCTTTTGCACTTTGGTAAAAAGTCAGTTGAGCACATTTGTATGGATTCACTCCTGCGCTTTCTATTCTGTCCTATCAATCATCTGCGTGTCTATCCCCGCAAATACCACTGTGGTGATCGCCGTAGCTAAATCACAAGTTTCTCTCTTATTTTTCAAGATTATTTTAGCTATTCTAGCTCCTATGCCTTTTAATATAAAGTTTAAAGTATGCTTTACTATGTCTAAAAAAGCCTTTTTGTGACTTTGGTGGGAACTGTATTAAACTTACTGATCAATCTAGCGAAAACTGACATCTTTATAGTGTTTTCTAATGTATGTCTCTTCAAAGTTCTCGTAAGTTCATTACAAGTATCTAAAATTACAATTGATTTTTGTGTGTTGATATTGTATCCTGTGACTTTGCTAAACTGATTTACTAGTTGCAGTTTTTTCAAAGAATCCTTTGAGATTTTCTACGTAGACAATAATACCATCTGCAAATACGGATAGTTTTATTTCCCTTTCCACCTGTGTAGCCTTTTCTCTTTTTCTTGCCTTAAAAGTGTGGCTAGAACTTCCAGTTCTATCTAAGTGGTGAGAAAGAGCAGCTTTGTCCTTTTACTAATCTCACAGGTGGAAAACACTCAAATCTTTAATCATTAAGTATGCTGCTAGCTGTTGGCTTTTTTGTAGACTTTTTATCAAGTTGAAGTCCTTTACCTTTTCCTATTTTTAAGTTTTTATAATAAAAGTGTTGAATGCTGTAAAATAACTTTTCTGCATCAATTAATAGGATCATGTCATTTTTCTTTAGCTTTTGTTATGGGATGAATTGTGTTCCCCTTGAAAGATATGTTCAAGTCCTAACCCTGGGTACCTAAAATGTGATGTTACTTGGAAGCAGGGTCCTTGCAGATGACATCAAGTTAAGTAGTAGTTATACTGAATTCAGATGGACCCTAAATCCAATGACTAATGTCTTATGAGGAGGGAGAGTCAAGGTACACAGGGGAGAACACTATGTGGATATGCAGGCAGAAACTGGAGTGATGCATGTACAAACCAAATGTTACCAATGGTTGCTGGCAACCACCAGAAGATAAAAAGAGGCGAGGAGGAATTCTCTTTCACAGCCTGAGAGAGAGTATGATCCTGCTGGTACCTTGATTTTGGACTTCTAGCCTTCGGAACTATGAGATCAGTATCTTTTATTTTAAGCTCTCTAGTTTGTGGTACTTTGTTCATGGATTTTCAAACATGAAACCAGCTTTATAGAGCTGTAGCAAATCCCACTTGATAAAGGTGTAAAATCCTATTTATATATTGCTGGAGCCTGGCCGGGCATGGCTCAGCAGTTAAGTGTCGACCTAGGATTCAGGCGATCGGGGTTCGATTCCCAGTCAGGGCACATGCCCGGGTTGCGGGCTCAGTCCCCAGTTGGGGGCATGCAGGAGGCAGCCGATCAATGACTCTCATCATTGATGTTTCTATCTCTCTCTCTCCTTCTCCTTTTCTCTCTCTGAAACCAATAAAGATATATATATTGCTGGATTCAATTTACTAACAGTTTGTTAAGTATTTTTGCGCCTACATTCATGAGGAATACTGATCTGTAGTTTTCCATACTTATATCCTTTCTGGTTTTTTATTAGGGAAACACTGGCTTCATAAAATGAATCTGAAACTGTTCCATCCTATATTTTGGAAGAGATTGCAAAAAATTCTGTTGATTGTTCATTTAAACTTTTTAAAAAAAATATATATCTTTGTTGACTTCAGAGAGAGGAAGAGAGGGGGAGAGAGAGAAACATCAATGAAGAGAGAGTCATTGATCGGCTGCCTCCTGCAGGCCCCCGACTGGGGATCGAGCCCGCAACCTGGGCATGTGCCCTGACTGGGAATCGAACCCCAATCTCCTGGATCCTAGGTCGATGCTCAACTGCCGAGCCACACCCGGCTGGGTGACTGTTCATTTAAACATTTGGTAGAATTTCCCAGTAAAGGTATCTGAGCCTAGAGGTTACTGTTTGGAAGCTTTTAAATTATAGATTCGACTTATTTAATGGTTAGAGGACTATTAAGATTGTCTATGGTGGAGTTTTGGTAATTTATGGTTTTGAAGGCATCGGTCTATCTTACCTAGGAGACTGACTTTATAAACATAAAGGTGTTCACAGTACTTTCCTATGCTTTTTGTGGCTGTACATTAGGTTGTAATACCCTATTTCACTCCTGATAGTCCTGATTTGCCTTTTTCTCCTTTATCTTTCAGTCTTGCCAGAGATTTAATTTTAATAATCTTTTTTCAAAGAACCAGCTTTTGTTATATTGATTTTATTCATTTTCTTTTTAAAAAAATGTTTTATTGATTTTAGAGAGAGGAGCAGAGAAAGATACATCAGTGTGAGAGAGAAACATCAATCGGCTGTCTCCTGCACGCTCCCTAGTGGGGATCGAGCCCACACCCAGGCCTGTGCCCTGAATAGAGCCGGCAACCTCCTGGTGCATGGGACAATGCTCGACTGAGCCACACTGGCCAGGGCTTGATGTCTTTTCATTTTCACTGATTTCTGCTATCTTTACTATTTTCCTCCCTGTATTTGCTTTGAGTTTATGTTGCTCTTTTTATAGTTTTTGTTGTAGGAACTTTGAGATATTTCCTTGTGTGTAATGTAAGCATTTAGTGCTATAAATTTCCCTGTTGGCACTTCTTTAGTTGCCTCCTACATATTCTGATTATGTTGTACTTTATTTTCATTTTCATTCAGTTTATGGATTTAAAAAGTCTCTCGAGACCTCCTCTTTGACCTACTACTGAGAAGCATGCTGTGTAATTTCCACGGTTTGGAGGTTTTCTTGGTTATCTGTTAGTGATTTCTAATCTGATTCCACTATGGGAAATGAAGATACTCTATATTATTTCCATTCTTTTAAATCTGTTGAGGTTTGCTTTCTGATCCAGGATACTGTCTATCTTTACATGTTCTGTGAGCACTTGAGAGAACATGTATTTTCTGCTGTTGTTCAAGCGTATAAATGTTTATTAGATGTTGTTTGTGGTGTTCAGTTCTTCTATATCCTTGCTGACTTTCTGCCAAGTACTTTTATCAATTGCCGAGAATGGGGTGTTGAGGTTCTCACTATCACTGCACATTTGTCAATTTGTCTTTCAGTTCTACTGTTTTTGCTTCAAGTATTCTGAAGCCCTTGGTTTTTGTTGTCTCTAATTTTTTAAAAAGTATGCAATGTTCTTCTGTTTGTAGTAATTTTCTTTCCACTGAAGTCTACTTTTATTTGATATTAACATAACTACTCTTGCTTTTAAAAATTTTTCCATTGCATGTATTTTTCCATCTGTCAATCTACCAGTGTCAATGTATTTGAAGTTTCTTATAGACAGAACACAGGCGCATCTTTTTTCCCATCCACTCTGCCATTCTGTTTTAACTAGTATGTTCAGACTATTCACATTTAAGGTGATTACTGACATGTAAGGTTAAGTCTGCTATGTTGTTATTGGTTTTGTTTGTTTCCTGTGTTTCTTGATCCTGTTTCTCTTTTCTTTCCTTCCTGTGAACCACCTGACTAATTTTTAGTATTTCATCTTGACTTACTTATAAGAATATGATTTTAAAGCTTAGGCAAAGCAGTTCAACTAAGGTTTAACAGTCAAGACACTAGGCACAAAGGTGATTAATATGTACATACCCAAATAGAAGACTTAGGAACTATTAACATTTTCAGTTGCCAAATTTCCTTTCTTGATACAGTTATGGTGAGTCCCAATAAGCAACAAGAATCTCTTAGTGTGGCTTAAAATGCTACCAAGGAAACCTTTAAATGTTTTATTGCTATGATATGGAATTCTTGTGGCATGAGATGTTTAGTGGTTCATATCCTGCTTCCATCAGCCAACATTCTCTAACTTCAGAAACCTCACCCTCTTTTCAAACCTCAGGGTATAGTCGTGAGGAAGAAAAGCTGGAAAGTGTTGCCACCTCTGTACTTCCAATCAGAGAATGAACTGCCAAGGACCTTCACCCCTGCTCAGAGACTTAGTCAGTACCACCCAGTTCTAACTAATCTTGACGCTACAAGGAAATCCTCAGAGAAGTTTCCAAGGAGAATTTATATGAGGAAATGGGAAATATGACCAACTCTCTGCAAACTTCTTTGTGCAATGACTATATTTGAGATTAATAACACTTAAAGTCTATCAGTACAAATATTTACAAAGTACTATCAGCCATTTTTATTACATGTTGGCTTATCAAAATGTTACTCTTAAGTTCAACAACAACAAAAACATTTACTGAGGGCTTTCCCCAGGCTACTGAGTTACACATACGTTAAGTAAAAGGTGGCCCCTTAGAAAATAAAACTTCCTGGGGCTTATAATGCATGTACAACTGAGCAGCCGAGGAATTACTATGGTTTATGCCAAAGAATCCAGTACAGCTCCTTCCACAGCTACGCTAAGGGTTGAGGAGGTCACCTACCACCACTCGAGCTGGTAGCACATGAAGTTCACTAAAAATAATGTTGTCACTTATTCATTAGACTGAGTTTCCAATAAAGCACACATAACTTTCTCAGACAAAATATCATTTTCCAAATTTTATACCCAAATGTACATTTTGCCTAAGTTAAACACTAAAGTTTCAAGATTTTATAACAAAAACTTTAGCTTTTTCAGAAACTGAAAAATTGTGCTTCTGTCTATTCTACTGTGATTGTAATATAGGCAAGTGAAAGACCAATTTCACGCATTAATACTGGATGTTTCTGGGGGAAGCTAACCTTTGACCCGGACATCACTGTATCGCTGAAAGTGGTGGTAAGCAGCTTTCCAGGGGTTCCGATAGTGACGGAGCAGAGTAATGGGAGGTCTTGGACGCACAGGGACGTACCTCACGCCTTCTTCATCTATTGAAGAGGGAACAAAAAGACGAAGTTAAATAATTTACTGCTTATTTAACACAATCCTCAAGGCACAGTTCTAATAAGTGAGCCATACGTGAAATCTGACTATGTAAACAGCTTCAGGGATCAACTCCCGAGTTAAGTGGGAAAGCGTCACAGGACAATAGTTAGTCCATAGGCCCTTACCAATGAACTCCTTGGGAGGAGACTTGCGCTTCTCAGCCTTCACCAAAAGACTCTTGGCAGTGGACTTCTCATCATCAGTGCTGTTTGTCTCCATCATATCCCCTTCTTCTGTAGAAATCACATGCTGTTGCTTTCGAGGCTTTTTCCTTGGGGAGGCACCAGGTGGTAGGTCGCTTGTAGGCAGGGAGAGGTTGTTAGCCAGCAATGCAAGAGATGGTGACATAGTGCTGGTAGCCAGTGGAGGAACTGCTGTTGTAGGAGAAAGAGGGCACACGTGTGTGAGAACAAAAACATGTGGAAAGCTTCACCTGATTTCTACCAATGAACACGAAGTAGAAACGAGAAACATTGAGTTTTCCTTTGTGCCCAGCACTGTGCTAAGCACTAACCGTGGCAGAGGCTGCCAACTGCTTCCCAATACCTCACACCTTCACTTCCTTGGAGACCCTCACTTAAGAAGGTATGCCCATGACAATTCTAACTACCAATCTGTACTTAGTCCCTTCACCTTTTTCAGTCTCCCAACCCTTCCCTTTGGCAACCATTAGTCTATTCTGTTTTGTTTAGTTTCCACATATATGTGAAATCTGTGGTATCTGTCTTTCTGTGACTGACTTATTTCAGTTAGCATAATAACCTCTAGGTCCATCCATGAGTCCGTATCTTAACTGAGCTCTCAACAGCATGTGACCCAGCTGATTATTCCTTTCTCCCTGAAGTATCTGTCCTGGCTTCCAGGACATCACATACTCCAAATTTTATTCTTTCCACTCTGGCCCCCTCATTTCATCTCCTTTGTTTGCTGTGCCTCTTCTCCCTCCTCAGAAAGTGCAGTGCCCTAGAGCTCAGTCTACAACTGCTTTTTATCTGTAATCATTCCTTAAGTGATCTTATTCAGGCTCCTGGCTTTAAACATGAACTTTATATACAATAACAGCTCCCAATTTATGCCTGCAACTTCATTTTCTATTCCAAAAGGCAGGCTCATAGATCCAACTGCCTACCCGATGTGTCCATTTGGAGGCCTAACAGATGCTTCAAATTTATCATATCAAAAACGAACTCTAATCTCTCCCTATAAAATGTGGTCCTTCTGCAACCTTCCCTATCTCAGCTGATGGCAATTCCATGCTTCCAGTTACTGAGACTAGACACTGATCCTCTCTCACACTCAACATCCAATCCTGAAAGAAACCCTGCTCCACTTTAAAAGCATATCTATAATCCAATCATTTCGTAATACTTCTGTGGCTACGACACAGGTTGAAGCCTTCATCGTTCCCTGCAATTTGTGCAATAACCTCTAAACAGGTTTCCCAAATTCCATCCCTCTTCCCAGTCTTTTCTGTACACAGAAGCCAGAGCAGGCGATAAAAAAACAGAAGTGACTTCAAGTCCCTCCTCTGCTCAAAACCCTCTAACAGCACCCCACCAGCCTCTGCAAAGCCCAGGTCCTCACAACGGCCCCTAGCTCTCAGTCTTGACCGTTTCTCCTGTCCTCTACCATTTATTCTCGCACTTAGCTCCACCTACTTGTCCCTCTGCTATTCTCTGAGACACCAGGCATGCTGCTACCTTAGTGCTCTCTTGGTTTGGAACGCTCTTTTCCTAGGACTTCACCTCTTTAATGTTTCTACTCAAAGATCACTTTCTCAACAGGCCTTCCCTTTAAAAGTCTTTTAAATATCCCAGCTCCAGCCCTAACTTCTTTCTCTTATTTTGTCTCTGCTCTATTTTACTGTTTGTCACACCTGCTAGAGTGTAAGCGCCCAGATGATGGAGTTGTGTTTTTTCCACTCTGGCTCTGTCTGTATTTCATAAACTTCTTATAATGAATGTTACTCTTGTACTTATGAAAAACAATATCCACATTAAATTAAAAAAAACACAAAAAAGTCAACCTCCAGTGATCAGCCTTTTACAAACCGAGAGTTTACAGCTGAGAAGAAAAAGAGGTAATGAATAGTTTTAAGACTTTACTAATCACATATTAAGTTTATTTATCAAGAGTGTATTTTCTTTTTTTAAAAATATATCTTTATTGATTTCAGAGAGAGGAAGGGAGAGAGGAAGAGAGAGACAGAAATATCAATGATGATCGGCTGCCTCCTGCACGCCCCCCACTGGGGATCGAGTTCGAAACCTGGGCATGTGCCCTGACTGGGAATCGAACCACGATCTCCTGGATCCTAGGTTGATGCTCAACCACTGAGCCACGCTTGGCCAGGCAAGAGTGTATTTCAACAACATAAATCTTACTTTTTATTGTGTAGCAAGGTAACAAAAATTGGCAGGGAATAAATTGTAAATAATCAGTACTTAGCTATGATTGTATCCTCTTACATGGCAATATTTTCTTTTTGGGGAAATACTTTCTTAATGAATAAAGAGGCTATATTGAAGGATATGTAAATATCCTTGGGGAAATAGTAATCTTTTTTTTTTTTTAAATCCTCACCTGAGGATATTTTTTCCACTGCTTTCAAGAGAGAGGGGGAGGGGGAGAGATAGAAAGAGAGAGAGAAACATCCATGTGAGAGAGACACATGGATTGGTTGCCTCCTGCATGAAACCTAGACTGAGGCCAGGGATTGAGCCTGCAACTGAGGTATGTGCCCTTGGCTGGAATTGAACCCAGGGCCCTTCAGTCCACAGGCCGAAGCTCTAACCACTGAGCCAAACTGGCTAAAGCAAATAGTAATCTTTTCCATGATTTTGGTTAAGAAATAAAATTATAAAACCAGCAAAGTAACTTTAGTTTTCAAACGGCGTTTCCATTTATTAAACAGTAGTAAAATGCAAATTTAAAATGAGAATGGAGAAGTCAGCATTCCTGGCTGAGATTAACCAAGTTTGGACTCTGAGGAGAGTTAGGAAAAGGGGAAAAAGCAACTGCTCATAGAGTATCCTCTGAATGAACGTACCAGAAACTGGCCTCATGATGTCCACTGGTTCTACTTCTTCTTTAACTTTTATCTCAGGTACAGGGGGGCCCAAAATAGAGGAGGGATTGCCACCTACAGCTGCTGATGGCAGGGGGGCAGCTGCCATGGTAGTAATGGGTGGAGTGATGGGAACTGCTCCAGGAATGGTTGAGAGGGCGACCGCTGGTTGTGATGGGGGACTAGCTGCTGCAATCATGGTTGGAATGGTTGGTGGAGGCTGCTGAGCGGTGGGAGGGACTGCAATGGTGGGCTGATCAGTATTTTGATTGGACACAGTTTCCATGGACACAGTGACTGGTGTGGCCATTGATACGTGGATTTCTGACTTAGGTTTGGCACTGAAACACAAAAGCAAAGGTAATGTAGCAAACAACAGAAAATTTCCTTAACCTGTAACATCTCAGAGAATGGATATTTGTCCAATTCTTTCTGTAAAACACACAGCAAAACTAAAACATTTCTTGATTCTAAAAGTTGAACTTTAAAGTTTTAAATGGAATTAGTTTTAAAAATATCCCCTCCTTGCCCCATCCACTATGTTTTGTAAAGAAATCAAAGTCCAGTCATCAAAAAACCACCAATTTTCATTATGTTGTGCATTTCCCTCCCAGAATTCCTTAATATGTTGTCTTAGGAGGCTTTTTGATTGATTACAATTATATTCATACTTCATACGTAGTTTCTCTTATAAAAGAGGAAACTCATGCACATAGCATAGATACAAAAGAATACAAATTAAAAGTAATTTGCCTCTACACACCCAGCCCTCTACCCAGAGGCACCACTGTTTAAATTTTCCAGTATATTTTACTAGACATACTTCAGGCATCTAAAGGAGCTACAAATACAATGTTTAAAAATGTATGCTACTCTTTCAGTTTAAAAAAAAAAAAAATTTATTTTTAGAGAGGAAGGGAGAGGGAGAGAGAAAGAGAAACATCAATGTGAAAAGGAAACATTGATCAGCTGCCTCCTACATACCCCCCACTGGGGATGGAGCTGGTAACCTGGGCACGTGTGCTGACTGGAAATAGAACCAGCAAGCTTTCAGTGCATGGGACAGCACCCAACCAACTGAGCCACATCAGCCAGGGCCTATTTTTTTCAGTTTTTAAAAAAATGTTTGTTTTTATTGACTTCAGAGAGAGGAAGGGAAAGAAAGACTGAAACATCAATAATGAAAGTCATTGATTGGCTGCCTCCTGGTCACCCCCAACTGGGGTTTGAGCCAGAAACCCAGACATGTGCCCTGACCAGGAATCAAACCATGACCTCCTGGTTTATAGGTCGATGCTCAACCCCTGAGCCACACCAGCCAGGCAGCTTCACTATTTTTTCATTTCCCATTATAACTGACAGAGTTATTTTCACAAATGTTTTTAAAATTCATATAATAATCCTATTTCCCCCACATACCGATTAAGATCACTTCGCACAGTTTCACTGTGCATTTTTTTTTATTTTACATTCCTACATTAGGGTGCAAAGTCATCACCCCAAGTACGCTTGTACATCAAAGTCTTGGTTCCTGCTCTTTCCTCTGGCTGACACAGTCAAAGATCAGGGAGCATACAGCTCCCTCCTTCCTGCTTAAACCTCTGGTGAGAGAAGCCTTTCCATAACATCATCTCTTCCTCCCATCAATTTATATTCACTTTACACTGCTTTTTATTCACATATTTGTTATATTTTTACACTCACTAGAAAGTAATTTAGTCACGCTTATGTAATCCAGGATTCTAAAACAACACTTGACACACACTAGGCATTCATAACTTTTTCTGAATGAAGTTTTATGAAGTAGGTCTAAAAATATTAACATGGTAAGCTACTAGTGATGTAAGTAAGATACAGAACTATCAATCAGCAAGATCTTGTTTTTAAGGATCTGTGAATCTATCTATAAGTGTATGTAGAAAAAGATGTGGAAAGATACTTAACAAAACTGTAACCAATCAACAATATTCTGGGGAATGGGATGGACAAGGTAGGTGAAGAACAGACACTGATTTTCACTTTATACTTTAAATATTTTTATACTGTCTCACTTTTATCCAAAATAATTTCACTTTTGGAGTTAATATGATAAAGAATAAAAGCATATATTAACTATTATCATAATGCCATTTATGACAGCAGCAGAAATAACTGCGTGTTTATTATGACACAGATTCTAAGTACTTTTTAAAGTCCTCACTCAAGGATATTTTTTTTCATTGCTTTTCAGAGAGAGTAGAAGGGAAAGAAACATCGATGTGAAAGACATACATCAATTGGTTGCCTCCTGCATGTCCCTGACCAGGACCAGGGATCGAGCCTGCAACCAAGGCACCCTTCAGTCCGAGGGCCAACGCTCTAACCACTGAGACAAACTGGCTTAAGGCTCTAAGTACTTTCAATGAGTCATTTCACTTAAATAGGTAAGAATCTGAGAGCTAAATGTTAAACATATGCCCATTTCATAAATGAAGCAAATGAGGGCTAGAGAGGTTGCAAAACAGGCCATGTAGCTAGAAACAGCACATAAAAACAAGCAAATTATGTGAAATTCATCACACTCATTAGACTCTTCCCTCCCCAATTATGTGTTGTTGTAGGCGAGAGATAACATTTAAGTGCTCACCCTGCAGGCCTAGGTGACCCGGATGTGCTCCGCATGGAGCTCTCCACTCTAGGACTACCTACTTCAGGAGGCTGAGGAGGAATGAGGGTTTTCCGAACTGCAATTCTGAAAGAGACGAGACAAACCCAAAAAACAGCAGTCCAAGGGTATTAAAGATAAGAGTACACAACACACATTTCCTAGGCATACCTATAGCAAAATAAAAGCATTACACTGGTTAAGTATTTTTAATGACTTTTTACATTTTATCAAAGTAATATAGGCACGATATTTTTTTTAAAAAAAGTCAAGTAGTACTAAAAGACTTCTAAAGGTGCCATCTGGCATTGCTGGGTCCACTCACCCATCTGTGGTAGGTTTCTTCCGAAGTATACTTGGGCGGGGAGATGAGCCCTGGGCTGGAGTGTTGCTGCTGGCACTCTGGCTGTGGGTCTGCACCACGGTTGTTGCTGCTGGAGCAGCACTAAATGGACTGCTAATAGGGTTAGCTACAATTGTGGCTCCATCTGCCAACACCACTGCTGGAAGACCAAGAGGGGTTTGGCCAGAAAAGAACAATGAAAAGAGAGAAACGAAAGAAACATTACTAAAATATCATGTAAGGCAAATGAAAGCAATCAGACTACCAGAGTCAGACCATCCATGTTGTGATGATCCAATTTCAAGAAGAAATTGGAACATAATGTTCATGTGCCTAAAAGCAGAAGGCAGAGTAAGAGAAGTTACTCAGTCTACTGATGCATGATCAATAACCATTTTTCTTTGCTCTATAATTATTAATGAATAAAATACATGAAGTGCATAGTATACTTCAAGAACTCTGTTTTTGTAAAATGCAACCACATTCAATGCTAAAAATGGTACCAACATTCCAGTCTATCTTAATTTTACAGCTTTACACAAACTCTCCTAAAAAATATTAAATGGAATGAGAATATTCCTATTATAAGGTGAATACGCTCGCTCAACGAAGAGTTCTTTTCACAGAATATTCCTCACCATATGCAAACAGCAATAAAGCTGTTTATGTATGTATTTTTAGTATCTCATGTTACAAAGTAAAAATGAAAACAGAGGAATTACCTGAGACAAGCCAGCAAGTAGCAGATCCAGAATTTAAACCCAGTTTATCTCTTTTCTCCACACCAACTTCCATGCAAAAAATTAAAATTACCTGAAGTTTTTCCTTCTGGCGGAGGTTGCTGAGTACCCACTGATGCAGGCTGAAGTCCTTGTGTGCTGATTGGGGTTGTTGAGTGAATTCCCTGGGTGCCGATTGGTGCTGGCTGTATTCCTGGGGTCCCAATGGGGGATGGCTGTATCCCCTGTGTACTGATGGGCGCAGGCTGGATCCCTTGAATATGTCGAGCATGAGATGCATCTACTGTCATCAACTGCATGGGGTTCAGGTGAACTGTAGATGCCACCCCAACACCAGTCTGAGCTGTTATAGCAGAGTTTGGAGCTTGAGCTGAAACTAAAAATGATGCAAAAACTGACTACAATATTAGATTTGATTAGACACAGTCCACGTAAGAAAAACACAAAAATGAAAACGGGATTCTTCCACTGCACGAGATCTAAATCCTCACTTTAAAAGAACCATGACAGTCCTGGCCCATGGGCCTCAGCAGTTAGAGTGCCGTCCTCGGCCCTGCACCGAAGGTCTGGGGTTTGATTCCTGGTCAAGGGCACGCACCTGGGTTGCAGGTTTGCTCCCCAAATGCGCAAGGTCGGGGCAAGTGTGGGAGGCAACCAACTGATGCCTCCCCCACCTGCCACTCTCTCTAAAAATCAATGAAAAATATCCTGGAGTGAGGATTAAGAAAAACAAAACAAAACAAAACAAAAAAACAACAACAAAAATCACTACATAAAACTATATGCTGAGGTTTTCTTCTCCCCTTACTTCATACCAATTTGATACGATCTTTTTGCAGATTACTAGAAATAGCATTAAAACAAGAAAAAAGCAATCTATTAAAATTCCAAATATGAGCCTGGCAACTGTCCTAAATAATTAATCTAAAACTTATGAGATACATCCATAGCTCCCAAGTCAAGAATAGTTATAATTTATAGAACCACTAGCACAGGGGTTTCTGGGAAAGAAAGAAAAAAGTAGTCAGGAGAAGGAGAAGAAGCACGTTTCCTTTCCCATCAGGCGCACACACCATTTGTGTGTGTATTAAAAACAACAAAACGGAAAACAAAAGCACTCTCAGGAAGCAACAAAAAAGAAGACATTTCTCACTATTTCTGGGAAGAAAACAAACACAACTTTTCTTCTCAAGTTATCAAAACAATCCAGAAAACGGCAGCGACACCCTCATGTTTTACAGTAGCTAAGAGCGGAAATGACCTGAGTGCTGACAGGTGAACAAATCAAGAAAATGTAACAGATAGACACAGACACACAGGAATATTATTCAGCCATAAAAAGAAGGAAATCTTGCCATTTCCAAAACAGATCTTGAGGGTATTATGCTAAGTGAGTAATTTAGGCAGAGAAAGACAAATACTGTATGAACTTACCTATATGTGGCATCTAAGGAAAAACAAAAACACTCCCAAGTTCACAGACAGAGAGAACATATTGTTGCCAGAGGCTAGGTGGGGAGGGGGGGAGCGTGGGGGATGTGAAGGGTGGGTAAAATGGATGAAGGGGGTCAAAAGGTACAAACTTCCAGTTATAAAATAAGTAAGTCATAGTGGTGTAATGTACAGCATGGTGACTGAATTGCATATCTGAAAGCTGCTAAGAGAGTAGATCTTAAAAGTTCGCGCCCGGCCGGGTGTGGCTCAGCGGTTGAGTGTTGACCTAGGATCCAGGTGATCGGGGTTCGATTACTGGTCAGGGCACATGCCCGGGTTGCGGGCTCGATCCCCAGTCAGGGGTGTGCAGGAGACAGCCGATCAATGACTCTCTCATCACTGATGTTTCTATCTCTCTCTCTCTCTCCCTCTCCTTTCCTTTCTCTGAAATCAATAAACAAGTATTAAAAAAAAGTTCTTATCACAAGAAATTATCAAGTCATTATATTGTACACCTGAAACTAATGTTGTATGTCAATTATACCTCAATTTAAAAAAATATAACTGAAAAAGTTTTATAAACCATAGGGAAAATTTTTATTATGAATGAGGAAAGTATAATGAATAGTGCGTGTATACAGTTACTGCTATATTGTAATTCTTCCCTTTTGTAAAATAAATAATCCACAGAGCATTTTGAGCTTCTTCCTGAGAAGTGTGCCTTGTTATTTCTGTTCATTAACAGTTCTGGGTCATTTGCCTGTTGCAGATCATGCAGTCCAGTCACCATCCCACACCTTCTCCACGTCATCCTGAAAACACTGCGCCCTTATTCACCCTGTGCTGCAGCCCAAACTGAACCACCTCGTTCCAAGCAGATTATATACTTTTTATATAGATATATATATTTATATATATCTTTATTGATTTCAGAGAGAGGAAGGGAGAGGGAGAGAGAGAGATAGAAACATCAATGATGAGAGAGTCATTGATTGGCTGCAGCCCGCAACCCGGGCATGTGCCCTGACCGGGAATCAAACCCCGATCTCCTGGATCCTAGGTCGACGCTCAACCGCTGAGCCACGCCTGGCTGGGCCAGATTATATACTTTATTCACGGACAGAAATGTGGTCTTCTGTGATCCCACCATGACTGTCCTATCCATTCTGAGAGATGCTTTCTAAATAGTACTTCCTTTAAGAAAATCATTCCTGACTCCCAACCCCACCATGTCATGTAGGAATAACCTCTTAACTCGGAAGCACATGGCTTTGCTCAAACCTCTCTGGGACTTAGTACTTTGTCTATTATAAGATCTATTCATGTCTTAACTTCCTTACCAGACTCAGCTTGTTTAAAGCAAGATCTGTTGAAGGATCAGCTTTAAAAATAAAGCCTGGCATAGGACCTTACATACAGTAGGGTGTCAATAAATATTTGTGGAATTAATAAACGCATGAATGAATAAATGACTGAAATGAAAAATACCTCTGAAATGTGAAATTTCAGGAACAATTTGAGAGGGATCAATCACTTACGAACTATAGATTCTGTACATATATTCATAATTACATATTCATATCTATATTCAACTAATACCTAATGAACCAACAAGATTCCATCTTTATAAGCAACCAGAGACCTTGGACAACTATATCATCAACTACGTACTAGAGTAATCCGGTATTTGGCAAGATCAGAGCCTATTATGTACAAATCTTCCTGCTCTCTTCTTGATTTGAAAAACACCTTTAAAATCATTCAAAATGAGCCACTGAATCCACAACAGTTAAAAACAGGACAATGTACCCGGTTGGAGTGGCTCAGTGTAACCTATGAACCAGGAGGTCGGGGTCTGATTCCTGGTCAGGGCACATGCCCGGGTTGTGGGCTTTATCCCCAGCTGGGTGCCTGCAGGAGGCAGCCGATCAATGACTCTCATCATTGATGTTTCTCTCTCTCTCTCCTTCCCTCCCCTTCTCTGAAATAAAAAACAAAAACCAAACAACACACACACAAAAGAAAATAGGACAATGTAAAGCTATTTACTAAAATTTCCCTTCAGTTGTGTCCACCCACGTACAGATTTACATTGGTCAGAGAGACTATATTCCCTCTCATCTGCAACAACAACAGTGCACATATTGGTACTGGAAGAAATGAAGTGCTGTTGCTTGTACTATTCATTTTTCTGTGTCAGTATCCATCAGGTCTACTGTAGTGGTAAAAGATGATACGTGTAATAATAATGTTGAAAAACACATGATTGGCAGGATACCCAACACTTCTGATAGTGCTAGTATAATAGATTTTTACAATAAATATAATGCTAGCTCAAGAGACACTGCTAGTGGCTGGTCAGGTGGCTAGTACTCAGAGAAATACATATTGGTCACAAGTTACCTTCTGCAGAAAGGAAAAATGACTGCATTGCTAGAGAAGGCCAAGGTAGTAGATGAAGGAACATGATGGTAAGTGCTGCCACTGATAAAAAGACTTAGGAATGTTCAGCAATAAGCATAATTCTTCTGGCAACAATCAAACATTATTTTATCTCTATAAAATTATTAATAAAGAACATGGCTATGAATGTCCTTTAAAAAAGATACTAGGTTGATGTACAGCAAAACATGATACAATATTCAGAACAATTCAGCTATTTTTCCACATTAAAGATAAAAATTAAAATAAAACTTGGAGAAAGTTTTGTTTAAACACCCCCAAAAAAACCAATATACAAAAACCAATGCAGAGTTGAAGGAATCCGTTTTTAAAGTGATTTCAATATAATGTTTCAAAGTTTCAAAGTCTAAAACTACAATGGAAATATAAGTCATAATACAACTTAGAATTTTCTTTTTTTAAATATATCTTTATTGATTTCAGAGAGAGGAAAGGAGAGGGAGAGAGATAGAAACATCAATGATGAGAGAGTCACTGATCAGCTAGCCTGCATCCCAGGCATGTGCCCTGACTGGGTATCAAACCCCGATCGCCTGGATCCCAGGTCGACGCTCAACTGCTGAGCCATGCCCGGCCGGGGCTAACTTAGAATTTTTATGTATCCACATTAATAACATAAAAAGAAGCAGGCCAAACTGATTTTAGTATATGTTTATGATATGTGTTGTTTAACCCAATATATCCAAAGTATTATTATTTAAAAATATAATCACTATATTAAGACATTTTACATTCTTTTCCTATACTATGTCTTCAAAATTCAGGGTCTATTTTGCTTTTAAAGCACATTCTCAATTCAGATATTAAATTTCTATTAGAAATCTTGGATTTGTATTTTGATTCCATAAAATCTACATTTTGAAAAAACAGTTTCATACCAGTAAGTTTTTCCAAACATATTTGAAGTTTCTCTAATTTTAAGTAAAACAAAAAATGCAGCTCTTCATTTGCACATGTGACCCTGGCTGCAGCCCTCATCTGCATAGCAGAAGGGCAACATTCGCAAGCTAGACAATCTGGCTTTCTTATGTCTAGAGTGAGCTGAGGGTCCTACAGGAAAATATCACACAAACGCTAAAGTTTAAGAATTGTTTTCTGGTGTGTTGAAGGCCTGGGGGCAGGGAGGGGTGCAGGACGGATGGGGGGGTAGAGGGGGTCAAGGGGGGGGGAAGGGGGACATCTGCAATACTTTCAAAAATAAAGATAAATCAAAAACAAAAAAGAATTGTATTCTGGATTATCAAAAAAAATTATAAGAAAGAACGGTGAATGTTTAGCACAACTGGACTAACATTAAAAAAACATCAATTATCCCAACAAGAGAAGCCCTGTAAAAGCACAGCTTTATTTGTTTTAACTGCACTACTATTTTAGGGTATAACAAAAATTGTTAACATAAACATAATTATCCTCAGGGATAATTATGCAAATATCATGCAAATATCACTAACAATAACAACACCCTTTTTATAGAACAAAAAGATGGTAAATTAAAATGTTAAAAGCTTCAGATTTTAGCATGATCTGAATTTGAACACAGAAGCTGGAGTAGTTAAACCCATACTAAAAATACTCAGTGATCAATTTCTATCTCACTGTTTGAAAAAATTAAAATGTTAAAAGTCATCTTAACATTGGGGCTCCTACCTGGATACTGTCGGATGGTGGACACAGAGCTGGTGATTGGGGTGTACGTGTGTGCAGTCAGTGGGTATGCAGAAGGTGGGTATGTTGGCAAAAAGTACTGGAACTGAACAGGAACAGACGGTCTGTAGGTGGACCACAAATAATAATGAACGAAAATGGTCTATTTTCTTCTTTACCTTCAAATGATCCCCCCCAAGTCTTCTCACACTCATAACTGCCACACCAACATTTCCCATTGTATCTCAAACAATCAGAATTAGACCAAAGAACACAGAACTACAGAGTAATATTTTAAAATAAATGAATATTATAAATAACTATCAATAAATGTAAAACATATATGGAATGATTATTAACAAAACTGACTAAAAAACCCCCTTAGTAGTGAAAGGTCTTCCCTGCTCAATTCCACTTGAAAGACTCTAAACTCAAGATTGTTTTTACTGGCAAATTTTATCAAACATACACAAAACAGGTAACCTCAAGCTTACACAAACTGATTCAGAGACCAGAAAGAAAAGTGACCTAATTTACATTCTGAGGTTAATATATATAGCCTTGATATCAAAACTGGACAGAGAGAGTATGAGAAAAGATTATAAACAAGTCTCACGCTCTACACTGAAACAAAAATTCCCAAATAAAACTGAATCAATTACTATATAAAATTAAACACATCATGATCAAATAAGGTTTATCACAGAAAGATAAGAATGATTTGATATCAGAATTTCTATTAATGTTTTAGATATTAAAAATTAGAAAGGAAAAATCATTTGAAACTTTGCAGAATATACACAAAAGTATTTAATAGCAATCAATACTTATTCATGATATAAATGTCTAAGAAAACAGGAACAGAAATGAAACTTTGTTCCTCAAACTGAAAACAGTATCTACAAAAATCTATAGTGAAATGTCAGAGAATTCCTATTCAGGTAAGGAACAAGACAGGGTGCTCACTATTTCTGCTATAATCAATATCATATTGGAAGCTCTAGCCAACAACGTTAAGTATACAAAATAGAAATGAAACAAACTCCCTCATCCCTTAAAAAACTGTCCGTATTTGTAGATGAAATAAACATCTATACAGGAAATCCAAAAGAATTTACAAACTTTTAGAGCTAATAGTCATGTTAAGCAAAAAGGATAGACATGGAATATAGTGAAACCTACAAGCATTCCTATACACCATAATCAAACAAGACAATTTAAAAATGATCCAATCCTGTCCGGCAGGTGTGACTCAAGTGTTTGAGAGTTGACCCATGAACCAGGAGATCACGGTTAGATTCCCGGTTGGGTCGCATGCCCGGGTTTCGAGCTCCATCCCCAGTAGGGGGTGTGCAGGAGGAAGCTGATTGATGATTCTCTCTCTTCAATGATGTTTCTCTCTCTCTCCCTTTCCTCTCTTCTCTCTGAAATTAATAAAAACATACATACATATATATATATGTGTGTGTGTGTGTGTGTATATATATATATATATATACACACACACACACACATATACATACAATCCCGAAATGACTTCATGAGCAATGTACCATGTGCTCACTGTGGGAGAAGAGAGATGCAAATATGGAATGGGAGAGGTAATGGGGTTGAATTAGACGTATACGCAGGTACTAAATAGTTTTTTTAAGTGTTATGTACTTCTTACCTCTGCCTGCTAAAAGGGCCTAGAAGAAATGACAATGTGGTAACAATAAACAGAGCTAATGCCTACATCTTGGTTTCTAAATGATGAAAAGGGACCAGGGCTCCTTGGAGAAATGGCAGACTCCTGGGCTAAGACAAAGTTTAGGAGGAGCTTGGGGGATCTTACTGTAGTGGGAAGGGCTAGAATGACCAGGACATGGCAAAACCACAGGAACTAGTCTGAAGGAGCTCCCAAGGACTAACCCAGAGACAATCTGAGCATTAAAATAGATGACACTAGGAGACTGTAGTAATGAGTAAAACCAAACCCATGAGCCTATGCTGATTCTAAAAAAATAGAATACACAAAATAAATGGGAATAGATGAGAATATGTCTTTACATCAAAATGTCAACTGATAAATGTGAAAGAAGTGACAGAAAAAGTTACTATTTTGCAACCATCATATTGCAGCTCGCAACTGATTCAGCCAAGAATCATCGGTAAACGAACTATTGAGTGAAAGTTTATTAGGGGAAAGGATATTTATAGCCTCAAAGTATTTCCATACAGATTGCTTATTACAAAGAAGGAAAATATCCCTTTATAGTAGAAAAATATGGCAAACATCACCTTCACTAATTAATGTTGACCTAACTAATGAGACGACCGAGTATCATGAGGTGGGATGTAACAGGAGTAGGAAGAACACATCACCCAGGTGGTATCACCGCAAACACGCACCGCCTGAGTCTGTGAGCAAGCAATCTGGCAAGCTCAAATTGAGTATTCTACAAAAAATGGTCTTTCTCTATCCTTTAAAAATGTCAACGAATGAAAAAGAATACAAAGCTAAAACACTGTTTCAGGGATAACCGTATTTTCAGAGTTAAGTAAGAGAGTGCCCGTGTTCTTCAGAGGTAAAAATGGAAGTACTCAGTGATAAACGTAATAATGCTACAACCTTTACTACTCTCAAAGTAAAACACAAGAAACACACAAAACAATGGATACTAAGAGAACATCAGGAGAATCGCTGAATATAGAAATTTTCATAAAACTAAGAGAAATACAATGTATTATTTTCAAGAAAATTTGAAAATAAGAATAATTACACATACGCCGTATTTGTGGGACATTTTATATCACTGAAAAATCAAAACAATGAAAGACACAATGAGGCAGTGTAACTGGCATATTTCCTCCTACCTATTGTCACTTCGAGTTTCCATGGCCACAGGGTTTGGAGAGGCCCGATGTCCTGAAATGGGAATCAGGCTACTTCTCTCCGTGGGGTAATCAGGCTGGATCCTAGGAGAAGTGTGTGTAATCTGCTGAGGCACCACCTTAGCTACAAAAAGTAAAACCAATCACATTACTGCTCATACGCTTTCACTGGAAAGCCAAATCATTCTTGCCCTGCAATAATCTTAATGCAAATAATAATAAGTAGTCTGGGTTTTTAGTTTTAATCAAAATAAAAAGTGAAAGATAAGTACATAAGGTTCAACTAAATTATTTCAATCTAATAATCCACTAATATATTCACCCTGTTATTTGTCAAAGCAGGGTTCAACATTAATACTTTAACAAAAATATCAGCAACCAGGCTCCTTTCCCCTGACCTGGCTTCTTTGAGACCTCCTTTTTTTTTAATGTAGTAAACTTTTTATTAAAAAACAAACAAACAAACAAAATATATATAGAGAGAGAGAGGGAGAGAAAGAGAAATGACAAAGACCTTAGATTCTACTCCTTAACTGGGTCAATGACTAATTAGTAACATGCAGCTAATTAGTATTGAGTAGATCATTTTAATTTCCAAGTCTCAGTTTCCTCATCTATGAGGCCTTCTCTAGGTTCACTTAATTTTGAATATCCTATCACTTTATCTAATACTTTATAGCAAAATCAAAATAAACATAGTTTTCAAATTTTATCTGAGGCTCAAAATTTGCTTTTCTGTACAATTTGCAATCAAAGTTTGTTTAGAAGGTATAGCTGAACTGGACACACTTTACAGTTCTTAGAGACCTGTTAACTCTGTTCCTGGGAATTTTCAAAGAAAAGCTGTGACCTCAGAGATAGATAGGGACAAAGATTCCATCTGTTTAAAGACTCAAATTACACCAGTGACAGGCACATAACCACTAGAGACCAGGATGACGCCACCACACTACCCAAATTGCAACACATCGAACACCAAAGGTAAGCAGCACAAACCCACCATGCACCTAGCTACTTCCTGAGGGTGGCAGCTTAAGTTTCTGCACGATGATGGCTGAGATGCCCCATTTGAACACAGATGATGGCATCTATTTGGCTAATGTAGAGAGAAGCTGGCATGGCACATTTTCCATCAGTAGTAAGTAGAGTATTGAGCGGAAAACAACTAAGCCTGGTTTTTGTCACCGTTCCCATAAAAAGCAGGAGAAAATAATACTTCCAATAAGAATGCAGCTGCCGTTCGGCAAGATAACTAACCAGCGGTTGGTAACTAAACACACTCCAAAATCTATCTTTACTTTTTTTCTAATTAAAAAAGCCACATTCTCAATTATTAAAAATAAAACTTAAGAAAAAACACAATGCAGAAGTCATAAGTTGGCCATAATGCTATCTCCAAAGATAATTACGTTTTCTGAATGCTGTGACTGTCTGATTCTACTTTTTT
The DNA here is from genome assembly GCF_054644295.1 of Miniopterus natalensis. Taxonomy (NCBI): domain Eukaryota; kingdom Metazoa; phylum Chordata; class Mammalia; order Chiroptera; family Miniopteridae; genus Miniopterus; species Miniopterus natalensis. Next base: position 82,419,576 of record NC_142088.1, read on the forward strand.
GTAATTCTAAGACCACTGTTATGTGTGGGCCAAAGTATGGAAAAATTAGGATGGTCTTCTATTGGAAATGAGCATTCATTAGAGGCGAAAACCCTATGTTTGTCGTTAGTCTTTTTTCTCCTGACTCAATACGTTCTTATTAGTAATAATGGCTGAATTCAATATCTAATCTCACCTGGAGAAAACCAAGTGTCATCTGGAAAAGATCACTTAGGTGATTTTAACATATCCCCTATACTCAAACCTGAAGATCAATGCTGTAGGGTTAATGTCAAGTTTCCCTTCTCAACCTTTGTACATGGATCCTATTATGATGTAACAAAAAAGTATTTGTGTTACTATAAAAGAGGAAAACAAAACTAGAGCATAAACCTGACTGAACTTAGACGAAGCCAATCATATTAAGATGGCAGATGTTATATCTGTTTGGATACTTCAGTCAAATGATTTTCATATCTAGAATTGTGGTAAATGGTTAAAATTCAAAGATAAGTGAGCTGGGGAGACACAGAATACAATACTACAGTTAGCTTAGGACAGGTAAAAAGTTGGTAGTTTCATCAAAAATAAACAAACATGGTTCTGTTTCCTGGTACTTTTATTTTTTAATTTTTATTTATTAATTTTTAGAGAGAAAGGAAGAAAGCGAGAAGAGAGAAACATAGATTTTGTTGTTCCACTTATTTATGCATCATTGGTTGGGTCCTGCATGTGCTATGACCAGGGACTGAACCCACAACCTTGGTGTGTTGGGACAATGCTCTAACCAACTGAGCTACCCGGCCATTTCCTGGTACTTTTAGTGAGTTGAATTCCACAGTGTGATCTCTTAGGAAGATACAGTGACATTAACAAGAACTAATCTCGAAATAATTTTTCACAGAAAAGGGTCAAGACAAAACCAGAGAGCCCCTACAGGACACATTGGTCTGATTGTCTTCACGGCTGCACATTCCCTAGCTCAATTCTGGACTGAAAAATTAAACAAATGGGCTTGGCTCTGATGTTACAGCACTGAGGAGAAGTGATGACAATTGTAAGTATAGCCAGAAATTGGTGTCATCACAATATGAAAAATCAATGATCTTTTTCAACAAATGTGCACTGCTGCTGAAACCACACACATTAACACACTTTTCACAGATGTGAACTGACTTCAGAGGGATATGAGATGAGGGAAGTTCGGTGGCAGGTTGTTGTGAGCAGTAACAGGAGAAAGACCTGGCAGCAGTGTCCTCTCTGCTAAATGTCTTCTGTAGTAGCTTAGTACCAATTTAAGGGCTGGCATGGCCCAGTCATCTAAAAGAGTAAGAGTTTCCTGGGTCCAACCATTATTCTGGAAGTGTCCTCAAAGTCTGGTAGGAGGCTGTGGTGCTGCAGTCTGCCTTGCATGTGAAGCAGGCAAGCAGGCAAGCTGGGAAGAGATCAGGCCAGGGTGGCAACACAGAACGCGGGAAGCCACACCTCTGGTCTGGTACGTCAGTTTGTCTTCTGACACAAAGCAGTCTTACTTTGGGAGTGGAGATGACATGCTCATGCTTCTGGAACTGAGGAAAAGGTAACACTGGAAACCAAAACCTGTGACTGGAGGATTGGAGAGCTGTCTCATAGGCCATAGTCCGCTTTGGGAGCTGACAGTGAAATAGCAGTCCCAGGGCAGATGCTGGCAACCTGCGGCCTGTGAGCCAATGCTGCCCAATGCCTGCTTCTTTGAGGCCTGGGAGCTACACATAGGTGCGCACTTTTAAATGGCTGGGGGGGAGGGGCATTTTGTGACACAGAAAAATTACATGAATTTCAAATTTCTGTGTCCATCAAGTCTTACTGAAACATAGGCATGCCCACTTGTTTACACACTATCCACTGGTGAGTAGTTGTGGCACAGACCTATGTAGCCTGCAAAACCTAAAACACTTACTACCTGGTCCTATGGAAAGAGTATGACAACCCCAGCTACAAATGATTCAAGTCTGACTGCCAGAAACTTTTCAAATATTTTTTAAATATTCAAAGTATACACATATTTAAAAGGGGGAATAAATGAAGCCTAGGAGAAATTTTAGAATGGTTATGAAGTATCTTGAGGCAGCACTCAGATGAAAACATAGGGTAATCAGCCTGGCTCAGTGGTTGAGCATCGACCTAGGATCCAGGCGATTAGGGTTCGATTCCCGGTCAGGGCACATGCCCGGGTTGCAGGCTCAATCCCCAGCCCAGATCAATGACTCTCTCATCATTGATGTTTCTATCTCTCTTCCTCTCCTTTCCTCTCTCTGAAATCAATAAAGGTATACTTTAAATGAATAAAAAATCAGCAAGGTTTAAAAAAAAAAAAGTAGGGTAATCAACTTGAGGTTTAGCCATCTTGCCACTGTTGTATCGCCCAAAGATTTTTCCTGAACAATCTATCAGTGTACAAGTTCTCTTCATTCCGGATCTTTGCTTATTTGATTTTCCTGCTGCTCTTGTGGCAGTAAAGTTAACTTATTTCTTTAAAAGGTACACATAAAAGCAGTAAAGTTTGATGAATAAGGAAGTTAAAAGCAGAATTAAAATAAAGTTTACTTTGAGCTCTCAAGAAGTATTCCTCTTTTCCCCTACTGTCAATGCTAATTCTGTGTGACAAACATTAAAAGTTAAATTCACTGCTATTAAAAATCAGTACTACCCATCTATAAGAAGAGCTGGTCAGAAGGGGCTGAAAACCCCCTTTTAAGTTTGTCTGAAGGGTGTACAGCACTTACCAACAGGGATGTTCGAGGTGGTCACAGCAGTAGCATGGGACGAATGTGAGGGCATTGTCATGGTAACAATTGTACTCGTGGGAGCCTGTGTGTGTGACACAGATCCTACAAAGGGAGGAAAAACCAGAAAATTCTTCAACAATGTCCTCCCTGGACACATTATAGATTCTCAAAAACCTGAGAAAAGCTCTCGGGAAAAGAGAATTTTTACAGCCTATTCTTTTTCTCTGACTGAAGCTGGGAAAGTATTAACCTACCACTTACGTTTCACGCTTCCCTACAGAAAGAAAGAGCGGGGACGCTGACTTACCGGCTGTGGTTGCAGAAGAAATGGTGTTGGTTGCCAAAATAGGTGCTACTGTCGCTGCAGCCACTGGAGTGCCAGTGCTGAAGATAGTTTTCTGTGGGGAAAACCCAGAACATAGAGTTATAAATAAGAGCACTTGCCACTCAAGCCAGTTCAAAAGCAATCACTGCCTTCAATATTGCCAGGGTCTTAGCAAGTTTTGCGCAATTCTCATTTTAACCCACAGAAGAATCGTAAAGATGGTTCTTCACCTCTGGTTTTACCTGAGCCATGGTATGAAGCTGCTGTTTTGGCGTCCCTAATGCAGGGTGGGATGGCAGTGTGATTCTTGTTGTTACATCCCGTGACTGGGCAGGACGCTGAATACTAATTGCTGCAGATGGTGGATGCTGGATAGACAAAGTTGGCCGACTAGAAAGACAGAAAAGACGTGATGATTTACAACTTGTCTCCAGACACAATTCAGGCATTAACGCCATTCACTACCTTGTACGAGATAACAGTCTTAGAGCTGTTTTTTTCCAGAAGTCTCTGAGGTCTGCTGCTGAACCAGGGAAGTAAATGGCCCATCCAATTTTTCTTTTGAAACTGCTGTGAGCCGCATTTTAAAAGCAACATGCACTATAAACTGAATAAATTAAACCTAGGTCATTCTCAGTATTCTCCATATAATTAATCAATGCTCTATGACAATCTCAAGCAAGCATTATTGTAATAAACATACCGCACTATATGGACAAAGCTGAAGACACACAGCAAAGTTTTCACTGTTATCAGGGAAGATTGCAGACAACCTTGATCAATAGCAGCTTAACCGGTGACCCTTGAGTACTGACTGCTCCGACCCCATGCAATTTGACACCATTTCTTATCAAATGATAAAAAAACTAGTTGTGACTGTCTAATGATTTAAAAGGATATGAACGCAAACCACATGTCACATTAACTGGCAACAAGCTACTGAAACTCAGTGATAGCAAGAACACTTGACAGTATAACAAAGCTGGCATCTCAAGTCATGGGGGGAGAGCTGACTTTAATTAATTATTGTTGGGAAGATTACGTAGCTAGTTGGAAAAAATAAAACAGAATTCATACCTCACACAGTGTACCAGGATAAAGACAAAAATAACCAAAGACTTAACAGAAAATTAAGAAGTACCTGAAAAAAAGATAATTCTTTTATAACCTTGGAGTACAGAATACCTAATTATTAAGAGCTTTCAAAATCTACAAGCTATAAAAGATCAGTAAATTTGACTCTGTAAACAAATAAGCAAACCTCCTACATAGCAAAACATACAAGCAAAGTCAAAAGACCCATAGGTGAAAGTGTAATCATCTGAATATCCTGAGCTCCTAGAAATCAATGAGAAAAATAGGAGCTCAACAACAAAAACAGGCAAAAATAAGAATAATCTGCTAAAAAGCACACACAAATGGTCCCCTAACAAAGAAAAGATACTCTCACTCATACGAAGAAAAATACAATTTAAAATACTCTGAGATATCATCATTCACCTATCAGCTTGGCAAAAATCCAGAAAAGTTTACAGCACTCTCCACTACTCAAGCTGTAGGGAAACAGGCACTTTCAAACATCCTGGAAGGAATGTCAATTGGCATAAACCTCAATGGAGGTAATTAGACAGTAGGTATCAAAATTACAATCACATACACTATCTGATCACTTCTGGGAATTCATCCTATAGATATTCTCTTGCACACATGCATAATGACCTACATACAAGGTTATTCACTAGAATATAACTTATGGTAGTAAAGTGCTGGAAACAACCTCAAATCCATCTACACAATGGGCACTGTTATTGCTACTAAAAGCACAATGAGATTATATACTGAAAAGTTTTCAATATATGTTGTTATATGATAAAAAAAAAAAAAGAGGAACATCAAAGTTATAAACAACATCCTGTGTAAAATGATAAAAGTAAAAATTGCATGTGAATTTAACTATTTAAGAAACACTAGGAGGATACCTAAGAAACTATCTAACAGGTTACCTCACAAAGGGAAAGGCACACAGGAATCTGGTGGATGAGGGGCAGAGGAGAGAGGCGCTCCTTACTGTACACCTTTCTATGCTTTTATATTTTGGAACCATGTGATATAAAGTAGGGAGAAGAAAATGGGTTAAGTTGAGCTGTAAAGGTGACAGCCTGACTAAGACTTCATGTGTCCAAACTAAGCAATGGTTTTCATTGTAAGGATCCCTTCTCAAAAGGCTTCAAAATCAGAGCTAGTGAGCCAGTGGTGAGTAAAGCTTTGAAGGATGGCGTTCTCCCTCAGACAGAGAACTAAATGGTGCATCACCTGAGCTCACAGGCAGCTGAAAGCCTGGCCACAGACGTGACTATGGAAGGTGGTGGAACTCACTGAGAAGAGAGCGTGTTACTGGAGACTGGACTTTCAACAGCTGATGACGCAGGCCATCAAACACAGTGCCATGAAAGCCAGGCACACCCAGCATTGACAATGAAAAACACTGCGAGAGGTACGTGTCTACATAATTAAATAGTGACAAATTTCAGGATAGAAGAACCCAATTATGGAAACAATTTTGAAGATCCTTTAAACAAAGAACAATGCCAACAGAATCACCTGGAATTAATCTCCTTAATTAAAACTTAAACACGTTCATACTTTAAAAGGTCCAGCTCATACAAAGGTCCAGCTCATACCCCCAAAAGAATCTTTAGACAGGGTGAGGCAAAAGTAGGTTTACAATTGTGAGTACACAAAACACAAATGGTTACTTATATTGTTATTCCTAACTATTGTATTATTTCCATACGAACAACTGTAAACCTACTTTTGCCCCACCCTGTATTAAGTATTTAGATATTTTTAAGTGTTTTTGAAAGCATACTGTCTTGGATTTTCATTCACTATAATGAAAAATGCGTTAATATACAGTAGCGGGCAAAAGCAGGTTTACAGTTGTGAGTATGCCAATGATATTTATTGTTGTATTATTTATCTGAATTATTTCCATACAAACAACTGTAAACCTACTTGTGCCCACCCCATATACATAATGCACATCACATGCCAGGTATGTTTTAAGTGCTTTACACACAGTATATAGTTACTCCTCACAATGATCTCTGAAATAAGTATTGTCGCCATTTTTTAGGTGAGAAAATTGAGGCATTTACTCTTTGACCCAGCACGTCCACAATTATACCATCAAGGAACACCATCACAGACATGTAACAGCATATTCCAAAATGTCCGCTCCACCCTAAGGTGGGGCACAACACAGACAAAAGAATGAGAAAGATCCCTCTATGTACTGATCTGGAGTCATCTACAGAATACAGTTAAACCTCGATATACTGAACTAATTTGGGCAAGGGGGTGTCCGTTAAACCCTAAAGTCCGTTATATAATGAAGTAGGTTTTCCAAATGTGTTTGTTAAAAAATTGACAGTGAGTGTACCTGTTTTCACTTATGTAGGCACGTTTGTGTAATTAAAATTATGTATGAAAAGTTTAATTTCACAGAAAAGTTTTCTATGTGTTACTATAATTTTAAATTTATACTGACTAGGTCTAGTAAATGCATGCATTCACCAGTCACTGCGAGTAAAACAATGCACATGGCTGAGGCGTGGCTTAGCGGACGCGGGAACATCACAGCAGGTATTAAAACTGCTGCAGAAAGTCACTCCACAACAGAACCAGTTACCTCGAGATGCGGTGTGATCATGTGCTCATCATTCCCCAACGCTGTTTACAAGCACTGATTATTGGATTTAAACATGTAGACTACAGTTGTAGATATTTAACATTTATTTATGTTGGCAAAATTACTGCAGTGTTTTTCCCAACATATGGCCTATTCACTAAAATTTGTTAAAAATAACAGCGAATTGATAACAAAAAAAATATAACCTATAAATTTAATTATAAGCGAGTCTTGGTTAAAAGCATTTTAAAATTAACAGGGTGTTAATTTTCACATATGACATACGGACCAGAAATTCTGTTAAATCTGAAGCCTGTTAAATCGAGGTCCACAAAATCAAGGGTTTACTGTACTCTTAAGAGAAAAAGGCAAGGTAAGAAACAGTATATATAAATGTAACATACTGTATTTCCTGTAACAAAGGAATGGAAAAAGGAAAATCTATGTGATTTTCTGTGTGTATACTTCTCATGGAAAAGAACCTCTGAGGAGAAATCAGAGATGATAAAAGGCAGCCCACCAAGAGGATGGTGACTTGGAAGGGGACAGGGCTACTTGTGAATCCATCTTTACATTAGCTTTGATTTTTGAACCAAATCCATACTTTCCATATTTCAAACAGTTCAAAAAGCAAATCCTAAAATGAAAAACAAATTTATAAACAAATAATCATAACTATGTATTAAACTATAATAAGCACAGACTGGAAAGACAATAGAAATAATATCAGGTTATCTTAGAAAGCAAAGGGATAGGACCAAGGGAAAATTGGTATCTGTGGGATAGAGAAGAGAGTGGCCTTTTTTCATGTTTATATTTTGGAAACATGTGAATATAAATTAGGAAAAAGAAAATGTTATTTCATATCCCACAGGGAAAAGAATCACTTCAAGTGACTTGTGAACATATTCCCACTCTACTCACTGGGATCTAGTCTGAGGACAAAAAGAATGTGAAGAAACCTTCACCTTTTACTTAGTCGTCTTACTATTAGTAGTAATCTACAGAAAACAAGAGGTTAATTTATGACAAATGGACTTGGGACTCTGAAATGTTACTTTGAAACTATTTTTTTTAACAGTATGGATTTAAAAAACCAAGTATCTATATTGTCTTTAGGAAATAAGGTTTTCAAGATAAGAGGAGAGATACACAAATATAAACCTGTACTGAAAAACACAAGAAAAAACCTGTACTGTTAAGTTTGGAAATATCAGTACCAAGACCTGTCTTTACTATACTGACTACCTCTGTCTACAGAAACAGTCTAAAAGCTAGGGTATCTAAGAAGCAATGTGTACCCCTAGCACTCAGATCTTGGGTTCTAAATGCTATTCCCACTAACGCGAACCAAGAATCCTTGGAAAAATGGCTGATTTCAAGACTAGGGAAGCAAGAGCCTGATTCATTCTGTACTAGGAAGAAAAAAGTACTCAGACTAACCGAAGTTATCAAATGGGCACCTGAGCCAGTTTGAATGGGTTCTCACTAGCCATATTTGGAGCAACTGGGAGAAAAAAGGATTTTGAACAAATCAAATATCCTTGAGTCCATAGCAGAACACCCCCCGCCGCTTCCCAAAAGGGTCCAAAAGATGACGGTCAGCCAGCTAAAAAGTGCTCCCAAGTATGTGGTCCTAATCACTATACCGTTTGTCCCACTGATCAGTTTTGTGTTTTTAATGGCCTCAAAGGTGACTCTAGGGATACAGACTCAATTTAGAAACTGGACATAAACAGAAAATAAGGGTTAATTTACAACATGTGAACTGGGACCACCTCCAGTGTTCAGCCAGGCCCGTCTGACTTTTTTGGAGTAAGGACAAGTACTACAGGCAGAGACTGCCACTATGGCCTTTTCTCTTTTTAGAGAATAGTAACAAGGAAAACAAAAAATAATAATGCAGCCTCCATCTTCGGCAAAACTCCATCCACAGAATAGGTAGCAGAACTGCCAAAGGTAGTAATAACCAAGTGACACAGAAGCCAATGGAGAGAGGATTTCTGCAGCTGTAACTTATAATTCTCCAAAGGAGCATACTCTGGCACAGACCAATCTCGTTGTAACAGTGAGAGCTGGCAGTGAAGCAGGACCCAGATCGGTTCCAAGATTCAACACAACTGCTCCCATGAAATGAAAACACAAAGTAAAGATGTAAGAGTTCACTGGAAGTAATGACAGCAGTAAAAGACAAATGCACAGAGCTCAACAGAGAGAAGAAAAGCATTCAGCTGTTTCAGAAATGAAGGCAAAATTAGAAGTAGAACTTGAGAAACAACGCTAAAAACTCAGTAAGGGGCAGAGAAGATCATGAAAAAGCAGAACAGGGAAAACAGTTTAAAAGAATTATATAAGCAAGTCACGAAGAAAGATCCAAAAAAGACACAACTGGATGCCCCCCAAATAAAATAGAGTAGAATGAACATGTTTTATGCTGCACATCAGAAAGGAACACCAAGTTACAGAACAAAATGTTACATATTGGTCACTACGACACATATCCTAGTAAAGCTGCTGGAATTCAATGATAAAGAATCTTAGGCAATCAGGCAAAAATACCAAGGTCCTTTTACAGGGTTTAAAAAAAATAAATCAGGCTGACCTCAGACTTCTGTACAGCATTATCCAGCCCTAGAAGGCAGAGGAAAAATACCTATAAAGTATTCAAGAAAAGAAAACATAAACCAAAACATTTATCAGCCACACTACTGCTTAAGTATAGGATATCTGGGAAACGATTTTAAGTATGTAAAAACTGAAAAATTAGTCCTATAAGGCCCCCCCGTTTTTTTACTTTTACCTCCTGCATGCCCCCACGGGGATTGAGCCCACACCTGGACATGTGCGCTAACTGGAAGCACCTGCAACCTCTCAGTGCACAGGACAACGCCCAATCAACTGAACCACCCAGCCAGGGCTAAATTGTTTTTAGTTTTCAATTACAGTTGGCATACATTATTAGTTTCAGGTGTACACCCCAGTGATTAGACATTAGATTCATTTGTTGATAGATATGTATTCATTGCCATTTTATTGTTCATGTTTTTGATCTTCTTCTCAATAAGACCCTTTAACATTTCCTGTGACACTGGTTTGGTGGTGATGAATTCTTTTAGCTTTTTCTTGTCTGGGAAGCTCTTCGATTCCAAATGATAGCTTTGCTGGGTAATCTTGGTTGTAGGTCCTTGCTTTTCATCACTCTGAATATTTCTTGCCACTCCCTTCTGGCCTGAAAAATTTAAGATATCAGTTGACAGTCATATGGGTGCTCCCCTGTAGGTAACTAAGTGCTTTTCTCTTGCTGCTTTTAAGATTCTGTCTTTAACCTTCGGCATTTTAATTATGATGTGTCTTGCTGTGGGCCTCTTTGGGTTCCTCTTGTTTGGGACTCTCTGTGCTTCCTGGACTTGTATTTCTGTTTTCTTCACCAAGTTAGGGAAGTTTTCTGTCATTACTTTTTCAAATAGGTTTTTTCTTTTTTATTTATTCTTCTTTTGTTGTGTAGTTTTTATTTCATAATCATAAACTTAATTCTGCAATCCAGCTAAACCTGGAACGGGTAAGGAAAATATGGAACCCAATGAATTGCAGTGAGACCATGAAGATTATGGAACATTCCAAGATGATGAAGGAATGGTCTGGTAGTTAAGATATAACACAAGTCAAATGTATTAGCGTTGTCCGCAGTCAGCAATGGTGATCTTCCTGCTGGTGTTGCCATTCCTGGACCCAAACCGTTCCAAGGCTACTACAAAACCCATGTCGTCTCTCACCTGGCCAAAGGCCATATGCTTGCCATCCAACCACTCAGGTTCGGCAATGCAGATGAAAAACCGGGAGCCATGTGTGTTGGGTCCAGCATTAGTAACGGACAAGATGTCAGGACCTGTCTGCTTCAGGATGAAATTATCATCATCAAATTTCTCCCCATAGGTGGACTTCCTGCCTGTGCCATTGTGGCTGTGAACATGAATCCCTTGCACATGAATCCAGGAATAGTTCTGCGAAAGCAGGGACCTTTATAACCAAATCTATTCTCTCCAGTGCTCAGATCAAGGAAGATTTCTGCTGTCTCTGGAACTTTGTCTAGAAACAGTTCAAAGGAGATGGGGCCTAAGGGCTTGCTGGCAATGGTGATATTGAAGAACATGGTGGGATTCACCATGGATGGGAATGGGTGGCTCCGGTGCATTGTCGTCTGCAAGGCCTCAAATAGGTTTTCAATGTCTTGCTCTCTCTCTTCTCCTCCCAGCACCCCCATGATGCGAATATTAGTATGCTTGAAGTTGTCCGAGAGGCCCCTTACACTATCCTCATTTTATTGGATTCTTTTTTGTTTTTGCTACTCTAATTGGGTGTGTTTTTGTTTCCTTATATAACAAACGGCTGATTTTATTCTTGGCTTCACTTACTCTGTTGATTCCCTGTAAATTACTCTTTATTTCAGTTAGTATATCCTTCATTTCTGACTTTTTTTTTATGCTGCCCAGGTGGGTTGTGTATATACTTCCTGTTGCAGTTGAGCTTTGACTGCTGTTGACATATCAATTGGAGGGATTTACCCCAGGCCGATCCACTGCAAGGACTGGCTGCCACTGCTGACAAACAAGGAGGATCAGCTGTGCAGGACCTGCCCCACAGAGCAGGACTTACTTCGGCAGAGCTCTGGTGCCCACTGAGTCTGCCCCTTCAGCGTGTTGTTGTGGAAGTGGTTGGGTGGTGTTTCAACGTGATCTGAAGCTGTCCACTGGGTGTACTGGCTGTGGGGCCTCCGGGGAGGAGCAGGCCTAGGTTGCAGGTTCCATCCCTGGTCGTGTATAGGAGGCAATTGACCAATGTTTCTCTCTCACATCCATGTTGCTCTCTGAGCTTAGAACTCAGGCTGAGGCACCCCCCGTGGGTGGCTGAAAAACTTTACATGTCCAAGGTGGGCCTGGGATCAACTCTTGTCCCCACAGGTGGGGTGGAACTGAAACCCCAACCCACTACAAATTAGCCCTGGCTGTGCCTGCCCAACTCCACAGGATCCTACAAGCCCCTCTTGAATGCGATAGAGAATTTCATTCTACCAGGTAATGAAAAGCAAACAACAAAAAAGATCAAATACTGGCAGAAAGGATTGAATCTAACAGCCACTTACCACTTAAATTTTTTTGTTTTTTTTAAAACTTTTCTTCTTTTTCTGTCTTGAGTCAATTTAATTATCATTGGTTATCTGGTCTTTGGGAGTTCGGTAGAATTCAGTGAAATAATATGGGCCTGGTGATTTTCTGGGATAGTACTTAGAAATTTTATTCTACTTCTTCTCTGGAAAATGGTCTGTTTAAACTTTCTATCTCCAGAATTCAAAGGAAGTTCAATATTAGAAATTTATCATAGTTATGTAAGTCTGTTCAATTCTCTAATGTATTTCCAATATACTTCTAATGTCTAAGAGCATTGACTGGTACATAGGTACACAATAAATATTTGTTGTATGAATGAATGCTGAAACTGTATCTGACAAAATTTTATGTCCATTCTTATTAAAAACTCTACATACTGGAAAAAATAGATACTCCAATAACAGTTAAAAAAAAACAATCTAGCCCTAGTTTTCATTGTACACACATTTACACCTTTTGAATTTCATCATACCATCTGAATCTATTACCATTTTTTAAAAAATACATATTTTTATTCATTTTCAGAGAGAGGAGAGGGAGAGAGAGAGAGACATATCAATGATGAGAGTCATTGATCGGCTGCCTCCTGCACGCCCCTCACTGGGGATCAAGCCCAAAACCCAGGCATATGCCCTGACTGGGAATTGAATTGCGATCTCCTGGATCATAGGTTGATGTTCAACCACTGAGTCACGCTGGCTGGGCTGGATCTATTAACTTTTTAAAGGTAATGTAAAGTTAAAATGACTACACAGTCTATATTACATTGGGCAGTTGTGTTCCTTTGTATCTCAGGCAACATATTCAATTACCAAGAAAGTAAAATGTCCTCATTTTATTGATGAGGATACGAAGAATCAGGGAAGCTGCAAAACTTGCCTAATGTCACACAGCTAATAAATGATAGAGCTAATGGTTAAAGTCAGTCCTAGGCACTATTGTGCATTTAAACGTTTTTTTCAGCTTGGTTCTAGGCCCTCTTTTCACTCTATTCATTTCCCCTGGATAGAATCAGATACATCACAGATTTCACGTAACAACTACTTCCAAACCCATCATCTCTTCAACCACCTATTAACCACAACCATTTGATAGTCCCAGAGAAACTCAGTAACCTAACACAACCTTCTTTCTAAAACCTGCTTTCTTTCCCTTGTTTTCCTTTCAATGTACTTGGTCTGGCAAGGAGGAAATCAAGATGGCATCTCAGACCCACCCAATCTATTCTCTCCTGCCTCCAACTGGTAATCGAGTCCCATGGAGAGTCTCTAGTTTCTGACAGCTCTATTACTCATACCTACTACACCTCTTTTGTTTAGTGAATCACTTCTTGTTTCTACTGCCAAAGGTTTCCCATGACATCCACATAACCAGTGGTAAGAATCAGGAAAGACCACCGCAACTCTGTGTGTTCCTGGTAAGACTCTTATCCCCCCCTGCCTTCCTCAACCACATTTTTATAGCATCAGCACCACAATATGGCTTGGGGATCATGAAGACAAATATAACCAAGTCTTCATCCCTAATAGTGTCACTCACAAGCCTCATCAGAGATCATCCTTCATCAATAGACTTTATCCCTATATTGCTCTGTATATCTTTTAATTACACCGTCTTCCCATTTCAAACACCCAACCCTTCCACTGTACACTTTGGACTAACAATTCATCTTTAGCAAAATCCCCTGTACAACCTCTTCTCTGAATATACCCTTATCTTCCTTCTCCAATGAACCTTGGTTCTCCCATGAACACTCCTTCCCCCTGCCGCTGTCTCAACTAGGAACCATCTTCTTCACAAACCTCTTCCTCATCTGTTATCTTCCTAGACCATTGACTCCAAAACTCTTCCCTGGACTTCAGGCTCCTACACTAACCTATCTCAGCATCTCCACTTGGGTGCTCAGAAGTCAGTACAACCTTAAAGTACCCAGTACCAAAGGTCTGGACTACTTCTCCAAAACTTATCCCCCCCACTGTTCTCCATCTGAGAAGTTAATGCAACTCCACCCTCCCAGCTGCACAGGCTGAGTGCTGGCATAATCCTGACTTTTCTTTCTTCCATAGTCCCCTACGCAGTTCCTCTGAAATTCTCTCGACTATCTTCAAAATTCTATTTGGAATCTAACCAGGTCTTTCTACCTTAAACAATCATCTCTCCTGGATTCCTGCGATGCCCTTCTAACCAATTTCTCTGTTTCCAACTTTGCTTCTCTACAGCCTACTCTATCCAGCAACCAGGCTGATATGGCTAAAACTTGAGATCATGGCACTACCCTACTCAAACTCCGCTAAGGCTCCCCAATGCACCCCAGCCAAGTCCAAATCCTTAGTGTGGGCTATAAGGTTCCACGTGATCTGGGGACCTTGTAACCTCTTAAAATAATCTCCTGCTGCTCCTTTTATGTGGCAAACATTATCCAGCTTCAGGATCTTTGCACTTCCTGTTCCCACTGTGGAATGCTCTTAGCCCAGTAGCTGTATCGTTTACTTCATTATGTCTTCCAATTTTCTGTTCAAATGTATTCTTATCAATGAAGCCCTCTCTGATCACCATATATGAAAAATTAAATGACCTGTATTGCCTACTCTTTCACCCTACCTAATTTTTCCCAAAAATGCTTTTCTTCATCTAAAAAAGTACATATATATATATATATATATATATATATATATATCTTATTGTATGTCTCCAGACCCTAAAAATAGAAACTCTGAGGCAGGAATTTGTTTTATCCTCGGTATCTAGAATACTATATAATTCATTTAAAAAAGGACTCAGTAAATATTTACTGAGTTAGATGAAGGAATTAAGGAAGGAAAGGAACAAGGGAGAGAAGGAAGAATGGCTTGATCATCGGGCCCCTAAACGTACCTAAGTGCTGAATCAGCAGCATGTGCTGCTGTTGTAGTAATGACTGGAGACTGCGCTCTGGTGGCTGAGACAGTCGCTACCACAGCAGGCGGGATGGCGTTAGAGGTGGTCACTGGGGGACGAGACTACCAAGAGAAGAGAAAAAAGTATTTCATTTAAAACAAAAAGCAAAATATAGTAAGCTAAACATTGAAAGTATAACTGAAACATGAACCTTCAAATAAGTATGTTAATGTCCAAATGATAATAAGTTCTTACCATTCTTATTAAAGAATTCTCTTTTTGAGTATGTTGTTATAAAAATAAGAGGCAGAATTGTAAAAAAGAAATCCAATTTTTGATGGATAAGACACAAGTCCCTTCTTTCCAAATACAACTAGATTCTAAATTCTGCCCTACTGTGTTAATACAAACTAGGACCTAACCCTTCAAACCTAGGATTCCAACCAACCTGTGGCTGCTACTGGTATAGACATTTTACACTACCACACAACCAAGTGCTTTCCACACAGGGCCCCCTCAGCACTGGACAGAGCTGCTAAGCCCCAGATCATCTAAGTTGGCGTACTTAGGCAAACACATGCTAATAGTATTCTTTGCTGGCAGAAGATCCAGGGTGCCCAGATGCTTTCTGGATGTTTTCACATGGATATACTTCCCTTACCATTGCGTGTGTAAAATCTTCAGCTGACGAACGAGTTTGACGGCTTCACCTGCTTGTCCACTGTTAATTCATTCATCTGAGTTCTTCTCAGTGGTTCCTCTTTTTTGACCTTTTTACATGTACTTAATTCTGAAAACTCTACCCATACTTGATCTCTGTGCTTCATCTTCCAACTTCTTACCTGCTGTGCCCAGGGGTGTAGCCTGTCTCACACTAGGGCTGCTGCACTGCCTTCCTTGCTGGCGAGCTCCTTGTCTCAGTTCTCCTCCTCCTCCAATCCTCCCTATCTCCCACATATCCTCCTGGGGGGCCTAATCAGTTTCCAAATGTTTTGTTAGCTAGCGTGGTCCTTTGTTTTAATTAAAAAGTTCTAGGATGGACATGTACTACCCAGCACTTTTCCCTACTGTCTTAAACCAAGAGGTTTTACATATTACCAATCTGGCCCCCAAAAGTATTTGAATTCCCATCTCCTTCATGTAATTCAGGGAGGTTAAGCTTTCATAGATATTTGTTTGACCATACATTACTGTATTCAAAAAACGTAGTGGCTCTCTGCAGTGTACAAAATCAAGTTTACACTCCACATCTTAGAGTTCTCAGTTTAGAGACACCACAATATCACCTAGTAATGCATTATACTTCAGGAGTACTAAGGCCACAAATTTCCTTGGAAAAAAGTTGAAAGGCATGGACCATCTTCCTCAAAAAGTATACATATGTGCATAAAACATTTAGGGGTTCATAAACTCCTATCCAAATTAGAGCCCTTCAGTTCTAATTAGCCTTTACTAAACATTGTACACAACCATCCTTGTCTTCCTTGCCACTGTTCACAGTACTGGCCCCCTCACTTCCTCTACACTTCTCTGAATCCTCCTTACCACTCATCTTAACAAAAAGCCTTGCCCTGGTGTGGCTCGGTTTGAGTGTCTTCTCATGCACCAAAAGGTTGTGGGTTCAATCCCCGGTAACAATCAATGGACGGCTCTCTCTTTCTCCCTCTTTCCCTCCCCCTTCCTCTCCCTAAAATCAATAAAAAACATATCCTCTGGTGAGGATTAAAAAAAAAAAAAAAAAAAGCCTTCCCTTACTACCTCTTCTAAATTCCTACAAAGGATCAGAGGACACTGTATACAACTCAACCTTCCCTACTTCTTGGCAACTAGACTGAAAGTCACTTGAGGTCAAAGAACTCTCACAGTGCCTAGTAGAATGAGTGACTCAGAGAAGGTATTCATACTTACTGGCTGACTCCCCACACCCTAGACGTACCTGGATTGGCTGGTGAATGATGTGCTGGACTGCTGGTTGAGCTGCTGCAGCATTTGGCAACTGGGAAGTCGGCCTCAGGACTGTGGTTACTTTAGAACTAGACATCACAGCAGCAGCAGCTGCACCTGGAAAAACAATTTTTTTTTCATTAGTAGACTCAAAATTTAAATAGTTCTCATTATGTTCCCTGGGAAAATATTCAGAATTTCTAAAACTCAATATCAGTATTCAGTGGAAGTGCTTTACATATATTTCCTATTTCATCACATAGAAAATGAAGAAAATGTGCACTCAAGGGTTGAGATTTAACAAGTTTATTAATCTGTATTGCTTCTTCAAAGACATCTTAAATGAAACTGGCCATTTTTTGTTAATTTAACTGCAAGTCTGCAACAAAGAAGGACACAATGAACAGCTGGTCTGGTGCCACTGCCGATTCAGGCCAAGGCTCCAGCAGTTAACCACCACCAGACAGACAGTGAACGTTCACTTGACCCACCACTGCCTTTGCAACATCAGTGCAAATGTCAACAATGAAAAAGGCAAATGCTGTCTTAGAATATTCATGAAAATAGTTTTGATCTTACGCAGACCCCTTGCCATCTGTGAGCCTCAGCTGAAACTTACTAAGTTATGTTATGACCCAGTAAACCTGGTTCTGTATTTGTTAATCTAATTTTGCAAGCAATGACTTTATACTCTCCACTAGAAGGTAACAATTTTTAACCAAGTAGTTGAGAAAATTCATTAAATTTAATCCTCACCACCTCTTAGAACTTAATTGTAAGAATAAATTTACCTTACTGCTATGTGAGTAAAAAATTTTGATTAACTGTTATCACTAAACTTCAAACATATGCAGCATTAATATCTGCAACTAATTTATTAAAAATGAAGACTGACAATTTTTAAATTACACTAAAAATCTTAATTGCTTTAAGTTTATACACACACACACACACACACATACTTGTAATGCAACTATAAGAAGCACATATTAGACTATGCTAAAAATGTGCACTACACTGATTTTCTACTGTCCTGTAACTTTAATAAGCTGATTATGGCTATGTTTCGTGTAACCATATCTTCTACCAAATGTATAATTGCATTTTGAGAGTTTGAACAAAATGTGCAGTCTTTACCTCGAGGTAAATGAGACGCTCCGATGTGGAGAGGGGGCCCAGGAGCACTGCTGCGGATAATGGACATCTGTACATTTGTGGTCATGATGTGATGCAGGTTACTGGGGTGGCCCTGCAAGAGGCAGGATGCAATGTTACCTTACGTGCTTAGTCTCGGCCACTGGTGCTTAGACTTTGCTTCTAGGAAGTCAGTTGCCTCCAAGTGTAGGTCAGGCTGCTCCTTTCAGATAGTGCATAACCCAAGGGAAAGGATATTTAGCTTTTTTTACACAGCCCACTGCATGATGACCTGTGCCAGCAGCCATATGGTAAGTGACTGAGGACACATCAACCAGCTAGTGGCTAGATCCCTGTGACAGATGACACAAGTGACTTGTCCACTTTTGGACATTCACCTTCAACATTAGTCTTTCACGCTTGTTTTCTGTCTTGGTCAAAAATTTAGTTTTTCCTATTCTCACCATTTCCTTTGCATGCCACTGCAGTCATCCATTCTTTATGATGTTTTTAAGTATCAGTAGCATCCTGCAGCTACACCCCTACCAGTTCTTTAGCTCACCCCTTCAACACCCATTCCTCACATTCTTCCAACCCTAATGCTAGTGGCTTCTCAGGTGTTTGTGTGTGTGTGGGGGGGGGGGGGCGGTTTTAGTACTTTTGGGAGTACGCAGCAGTGTGACAAAAAGAAAACACAGTCCATTCTTTTGGAATATCAAGTTTTTTTCTTGAAAACTTGAAAGGAAAGTTTTGAGATTCATTTTTCTTCATTGGTAATTTAAAAATATTTAAATAAATCAAATACATATTATACAGCAGGATAACATTTTCAAAAAATTGTTTAGGTTAAAACACAAGACTTCAAATTAACTGTTCACGATTGAGAGAACCCGCCAGTAGCCCAAAACATACACATTTGCTGTCTTCAGAAAAAAACCTAGAAAAGCACTACTGCTGTTGAGACTGTTCTCAACCCACCAGAATTCTGAACCTACAAGCAAGAACAACTGGGCTCTGAGCTACATGGACTGTCTTACCTAGATTTGTATCACACTGAGGGTGGCACCTCATACACAGCAGATGATCAATACCTACTGGCTAAATGACCAAGACCACTGTGCATACTGGTTTTAGTGCCTGTAGCTATCCTTCTCTCAAACCTACTGTCTTCCCCTTGCAGGTGTGAATGACCGTTTTACTTAATTTTTTGTTTAGGACACTGCCTAAGGTACTGCTGGCATTCAATAAAGAACGATCAACAGTTTGGCACCTCAGTTTGAAAATCAGCAAATTAAGAGGAAAAAAACCTGTTGTCCACTGATTGTTGCCACAGGAATGGCTGAAGCTTGAGGGATGCTACTCTCCATGGTAACGGTAACCTGCCCTGGAACCTTGGGGGGAAGTGACAAGGTAGAAGGTGGAGCGGGAGCAATGGGACGGCTAGGCATGGTGGGCTTCGGGGGTGGCTGCAAAGAGAAAACCACATGAAACATATCAATAGCTTTTTACTAGTGATACATTTCATTCTAAAGTTAAAAGTACACAAATCAAACCTGGAGATGGCCAAGAAAGATGCCAGAAGCCTTACATGTTTATCTTTCATCATCATAGCTTTTCCAATGAAGTATTAGCATTTCCATTGTACAGATGGGGAAACATGCAAAACAAGTCTAAGTCATTTGCTCAAAGTCACACAAAGAGCAACAACTAGAACTGGGAATAAAGCCCAGATCTGTCTGGCTCACAGCCTACATCCTTCTATACAAGGTTACCTCCCCCAAGTTTGGGCAGAAGTAAACTAAACTCCCATTAACTGAAATATAACTACAAGGTAATACACAAGGCAATATTCTCAGATACCCCCAAATTAGCAAGCTATTAAACAAAACCTTGGCGCTGGCCAGGTGGCTCAGGTGGTTGGAGCATCCTTCCACACATGGAAAGTCCCTGTCAGGGCACATACCGAGGTTGTCGCTTTGATGCCTGGTCGGGGCACATACGGAAGGCAACCAATCGATGTTCTCTCTTACATTGATGTTTCTCTTTCTCCTCTTTCTCTCTCCCTTAAAAAGACCACTAACCATATCCTCAGATGAGAATTAAAACAAAACCAAACCTTGGAGAAGAGTGCCACTCCAAAATAAAAACTGAGTTAGCATGTCTAGAACTTGAATAAAATCAGTGTCAAATGAATACTGGAAAAGATCCTATGATGTCAGCTGCCCAGCGGCATAAGACTAGGCACTGCAGAACAGAACTCTGAGGTACCAAGAAAGCTGAACTGATAGGTCAAAACTATGATCCTAGGAAACGGCCTAAAACTTTGTCAAAATTGTCAGATATAGTATAGCCAGTCTTTAGCTGTGGTTCAATGTGAAACTTTAAACCTCTCCATTACCTTCATGAGTCCCTCCGAAAATGAGAGTGGCACTGCAGGCGTCAGATGTGCTGGTGGGGCTGTCACGGTGACAGGTGTGCCCGATGCAACAGCATGGTGCGTGGACAACATCTGCACCTGTGGATAGGGCCTTACCACGACAGGCTCTTGCTTCTCCTCACGGGACTGGAGGGAGCTGCTGGAACCCATGTGCTCCCTGGCAGTGACTTCAGCATCTCGACTAGATTCATCGCTGACTAGTGAACAGCACATACAAGAGTGGCACTTGCAGTTAGTTTCAGTGTTGGTAAACTGACCATATCCTTGCAAGATTTTAACAAGGAGAATTTGGGCATTAAGTTCCCTTGATGGATATCAAACCCAAAAGTCACACTTGTTTTGGATACTGTGGCTTTCCCATTCCTATAAACAAAGGACTTGACTACCTAAAATGAGCTCAAATTGTTGAAAGTGCAATACAAGATATAAGACAATTTCATTTGAAATATTTATTTAAAAAGTTATAAAAACTAACATTAAAAAGATAATTTAAGCCCTGGCCAGTGTGGCTCGTTTGGCTGGAACATCATCACCCTGCACACTGAGGGAATGAGGGTTCGATTCCCAGTCAGACCACATACCTAGGTTGTGGGTTCAATCCCTGGTCGGGGTGAGTACCGGAAGCAACCGATCGATGCTTCTTTCACATCGATGTTTCTCTCTCCCCCCTCTCTAAAATTAATGAAAACATATCCCTGGGTGAGAATTAAAAAAAAAGAAGAGTCTGAATTAAAAAAACAATGGCTTTCATTAAACAAACCAAAAAAAGATAATTTAAGCATAGCTCTTACGTCCAAGAACAAAATTTTCAAAACAAATTTCTCAGTCCAAATCCCTATAGAGTCCACAAGCTAATCTCTATCGTTATTACAATGCACATACTGCCCGAGAATCAACATGTCCATTTGCAGGGATGTATCCCATAGATACATAGCGTATGTACAAAATGACTTATGTACAAGGTTATTGGTTTCAGCACTTTTATACTAGTAAAAAAATTGAAAGAAACCTACATGTCCTTCAATCGGAGACTGCTATATAAATTATGGTATACCCACAATAGACTACCATTGCAACTATAAAAACAAAACGGAGTCTTTTAGGTACTCTTATGGAAAAATCTATAACATAAAAAGCAAGACAGTGAAAAAGTCAATAAAATATATGTACATATATGGACTTGAATTTGTATATGGATAACATCTCCAAAAGCATCTTGGTTGCCTTAAGGGAAAGAAAGTGGAGGACTAGGTGACAGGGATGGGAAAGAGACTTTTCACTGGGAGCTATTTAAAAGTTAAGTTAAAAAAAATCAAGGAACTAATGCAATGAAAGAAGAGTATGTGAAAATACTAACTCATTCTTGTCTATCATTTTCCAAACATTTTCCAAAAATAATACTAGTATTATTTTCCTGAACACAAAAGTTATATTTATGGAGTAAATTTTTAATTATTTGGAAAGCTATAAAGAAAGTAAAGCTGTTCCCAAAGGCACCTTCAGATGCTTCTTACCTCTTTAATTTTGGGTGGGTTTTTATTTATTTAAGTTATTGATATAAAACCTTCATAAAGATAAGTGCACAAATGTTAATTGTACAGCTCAATGAAGTTTCACAAACTGGATACACCTGGGTAACCAGCATCCAGATCAAGAAACAAAACATTCCTGGTTTCTCAGAAACCCTCTGTTCAGCCCAATTCCAGTCCTTATCCCTCCCAGGTATATCCACCAACTTCTAATACTAGAGATTATTATTATCTATTTTTGAACTTTATGTAAGTAGACTCAGAACCAATGTTACCCCACTGCTGTGTCCTGCTCCTTTCACTTATAGGTATGAGACTCATCATCATGTTACTGCACATAGCCATAGGTCTTTCAACCTCAGTATAATACAACATTGCATAAATAAACCAAAATTATCCATTTTACTGTTCCATAGGCATTTAACTAGTTTTCAGTTTTTGCTGCTGTGAATAATAGTGTTAGTAATATTCTTGCATGTCTTTTGCTGAAAATATGACCCATTTCTATTAGATATGTACCTAGGAATGAAACTGCTGAGTGTTAAGAAAAAATATTCTGCATAATTTTATTATTTTTTATGTTTATTGATTTTAGGGAGAGTGGGAGAAACATCCATGTGAGAGAGAAATCAATCGGTTGCCTCTTCATACCCCAGAGATGGAACATGCAACCTAGGTGTGTGTCCTGACAAGGAATCAAACCTGCCACCTTCTGGTGTACTGGATGACACTCCAACCAACACAGTCAGCCAGTCAGGGCTCCGCATCATATAAAATGCTGAATGGAATTCTACTGCCTACACGTACTGTAGCTTTTTTAATCATTATGTCAACAATGGGCTTTTGTGCTATTTCCAAATTTTTGCTTTTAACACCATCTCTGGGATGAGCATCCATATGTACTTTGAGTCCTTGTTCAATTATCTTAGGAAAATTTTTCCAAGAGTACAAGAGCTAGGTGAAAAGATTAATGTATATTTAATATTTTGTTGTATGTTGACTTTTCTCCCAGATCATTCAGGTTTTTATAAATTTTGATTTTAAAAAACCACTTTAATGAGGTATAATTTACATATAATAAAATGGCTACTCTAATAAAGGTAGAGAATTCAATGATTTTATTTTTTACAAACATTCTCACCAACAACCTAGGAGTAGAATGGTTGGGGTCCAATGCTAAGTAAATGCTTAATTTTCTATGGAACAGTCAAAGTACTTTTCAAAGTAGTTGTATGATATTTTGTTCCAATCAGAAGTGTGCTCCTCACTCCTACCAATTCTTGATACACAGACATTTTAGTGGGTATCTCATTGTGGTTTTAATATCATTTCCATGATTAGTAAGGTTGAATTTTTATGTGATTATAAGCCATTCATATATATTTTTTGTGAAGTGTATTTTCATATCTTTTTTCCACTTTTAAATCAGCTTTACAAAGTTACAATTTACACATAAAATGCACTTATTCCTTGTATAAAGTTAGATAACTTTTAAATATGATTACACAGTACTGTAACCATACCACAATCATGATAAAGAACATTTTCCATCACTTTAACAAGTTCATTCATGCCCCTTTACTCCCACATTTACTTTACAAACCACTGATCTGCATTCTATCACTACAGCTTTGTCTTTTCTGGAATTTCATATAAATAGAATCATACAATATGTGGTCCCTTGTGTCTGGCTTTTCTCTTTGTATGTTTTTGAGGCTCATCCATGTTGCTGTGTATACCAGTAAGTTTGCTTTTTATTGCTTAGTACTCCATTGCATGGGTAAAGCAAACTTTGCTTATCTAGTCACCAGCTGGTGAAGTTTGGGGTTCCAGTTTGGGGCTATTATGAATAGCACTTCTATGAACACTGAAGGGTGTTTGTTATGTACGACATACATTTTCATTTGTCTTGGGTAAATACCTATGAGTGGGATTGCTGGGTTGTACAGTAAATTTGTGTTTGGCTAGATTATTTTGTGTTTCTACCAACAATGTATGAGCTCTACTTGTTCCATAGGCTCATCAAAACTTGGTATTGTTGGTCTTTTAATATTAGTCATACTGGTGGAAGTGTAGTAGTTTTCTCGCTGTGGTTTTAATTTGCACTGCCCTGAGGGTTAATTCTGTTGAGTATCTATTATGTGCTTATTTGGCATTTAAAATAGGGTCTTTGGTGAAGTGTCTATTCAAATATTTTTCCCATTAAAAAAAAATTTAAGCTGTTTGTCTTTTTACTATTGAGTTGTAAGAATTCTTTATGTATTAAAGACATGTCCTTTGCAGATACACTTATTGCAAACTGTTTTCTTAATCCGTAGCTTGCCCTTTTATTTTGATAATGGTGTCTTGACAAGCAGTGACTTTTAATGTATCAATTGCTTCTTTTAGTGTTTTTTGTGACCTAGGCAATTTTTGCTTACCCTAAGGTGGCAAAATAGTTTCTCCAACGTTTTATCTTAGAAATTTTAAGTTTTATATTAGGTCCATGACGACACATTTTAACTTTTGTGTACGGTAAAGGTAAAGGTCAAGGTTCATTTTTCCCCCATATGGATATTTTGGTGTTCTGGCACTATTTTGTTGAAAAGACAATCATTTTCCTATTGAGTTATCTATGTACTTTTGTTAAAAATCAATTGACTTTTAAGTGTGGGTCTACTTCCACTTTGTTCCAATGATATGTTTCTACCTTTATGCCAAAACCACACTGTCTTGATTAGTGTAGCTTTATAACAAGTCTTGAAGTAAGGTAGCAGGGTCCTCCAAATTTCTTTTTTTTTTTTTGGGTCAAAACTGCTTTGGCTATTTTAGGACCTTTGGTTTTCACAAAAATTTTACATTCAGGCTATCAACTGGTACAAAAGAGCCTGATGGGATTTTTTGTTAGAATTTCTTTGAATCTACAGATCCCTTTGGTAGAACTGACACCTTAAAAATACTGAGTTTCCCACCCTGGTCGGTGTGGCTCAGTTGGTTGGGCATCGTCCCATGCACTGAAAAGTTTCTGGTTCGATTCCCAGTCAGGACACATGCCTGGGTTGTGGGCTCAATCCCCTGTAGGAGTGGAGGTGCAGGAAGCAGTGTCACATTGATGTTTCTCTCTCTCTCCTCCCCTAAAAAAATAAACAAACTATTGAAAAAATAATGTGTTTTCTAACATATGAACACAACAGACCTTTCCACTTATCTAGGTCTTTAATTTCTCTCAGCAGTGTAATCTCAGGTCTTACACATATTTCATTAATATGTCCCTAAGTTTTCTGTGGGCTTTTTGTTTGACACCACTGTAACTGACACTTTGAAAATTTCATTGTTCTTTGCTAATAAATAAAGAATTGATTTTTGTATATTAAACATTTACACTGCAACCATTACTAATTTCATTTATTAGTTCTGACAGCTTTTTGCCAACATTCTTTAGGATTTTCTGCATACATGAGCATGTTGTTTGTGAATATAGTTTTACTTCTGTCTTCTCATTGTCAATTTTTAATCTTCCCCATTGTCTGAACAGATTTTTTCCCCCTAATTAAAATTTTAAGGGAAATGGACCATTTCCTAACTTTCCCCCAAATCTATTTGTCCAGGAAGACTTTAATTTTTGACAATTCCATTAAGATATAATGTACTGACCACCTCCCATTAAGCTCTTTTTGGAACCATTTATCATTTCCTTCCAGACATCTCGAGTTCTTGATTTCAGTTTATTTTTACTAGAAAAGAATCTTGAAGCAATAGAGAACTGTTGTAAACTATACTTTTGAACTTTGAACATGTATTTGAAATCCTGATATGCTCAGGATCCCAAACTACTTCTTCTATTAAGAGCAGAGGGAAGTATTGCTTACAGAAAGCTTTCCTTTTTTTGGTAAGCAACTGAGGAAAAAACACACTGTTCAGAAGTGAAATTATAGACAATTTTGGTCTAAGTCGATTTCCTTCTCAACAAAATTTGAGGGCAATTATTGCTGACAGCTTTTATAATGAGCAATATAATTCCTTACAAAGAACAGAGGTACAAAAATATTCCTCTTAGCTATGCTCTTTTAAGTTATTCTGTTGTGAACTTACACCAAAGACAAAATAGTGTCAAAAATACTTAAGGAGTAAAGGCACTTTTAAGTGGCTCTGTAAGAACTTGTTGACCACTACTTTGAGCCCTATACTGTAGAGTAAAAGTGCATGAGACAGACATGGCCTTGGCTTTCATTCTAGGTCCTAAATCAACTGTTCAGGATGATGGGAGTCAGCGAAGGCTTCCTGGAGAAAGTGACATCTGATTAGAAACCTCAAGAACAACAGGAATTAGCCAGATAAGTAAGTGTGGAAAGGAAGAAGACAGACTGTGGCAAAAGGAACAGAATGTATAAATTCTCAAGGTAAGTCAAGAACTTTTTATCATGAGTTCAGAAAATATGAGTAGATACTATTATGTAGGAGGCATAGAGTAGCTTAAAGTTACTTTGAGACTAAACAGAACTAAAATAATTTGTAACAAAAACTAAATTGGCAGAAGGAAAGCAAAGCAATGGAAAATGAGGCTGAAAACAGTAGACAAAAGGCCACAGCTCATAGGCAAGAGACAGAGCAATTAAAGACGATGCCTGAGCCTGGTCGGTGCGGCTCAGTTGGCTGAGCATCATCCCGTGCACCAAGAGGTCACTGGTTCCATTCCAGGTCAGGGCACATGCCAGGGTTGTGGGCTTGATCCCTGGTAGTGGGTGTGCAGGAGGCAGTCAACTGATGTTTCTCTCTCATTGGTGTTTCTCTCTCTCTGCCCCTCTACCTTCCTCTCTCTTAAAGAAAAAACGTATTAAACATATTAAAACGTATTAAAAAAAAAAAAGATGATGCCTGAGTTCCTGATTTGAGCAATAAGTAGACAGTGGTACCATGTACCATGACAATGAACATAGCAATCAGGTAACAAAGAAAAGGGACAGAAAAAGGAGTACTTTATTTCAATTTGCAGTGCCAGCTTTTTCCTTGCCATCTAAAGAGAACAAGACTATTTGGAGTTCTTCAGCTTTAGCACTGTTACCTCAATTGAATTCTTTCCTGGGGGGGGGGTGGGTAAGGACACGTCCTGCATATTGTAGAACACTTAGCAGCATTCCTGGCCTCTAAAGCAAGACCTATGCCTTATATAACCTTTGGGCTCTTCTTACCATATTTCTGGGCCTTAACTAAATGAAACACATTAACACATCTAAAATATAGTTCTTGCAGGCATGCTTTACTGTAACTTTCATGTATGTTCTAGTACATGTG
The DNA here is from genome assembly GCF_054644295.1 of Miniopterus natalensis. Taxonomy (NCBI): domain Eukaryota; kingdom Metazoa; phylum Chordata; class Mammalia; order Chiroptera; family Miniopteridae; genus Miniopterus; species Miniopterus natalensis. The sequence continues at coordinate 82,446,696 of NC_142088.1, forward strand.
AATGACGTGATTAAAACAGGAAGAAAACCATGTTTAAATTTAAATTAGAATTGTATTATGTCTTTAAACTTGATAACCTAGTATCCATTAAAATCCCAGAAGGAATTTCTGTATTAGAAAACTGGCCATATTCTTAAAGCAGGGAGCAGTATAGAAGAATATAATACATCTCACCTGTAGCTGCTGGGTTTATCAATCCTGCAGAACCACTATTTGCAATCTGCGAAGGAGCCTGGCTTAGCCCAGTGGAAGGAGTTCCTAACCGAGGAAACTGCTGAGAACTCATTTCCACCTGCAGATGCATACAGTCATATGGTTATTACTGGATTCTGAGATTAGAATCTATAATGAAAAATTAAAGCATCTTTAGTACCTATATCTTCCCTCAGAAGAAAACGCAGCATCATTTATCTAAAACAGTTACTTATGATCAAAATACAGTACAGAAATGATCTAAAGTCTGTAATTATGGGTGTACATAGTTCGATTAAGAGCAAAATCGTTTATATGGTGTTCGGGGTAATGACCCTCCGTAAATACTTGTGGGATGCCAAACGAAAAGGTCCACGCTGAATCCTGTACGTATGTACCTGTGTAACCCTCACGCCAAGGCGAACAGCGCTGTCGTCAGAATGTCTGAGGAGGAATCGCAGGGGAGATGCCCTGTCCTAAGAACCAGAATCCTTATACTAAGACCTGCTCCAAAAGGAATTCTCAAAAGCTTTTTTCACAGGCCTCCATTTACGGATTTCTTTTTACCCCTCTTTCACGGACCCCCCCCCCCCCCCGCCAGAGGGACGGAGACCTCCACCGCCTTCTCTGCAATCTACCCCCTTTCCCTCAGAAGCCAAGCTCTGCGGGCATCCCCGCCGGGCCCCGCCCCGCCGCCCCCCGCGGAGGGCCGACGGCTGTTTTCCGACACCTCGGGTCCCTGAGGTACGTCTGGAGCGGGGAACGGGCGCTCCGGGAGCCCCAGGAGGAGCTGCGGGTCTCTACCTGCAGCCGCCGCCCGCCCCCCCGCCCGCACCTCGCCGGGCGGCGGCTGCCGCGCAGGGCCCATGCCGGCGGCGGCGCCGGGTCCCGGAGTCGCGGACGGGACTCGGCGGGGGGCGCCGGGAGCACGACGCTGCCCGGCCCCCGCGCTCGCCCGACGCGGGCCGTCCTCGGCTCCAGCCCTTTCCCCGAACCTGCCCCAACTCCCCTGCCCGCCCATTGGCGCCACGGCGGGCGTCACTCGAGGGCCGCAGCCTCCGCCGCGACCTGCGCGTCCCGACCCCGTCCCACCCTCCGGCCGACTGCCAGCCAGTCAGGCGCGAGCCCCGCCGCGACAGTCCCGCCCCTCGAGGCGGAGCCAATGGCCGTGGAAGACCGGCGCTGGGCGCGGGGGGCGGAGAGCCGGGAGGCCGCGCCTCCGCCGGGTCCAAAAGCGGCGGGCGCAGGGCCCGGATGTGGAGAGTCACTTTAAACTGCTCCGGGAGCCAAACTCCCAGGCTGCCCGCCCGCCCGCCCCGCTGCTCCGCTACCCGCCAAGGCCCGGCCCGCCCGAGTCAACCCAGCACCTCTCCCCTTCTTGCTGCAGGACCCGGCCCCGCCCGCCGGCCCAACCGCCGTGCCCAGCTCGCCCCATCGCCGAGGTCTGAGCCGCCGGAGACGCAGCACCGCTGCCCTTCCCGAGGGACGCGCAGCGGGACGGACGTTGCAGCCCGGCTGGGCCGCCCCGCCCCCTCGTCTCCTCCCCCCTCTCTCCTCCACTCCTGGGCGCCGTCCCGCCATTACCTGGGCGCTGCACCGAGCGGCCGCCGCGCCGCCTCGAGCTCGTTCCCGTGCGCTCGCAGCCCGCGGGGCCGACGTCCTCGGCTCCGGACCCGCCGCCGCCGCCGGGGCGCGAGCACTCCGTCCCCCACCACTCAGCCCAGCGCCGCTGCTTCCGCCGCCGTAACGAGCCCCTCATCTATTGGCTGGGGAAGGCCCCGCCCTCCTCCGGGGGGCCAGTCAGCGGCAGGGAGAGCGGGAGAGCGGGCGGGTGTGCCCCTCGGGGCCGCGGAGGCCTTGGGGAAACGTAGTTCCCGGCGCTCGGAGGCGGGCTCGGGCGGGGCTTCCGGGCGGCCCGGCGGCGGCTGCACCCCTCGTCCGGGTCCCGGGTCGGCTCTGCCTTTTCCTCTGCGTAGTAGGAGCGGGTCCCGCCCCTTTGCTTCTGCCGACGGCAGTAGCTTTCGTTTTCCCCGGGGGCAGTGCGGCGCGCGAGCAGGTCCGGGAGGCCGCTGCGGCGGGCGAAGGGTCCACAGTAGGGCCGAGGGGCTTCCCGGAGAGGCTCGCTCCCCGCGCGCCTTGAGGTCGCCCCGGACGGCGGAGCCCGAGCGCCGCGGGAGGTCGGCGCGGACCTGGGGACAGTGCCGGGTGCCTCCCAGAGCCGAGCAGCCGGGTTAAGGCAGGCCGGCTCCGAGAGCGGCTTCTGGCGCGGACGGGGCTCTGGACCTGCTCGCTTTCCAGGTTACGGAGAAGCGAAGGGGTGCATTGTTTTGTTGGCGGCGGGTGGGGGTGAAGGGCTGGAGATCACACACTTGTAGAGGTCTTAGCCAAAGCCGCTGAAGCAAATCTGGATCCGATGGTATACATTACGTCCCCTCCTGCCTTCCCAGGTGGTAATTTCGGCCTAGAGTTTTGTGACTGGTTAAGAAATAAATGCGGCTCAAATCCCTTCTTCCTGTCATGCGCAGCTGTGTAAAGTAACTGCTCGCTAGGATGAGTCTCATACCCCTCCTCCTTCCTTCCTCAAGCCTTTTCCTGTTCTCACTTTCTTCCCCGTCAGATTTCTTATGAAAGAACTGCTGTGATACGCTTCAGCCTCCTCTCTCCACTAGGCAGTCTCCACATTTCATGGGTTCTGTTCCTGCCACCCTTCTCAAAATGCTCCCCCAAATTAGCACATGACCTACTCATCTTGTCCAGTTTAGGATAAATCCTCCTTACAACGGTCTTCCCTTGGCCTCTATAACCACCCTCTCTCCTGGTCCTACTCTTATCCCTATCAGTCTCCACTATACCTTTTTCACAAATACTGTAGAGCATTCTCCAAGGCTCCAACCCTCTTTTAACGTTGTACTATCTTCCTAACTGGTTGAATGCACGCTCAGTTTCAAATATTGTTCTTGAAATCAACTCAAACTTGTATCTACACGGTAGCATGAGTTGTACACCCACAGTTTCAACTGCTGTACCCATCAACATGTCTTACAAGCCCAGGAAATTTATATCAAATACCTTTTTTGACTTGCCTCATCTCTATTCCTCCAGATTTTTGGGCTTGGTTAATGGCATTACCATCTTCTCTGCCTTTCCTTTTCTCTTGTTTCTATTCGCTCATCTTCCAGAGTCACTATATGTACCTCTCTACCACCTTTCCAGTACCTTCCATAGCCTTGGCTCAGGCTTGAATTATTTTTCTCTGGATTACACTAGTGCTGCCTCCACTCAACTCTCTTCTTACCCCATTCTGCCCTCCAGAGTTTTTTCTTAAGCATTAATCTGAGTCCTTTCCATCTATGATATTCTAATAACTTTAGACTATATTCCAAACCTCTAATCCCAGTACTCAAGGGCCATAATAACTTAGTCCTTCTGACCTCTCCAAACATTGGATCTCTCAACAATAGTTCACCAATTCTCCACACAGTCTGGCTCCAGAGTTTTGTCCAAGCCTTCTATAATGCCATCTATAGGTCTCAACCTTCAGCAATCAGCTGGTCCAGTGCGGCCAATTCCACAGTGCCTACCTGGGAAGTGTCAACCCATGGTCATTAGGGCCAATTCAGTGCCAACAGGAATCCCCATTTGGGGTGCAGTGAAGTTTCATTTCATGTGAGACAGCTCAGTTGTGACACAGCAGGACTGTAAGGCAGCCCTGGGCCAGGACTCTCTCCACGCAGATAGCTCTGCCCGGCGCTGGTCTGCGAGGGAGTCAAAGCCTTCAGGAAAGGAAAGGCGGGCTTTCCGGGGCACAGGGGTGCTAACTTATGTAAACGGAAGTTGCGGCCCTCCTCCCTGATTGGTTCAGCTTTATGCAAATTTGGGCTCAAAATCGTCAGAATTTCATTGGCCCAAAAGGCGCTGTCCTGATTGGTCAGAAATGAGCTGCTCTGATTGGTTGGTGAAGCTGTTGATGGGGGAGGGGCAGGCTATAGGTGTGCAGCTCCCATTGGATGGGGAAAGCCTCAGTCCTATTGGTTGACATAGACTCCAGGAAGTCCTTTATAAGGGCTGGCCCTGCGGGCAGTGCGCTCAGGGCGGAAGCGGTCCTTCAGGGCGGGCTGCTTCCTGAGCTGGGTGGGGGTGCTGTGTAGGAATGGGCGCGAGGCTTTTTTTATTTAATTTGAGCCTAGTCAGTCACCAGGGGACCGTCTTAGTAGGTATCTTCTTTCTTAGGATCCACAAACCAAAGTTATATTGTCTCAGAAAGCTTCCTTGACTTCCTTCCCTTTCCACACCCTGCGGGATGCTTCGTGGAACTTGAGCGCCTCTGTTTTAGCGTTTTTCTGTCCGCTTTGTAGAAGGTGGAGAAACTGCTCAGCTTTACACCTCCTATCAACATTCAGCAGATGTTTACTGACTGCAGCGACAAGCACGCAGTAGTGCCTGGGCACGCCGGGCTCCCTGGCGACGGGGCAGGCGCGGGCCCGCGCCCGCCGCTCGGACCCGCGCCGCCCTGGGCCCGCGCCCCCGCTCGGACCCGCGCCGCCCTGGCCCGCGCCCCCGCTCGGACCCGCGCCGCCCTGGGCCCGCGCCCCCCGCTCGGACCCGCGCCGCCCTGGGCCCGCGCCCCCCGCTCGGACCCGTGCCGCCCTGGTCAGCATAAAATAATCTGAACAAAGCCTCAGATCTGTTGACCACAGAGATATGTTTTAGTCAAATTAAATATATGTTTCAGCTCCAGACCCAGAAAAGCAGAGTGGCCCCACTGACCACACCCTTGTGAAACCCCACAGAGCAATGCCGTGGCTGACATCTGGACCAGATGCAATGATCAACTACCCCCTATCCTAGCACCAACCAATCAATAGAGACCATCAGCCTGGCCATGACCCTAACTGCCTTAGTCACCATGATTAATGATTTCCCCTATATAACCCATCCCCTGGAAGCTATCTGGGATCCAGGTTTTAGAGTAATAGCTCATCTATGACCCCAGGTTTGGTGCCATTTCCCTAAAAATTAACCTTTACTTTGCTGCAAACTCCTGTTCACATTTGATTGGGCTTTGAATAGTGCAGGTGAACAAAACCCTTTAGTTTGGTAACAGCCAGAGAGGACAGTGGCACACATCCTATGGAGCCGGCAGGAAGGGTGGGCGACTCCAACAACAGCCTGAGTGACAGGTGCTCCACAAAGGCTAAGCATGCAGGGAGTGTTACATAAATACAATAAAACTTCCCTGCAGAAGAGTTGAGGCAGAGTCAAAGAACTAATAATTTGTTACCATCATTATGACAATATTTTTACTCCCACGTCCGTGTGGCCATGGATATCTCAGTTAAGAGCAGTTGTTCAAATGTTTTTAATACAAGAACCATCATTGAACATTGTCACGAGCAACTGGTGTTTGGTTAATCGCTAGTACTTTTTAGAAATGCCTTATCTCCACACCCCAGGCGAAACGACGGCGATCTCGTGGCAAGGTCCCCTGACCACAGGGGTGGGTGCGGGCCCCCACTGGGAGAGGGAATCCTCTCCTGTGAACTGGAAACGTATGGAGACATGCAGAGACACTGTGCGTGGAGCCCAGTCACCTAGGGCTGTCCCTTTAAGTTCTGGTGCACAGGACGCTGGTAATCCCTGGGCTCCTGCCCTTCTGAAATCTGCCCCTTCAGCTCTGCCTTTGGTTCTGTGTGCTCTCTATATCTGAATTAGCTTTCTATTGCTGTAATAATTACCACCAACTAACCCCCTCCCCCACACACACAATTATTATCTTACTGTTCTTCAGGCATCCATCTGGTGTGAATCTTACTGGATATCAAGTTGGCTGCTTTCTTTTCTGGAGAATCTAACGGAGAACCCATTTCCTTGCTTATTTGGGTTATTGGCAGAATTCAGTTTCTTGTGATTGTAGGACTGAAATCTTTGTTTTCCCCAGTTCTCAGCTGAGGGCTGTTTCCAGCTTCTAGAGGCCACCCACATTTCTTGGTCGTGGCCCCTTTTCCCCCCTTTAAAGCCACCAATGCAGGTTAAGTCCCTCTCATATTTCAAATCTCCTCTGCTTCTACCACATCTCTCAGACCAACCCAGGAAAAGTTCTGTGCTTTTAAGGACTCCTGTGATTAGACTTGGCCCACTTGGATAATCCAGGATAATCTCCCCAAGGTCCATACCCTTAATTACACCTACAAATTCTCTTTTTCCATGTAAGGTTCTGGGGATTAGGCTGAGGACTTCTGTGCTAGGCTGTTATTCTACTTACCACACAACACATCTGATTAATGCCTGGGGGCTAGTGAATCTGATTTCTATCCCAACTTTGCTTCTAGTCAACTGTCTGACTCTGGGTCAGACACTTCCTATCTTTGATCTAACACATCACACCAGGAGCCATGTCCTGGTAAACCATGTTGGTCTGACTTAGGTTGACTCAGGGCATACGGAACAGTTCAGTTTCCTGGAGGCGTTAGGGTAGATTGAGCTGGAGGGAAAGCAAGGATGCTCCTGAGAAGAGCCAGGGGGCCTTGTGGAGAAGCCAGAGAGGCAGAGCAAGGGCACTGGCGCTGGGAAGTCTCCATGAGGGCAGGAAGAGGCTGGGCCACCAGAGCTTACCACGCTGAGTGCCAGCACACCAGGAGTGAAGAGTCAGCCAGCATCCAGGCACAGCTAGGTTGGAAGGCCAAGATCTTATACCCACAGCCTTGCCCCGGGGCCCCGCAAACTGCTGGGGCCTTTTGAGATGGTCAGCCTGGCCCCCTTTGACAGGCCCTCTGCACAGTTGGGATGTGATCCCATTTCTGGACACATGCTCCCCTCCCTCCCCTCTTCACATGGAGGCCGAGAGCTCGCTCAAGTCCAGTGGGCACTCGGCCAGGTGCAGACTTGCTCCAGACCTGCCTCCCTTCATCAAGACTTTGTCTGGCAAATCTCCTGGAGTTCCCCACTGCCCATAGCATTGGTCAGAAAATTCTTGAGCTGAAGTCCAGCCCCTCCAGGAAGAAGGGGATCCAAAAATAGACTTAGGGACACTGTAACCTCTTCCTGCTCTGGAATAGGGAAAAATGCAGGTGGCCTGCCAGATCTGTCCAGGCCATTTTCCCCTGCCCTGATTCACATCTCTTGAAGTCACCTGACTTTCTCTCACAATTGGTTGAGTGGTCTAGATCAATGGCCTCTGTTCCTGGGCTTCGTTTTCCAGAGGGTGGCCTTGAGAAAAAAACCTACCTGGGCTGGGAATAGGAGCTACTCACCCTCAAGGCTGCCGTGGAGGCCTGACTCCTGGGGTTAAGCATTCTTGTGAACAGTCTTTAGGTGGCTCTGGAGCTGGCAGTGCTCCTTTTCAGTATTTGAGTGTATCTTGCTATTTGCTTTTTACCATGGTATTTTTTAACTAATTTTTTTTTTTTTTTTTTAGAGTGAGAGTAAGGGCGAGGGAGAGAGAGAGAGATTGAAACATCAATGATGAGAAAGTCATTGATCTGCTGCCTCCTGCAGGACCCCTACTGGGGATTGAGCCCACAACCTGGACACATACCCTGACCAGAAATTGAACCTTGATCTCATGGATCATAGGTTGATTCTCAACCACTGAACCATGCCCGGCCGGGCTGCCATTGGTGTTTTAATAGGGATTGCATTGAATCTATAGATTGCTTTGGGTAGTATAGATATTTTAATGATGTTAATTCTTCCAATTCATGAACATGGTATATTCTTCCACTTATTTCTATTTTTCTCTATCTCTTTTTGCAACGTCCTGTAGTTTTCCGGGTACAGGTCTTTTACCTCCCTGTTTATTTATTCCTAGGTATCTTAATATTTTTGTTGCAATGGTAAATGGGATTTTTATTTTATTTTATTTTTTTAGTTTCTCTTCCTGAGAGTTCATTATTGGTGTATAAAAATGCATTGATTTCTGGAAATTAGTTTATTTTGCCCAAGTTGTCCAGTTTGTTGGCATAGAGTTGTTCACAGTATTTTCTTACAATCCTTTATATTTCTGTGATGTCAGTTGTTACTTTGCCTCTTTTATTTCTGATTTTATTTACTTGGGTCCTCATTCTTTGTTTCCGATAAGTCAGGCCAAACATTCATCAATTTTGCTTATCTTTTCAATGAACCAGCTCTTGGTTTTATTAATCTTTTGTTTTTGTATTTTTTTTTAGTCTCTATGTAATTTATTTCTACTTTGATCTTTATTATTTTCTTCCTTCTAATTACTCTGGAATTTTATTGTTGTTATCTTTCTAATTCTTATAGTTGTAAGGTTAGATTGTTTATTTGAGCTTTTTTTTCTTTCTTGAGGTAGACCCTGTAGTGCTATGAACTTCTCTCTCAAAACTGCTTTTACCACATTGGGATGTGTTGTGTTCATTTTTGTTTGTTTCCAGGAAGTATTTTATTTCTCCCTTGATCTCATTTGTAATCCATTCATTGTTTAATAACATGCTATTTAGCCTCCATGTGTTTGAATGTTTTTGAGATTTTTTTTATTGTAGTTGATTTCTAGTTTCATGCCATTCTGATCTGAAAGGATGCTTAATATGATTTAAACTTCTTGAATTTGTTAACACTTATTTTGTGTCCAAACATGTGATCTATCTTTGAGAATGTTCCATATGTACTTGAGAAGAATATATATTTTACTGCTTTGGGATAAAATGTTCTGTAAATATCAATTAAACCCATCTAATCCATTGTGTTGTTTAAGGTTGCTATTTCCTTGTTGACTTTTTGTCTGGAAGATCTATCCTGTGAAGTTAGTGGGGTGTTAAAGTCCCCTAATATGACTGTGTTGCTGTCAATCTTTCTCTTAAAGACCTCCAAGAGTTTTTAAAGTATATTTAGCTGTCCTTATGTTGGGTGTGTATGTTTATAAGGGTTATATTTTCTTGTTGGATTAATCACTTTAGTATTATGTAGTGATCTTCTTTGTCTCTTGTTATGGCCATTGTTTTGAAGTTTATTTTGTCAGATATGAGTATTGCTATCCCAGTTTTTTTGTTTGTTTGTTTGTTTTGTTTCCATTTGCATGGGATATTTTTTCCATCCCTTCACTTTCAACCTGTATGAATCTTTTGTTCTGAGGTGGGTCTCTTGTAGACAGCATATACATGGGTCATGTTTTCTTATCCATTCAGCTACCCTATGTCTTTTAATTGGAGCATTTATCCATTTATGTTTAAAGTTATTATTGATAGGTACTTATTTATTGCAATTTTTTCTTCATACCTCTGTTCCTCTCAATTTCTTGTACTTTTTTTTTTTTTTTGCTAATCCTCAACTGAGGATATTTTTTTCCATTGAATTTTTTTTTTTTTTTTTTTTTTAAAGAGAGTGGAAAGGATGGGGAGGGACATACAGAGAAACATTGATGTGAGAGAGACACATTGATGGGTTGCTCCCACACATGCCCTGACCTGGGCTGGGGATCAAGCCTGCAACTAAGGTATACGTCCTTGGCAAGAATCAACCCCGGGACCCTTCAGTCATGGGCCAACGCTCAAACCACTGAGCAAAACCAGTTAGGGCTTTCTTCTACTTCTTAAAGCAGTCCCTTTAACATTTCTTGCAATGCTTGTTTTGTGGTATTGGTCTAGGAATATTTTATTTCACCTTCAATTTTATTTTATTTAAAAATATATATGTTTTATTCATTTTTAGATAGAGAAGAAGGGAGAAGGAGAGCGAGATAGAAACATTGATGAGAGAGAAACATTGTTTAGCTGCCTCCTGCATGCTTCCCACTGGGGGTTGAGTCCACAACCTGGTCATATGCCCTGGCCAGGATTGAACCAGTGACCTCTTGGTGCATGGGATGATCCACTGAGCCATACCAGCTGGACTTGCCTTAAACTTTAAATGATAGCCTTGCTTGATAGAGTAGTTTTGGATTCAGGTCCTTCTTTTTCACTACTTTGAGTACTTCATGCCAATCCCCTCTGGCCTGAAGTGTTTCTGAGGAGAAATCAGCTGGTAGTCTTACTGGAACTCCCTTGTATGTAACTTTCTGCATCTCTCTTGCTGACTTTAAGATTCTTTGTTTTTGTGTTTAATGTTTGTCATTTTAATTATGACTTGTCTTTGCGTGAGTCTTTTTGGGTTCATCTTGATTAGGACTATCCGTGGTTCCTGAACTTGTGTGACTTTTTTTTCATCAGGTTGGGAAAGTTTTCTATCATTATTTTGTTAAACAGGTTATCTATTCCTTTCTCACTTTCTTCTCTTTCTGGGACCCCAATGATGCAGATGTTATTACATTTCATGTTGTCCCAAATTTTCCCTTAAACTATGTTTTTAAAAGTTATTTTCTCTTTTTGCTGCTTTAATTGAATGTTTTTAATTACCTTGTCTTCCAAATCACTGATTCAGTCATCCTCTTTATACAACCCACTTTTAATTTCTTCTAGTTTATTATTGATGTCAGATATGGTATTCATTTCTGACTAGTTCTTGTTCATGGTTTCTGTTTTCCTTCTCATGCTGTCATAGTTCCCACTAAATTTTTGATAATTCTCACTAAATTCCTTGAGCATCCTTATTACCATTGCTTTGATTTTTTTCATCTTTGATTTGGGGATTGTTTCTTTGGCTCCTCATTTTGTTGTCCCTTTGTGTTTGTTTCTATGTATTAGATACAACTGCTATGCCTCTCAGTCTTTGTGGGGGACCTTATGTAGTAAGATGTCCTGTGGGACCCAATGGTGCAGTCTCTTTGATCTCCTGAGCTAGATGCTCTAGGTATGTTCCTTGGGTGGATTATTTGGGCTCTGCTGTTGTAAGTGGGTCTTGATTTTTGTTATCCCATTCATGGGTGGAATATCCTTTCAGGCTGTCTAACTGTGAGGCTCAATCCCGACCATGCTGTGTCAGCTGTTGTGCAGATGCTGAAAGAATAAAAACAAAAAACAACAAAAGAAACAAGAAACAAAACATAAGCATACAAAAGACCCCTACAACAACAATACACACAGCCACCAAAGAAAAGAGAAATATTAAGAGAAAAGACTATAATATTAAAATAAAATAAAAAATACATGAAGGAAAAAGGGGGATGGAAAAGGGGATAAAAGGAAAGAAAGGAGAGAAAAAATAATAATAAAGAGCAGGGGAAGGAAAATGGTACAAAAAAAGAGGAGGAAAAAAATTATGCAAGGGAAAAAGAAGAGAAATAAGAAAAAAAATAGAAGAAGAAAAAGAAGAAGAAAAATAAGAGTTGTGAAAAAAAGAGAGGCAAAAATAATAAAGTAATGAGAAAGAAAAAGTAAATAAAATAACACCAGAAAAAAATGAAGTAGAGTTGGTCTCGGTAGAGCTTAGTGCCTCCTGGGCTCCCTTTGGATCCTGCTCTTCTGCTGACTGAGACTGAGTGTTTTGTCTGCTATTTCTGGGCCTCCCAGGAGGTACTTTGCTGCCAGCCACTGTCAGAAGCTGTCCACGTTTGGCTCTCAGAAAAGCTGTTCAATGCTTCAAGTGACCCACAGTTTGTGGCTACCTCCATAGGGCTTGGCTGCATGCAGGAGTTGCCAAGTTGTGCTCTAGTGCTGGCTTGTTAGCAGCATGGGGCCCTGAATGGTTCAGCAAATGTATCAAGGCACCTTAGATTCTGCTTTTGCCCTCCTTTGCCTGTCAGCTGTCACTGTAAAGGTTGTTTCTGAATGGGCTTTGGCAGAATCGGAAGTATGAGACCTCTGGGTCTCCTGAGGGGGAGGTACCATTTAGATTTCAGGGAAGATGGCGGGTGTGTTCCCCCACTGCAGACACTCATCTGAGTCTGTCCTGGAACATTTTCCTGACTTTAGCAAGGTGTAGCCTTTTGTATGCAGTCTGGTGAGGTCTACTGGAAGCCAGGAATATCTATCAGCTCTCCCATGAGGGGGATGCACCATTCAGGCTCCTGGGACACTGGGGGAAATGGCTTCACCCCAAAGCAAGTCAATGATGCCCCCTGAGACTAGTCTCTGTTGCTGTCTCCTCAGCAGGGGTTAAGATGTAGAGTGGAGTGAACTGTATTCCAGAGGACAGGTTATTTGCCTTTCCCCAGGTTGCACTTTTCAGGAGAAATGGCTGATGTGGTATGGTTGGGGGGATGTCCATTCGCAGGTCATCCAGCTTCTGCTTCTTCATCTCTTCCCCTAGTACTTCTACTCCAGTCTCTCCTCAGGCAACTCCAGTCAAAATTGCCCTCTGTGCACCAAAGCCTCTGGTGAATGCCTGCAAATGTAAATCCTGTGGTCTGTTTTGTTGTTGTTGTTTTCATTTTATAAGTGGCTTTATCTCCGAAAAGACTTACTTTCTCTGATGGCCAGAAGCCCTGCTGCTTTTCACGGCTGGATGTTACATGGGCCACTGTTCTCAGCTCTAGTGTTTTGGGCTGGAATGCCCATCCTGGGGTATGGGCCTCACTCTTCTCAGGGAAAGCTCCCTGCAGCTGAGATATCCCTCTTCACCCTCAATCTGCCACCTGTGGGAGCTGGGCCATCCCCTTTCATGACCCTGCCTTTCCTACCAGTCTCAAGGTGGTTTCTGGCTTTCCTTGTTAAAAATATCCTCTTCAGCCAGTCCTCAGTTGGCAATTCAGGTGAAATGCCCCCAAATTTATTTTTTTCCTGGTTTATTTCTGGGAGGAGGTGCAAGAAAGATTTACCTACTCTGTTGCCATCTTGAAACCCCTAACAGTAATCAATTTAATAGTGAAATAAAATCCCCTGCATGCCAAAAACTCAACAACACTAAATACCACATCATCTAGTTTCAGAAACCTTAAAAAATAAGGGAATGTAATGTATCAGTGAATGTATGAAAGCTTTCATAATGAAGTCTTTGCTCAGTGATCACCAGAGTCTTCATACAGGAGGAAAGACCTATCTATATGCGAAAGCATTCTCCAGAAAGGCCACACCGAATGAACACAACAGGTCACATACAGGAGAGAAACCTTATAATGCACTGAATGTGGCAAAGCCTTTCTTAAAAAATTGTGGTTCACAGCTTTAGGCCAACAAGAGACCCACATAATGACTTCCACAAAAGACACACTGAAAGGGTAGACTCAGCAGGCACCAGAGCCCTGCTGAAGTAAATCCTATTCTGACCAGGCACATCAGCTCCTCCACTGTAGTCATGGCCAATCATCACAACAATTAGCCTGAGGGTTAGCCCCTCCCATTGTCATGCCAACAGCAATTAAGGCTCAACTACAAAAGGAGGGCACACACAACTCACACAATGGACACAGCTGGATCACCTGGCTCAGGTGACCAGAGAAACTGCACCACTGAGCCCCGCAGGACACCTTTTACATAAGACTGAAAGATATGGTAGCTGTACCTGATACAAAGAAAAACACAGGAAGGTATCCAAAATGAGGAGACAAAAAAACATGTCCCAAATGAAACAACAGAACAATGCTCCAAAAAAAGAACTTAATAAAATGAATACAAGTAATCTATCAGATGCAGAGTTCAAAACACTGGTTATGAGGATGCTCAGTGATATTAATGAGAACTTCAATAAATAGATAAAAAACATAAAATGGAGATAGAAAACATTAAAAAGAACCAATCAGAGATGAAGAATACAGTAGCTGAAATGGGTTCATTAAAGCAAATCAACAGTAGAGTAGATGAAGCAGAGGATTGAATCATATATTGGAAGATAAGGAAGGAGAAAATATGCAATCAGAACAGCAAACAGTGTAAAGAATAATAATAATAATAAAAATAGTTTAAGGGCCCTCTGAAACAACATTAAGCATACCAACATTTGCATCATAGGGAAACCAGGAGAAGAAGAGAGGGAGCAAGAGATGAAACCCTATATGATGAAATAATGACACAAAACTTCCTTAATCTGGTGACAAAAATAGATATACTAGCCCAGAAAATTCAGAGTTCCAAAGAAGGTGAATCCAAAGAGGCTCACACCAAAGCACATCATAATTGAAATGCCAAAAGTTGAAGATAAAGAGAGAATCTTAAAAGCAGCAAGAGAAATGCAGTTAGTTACCTACAAGGGAGCTCCCATACGGCTGTCAGCTGATTTCTCAACAGCTGCAAAATTTTGCAGGCCAGAAGGGAGTAGCAAGAAATGTTCAAAGTGATGAAAAGCAAGGAACTACAACCAAGATTACTCTACCTAGCAAAGCTATCATTTAGAATTGAAGGTCAGATAAAGAGCTTCTAAGACAAGAAAAAGCTAAAGAAGCTAATCACCACCAAGCCAATATTACAATAAATGTCAGGATCTTATTTAAGAAGAAAACAACCAAAATATGAATAATAATATGGCAATAAATACATATCTATCAACATCAACAATTATTTTAGAGGCAAATGTATTACATACTGTAATTCTAACATGTAGGGTGGCTGAATGGATAAGGAAACAAGATCCTTACACACTCTGTCTACAAGAGACTCATTCAGATTGAAAGACACACAAAGACTGAAAGTAAAAGGATGGGGAAATTTTTTTTTTTAATGAAAGTAGAAATATAAAAAGCTGTGATAGCAAATACTTATACTAGACAAAATAAACTTTAAAACAAAGGCTATAACAAGAGACAATCGCCCCCCCCCCACCCCCAGCAATTCCATTTCTGGGGTATTTATTTGAAGAAACCCAAAGCACTAATTTGAAAAGACATATGAATCCCTATGTTCATTGCAGTATAATTTACAACAACCATGAAAGCAACCTAAATGTTCATCAATAAATAATTGGATAAAAAAGAGGTGGTATATATACAATGGAATATCCACTCAGCCATAAAAAAGCAATGAAATCTTGCCATTTATGACAATATGGATGGACCTAGAGGTTATTATGCTAAGTGAAATAAGTGAGAAAAAGAGAAATGCCATATGATTCTACTTGTATGTGTAATTTAAAAAACAAAATTAATCTACAAACAAAACAGAAACAAACTCATAGATACACAGAACATTTTGATGGTTGCCAGGTAAGAGGGTCCAGGGGTGTGGGTAAAAAAGGAGAAGGGATTAAGAAGTACAAGTTTGAAGTTACAGAATATGTAAAGTACAGCCTAGGAATAAAGTCAATAATATTAGAATATCTATGTACGGTGTCAGATGGATACTAGATTTAACGAGGGGTCACTTTGTAAGATATATAAATTTCTAATCACTAGGTTGTACACCTAATATAATATCAATGTCAGCTATAAATGAAAAAATAAATCAGAAAATAATACAGGAGAGAAACCCTTTAGATGCATTGACTGTGGGAAATACTTCATCCAAAAGGGAAATCTCATGGTACATCTGTGAACTCATATTGGCAAAACACTATATATGCAACAAATGTGGAGAAGGCTTCAGCCAAAAGAGATTTCTCAATATTCACCTTCTCCCAGAACCAAACTAGATTTTCCACTAAATTATAGAACAGTGATCCTGAATAACCAACTTAAGAAGAGCTGAAGAGAAGTCTCATAACCAAGGATTTATGGAAGAAGCCTCATTGAAACTGTTACAAAGGGTGGAGATGCAAAAAGAGCTGGCCCCGCATGCAGAGGTGCTGGCTGAGGTTTTGGAGGGATATCTCAGCTGTGGGGGTTCCTGCTGAGAAGCATGCAGTCTCAGCCCTAAGCTGGGCTCCTGAGCCCAGAGCACCAGACCCAGGAAGAGGCACCCATATAACATCTGACTGTAAAAAGCAGAGGGGGTTTTGTCTGCCAGGGAGATACAGGAGTCAGCTAGAGACACAGGCTCACTCTTAAAGGGCTGACACACAAAATTTTGTTCTCAGTCACTTATCCTGGGCTCTGTCAGGAGGGCAGAATGGACTGGAGTTACATGAGGAAAGTCTGGGGTTTGTGGCTCTGGAAGAGAGCTGAAGGAACAGCCAACAGGAATCCTGTGCGGAGTCATTCTCCCATACCACAGACACCACTTCTTGGATAAAGCACTCCTTTGGTGTGGCATCAGCCTGAGGGAAAGCAGCCTGGACACCCTCTTGCTTTACCCTGAAAGCTTATGCCTTGCTGAGAAGTCAACTGCCTTAGCCAAGATATAGAGGTCTGAGCAGACTTAGAGGGTGTCAGTGACTGAGTTGCATGGCTTTTGGATAAGGGCTATTACCCCAATTTCCTGTGACCCTGACTGGCACTTTCCCTTCACAGGAGATTTGCTATCCCCACCCTCTGGGCTGCTGGTGGACTCACCCACCCGACTCCTAGTGGCTCCACCCTGCCAAGGTCAGAGCAAAGTTTGGGACAGACTGAGTTGTGTGGCTCTCGGGCAAAAGGGAAGCCACAACCCCTACTTCCCCAAAGCCTTACTGGCACCTCCTTCTCATGGGAGATTCACTAGCTTCAACCTCATGACTACCAGTGGTCCCACCCTGCTGAGTTCCATCTCCTCCCGCCAGAATCAGACAAACTGATCTGAGTGGCTCTAGAACCAGAGCAGAACCATCCCTTTACATGGCCAAATCTTGGTCTGTTTCGGCCTGATAACTCTGCTGGACTCATCCTGACAACTCCCTGGGACCACACCCCAAAACAAAGGAGTAAGAGCACCCAATGAGTGGCACCAAGACTAGTGGGGCATTTACTGAGTGGCCTCAGATCCAGCGCTGGCACTCAATTTGAACCTTTATCTCTATCTGGTGAAAACCAATCACCTGTACTTGGTGACTCACCGAGAACCTAACTCATGCAATTTGAGTACTGCCAGAGGCTCTTTCTGTTACTGAGCTTAACAGGCAACTGGCAGTTGAAGGCAGATGAAGGCATATCTCGAGGTGCCTTGGGACTTTTGCTGAGCTGCTCTTGGGTCCAGTGCTGGTAAAAGTCAGCCTTGGTGCACATCTTGGTACTCCCTGTGTGCAACCAGGCCCAGCAGAGGCAGCCACAAATTGTGGATCACTTATAGCCACAAACAGATTTTCCATGGCCAGTCACAGGCAGTGTCTAACATTGGCCTCCACCAGAGTCCTCTCAAGAAGCCCAGAAACAACACACCCAGCAGCCAGCTTCAGATAACATCAGAGCAGGATCTAATAAGCTTCACAAGAGGTATATTCACAGGGAGACCTCAAAAGGTACCAGACCAGTGATGAGGCAAATTCTGTTTCATGTGGAATGACCTGCACAGCAGCTTGCACAGCAGGGTTGGGACTAAGCCTCATAATCAGCCAGCCTGAGGGTTGATCCCATGCACAAATGAAACAACAGCAATCAAGACTCAATTAAAATAGGAAGGGCCACATAACCTACACAAGTGGCATTCCTGGAGCACCCAGCTCAGGTGATTAAGGAGTCTGCACCACTGGAACCCATAGGACACCTACTACATAAGGACACCCCACCAAGACTGAGAGAGTCATAGCAGATCTTTCTAATAAACAGAAACATACACAAAGAGGCAGCCAAAATGGGAAGACAAAGAAACATGCCCCAAATGAAAGAAAAGGAGAAATATCCAGAAAAAGAACTAAATGAAATTGAGGCAAGAAATTTATCATATATAAAGTTCAAAGTTACAAGGATGCTCAACAGCATGAAAAAGGACATAGAAATCATTAAAAAGACCTAGACAGAAATGAAGAATACAATATCTGAAATGAAGACTACACTGAAAGGAATAAATAGTAGGCAGAATAGAACAGAGGATTGAATCACCAATTTGAAAGACAAAGAAAATAACACCCAGTTAGAGCAGTAAAAAGAAAAAAGAATTTAAAAAATGACGATAGCCAGGCTGGGTGTGGCTCAGCAGTTGAGCGTCGACCTAGGATCCAGGTGATTGGGGTTTGATTCCAGGTCAAGGCACATGCCCGGGTTGCGGATTAGGCAGCCAATCGACTTTCTCATCGCTGATGTTTCTATCTCTCTCTCCTTTCCTCTTTCTGAAATCAATAAAGATATATTTTTTAAAAAATTTAAAAATGACTATAACTTAAGGGACCTTTGGGACCATATGAAGCATAACCACATCCAAATCACAGGGATACCAGAAGGAAAAGAGAGAGAGCAAGAAGTAGAGAACATATTTGAAAAAATAATGGCTGAAAACTTCCCTAATCCGGTGAAAGAAATAAACATACAAGTCCAGGATGCTCAGAGAGTCCCAAACAAGATGAACCCAGAGAGACCCACACCAAGACACATCATAATTAAAATGGCAAAGGTTAAAGACAAACAGAAAATCTTAGTAGCAGCAAGAGAAATACAATTAGTTACCTACAAGTGAGCTCTCATAAGACTGTCAGCTGATTTCTCAACAGAAAGATTTCAGGTCAGAAGGGATTGGTATGAAATATTGAAAGTGATGAAAAGCAAGGACCTACAACCAAGATTACTTTATGCAGCAAAGCTATCATTTAAAAGGAGAAATAAAGAACTTCTCTGACAAGAAAAAAACTAAAGGAGTTTGTTACCACCTAAAAAGTTTTACAAGAAATTTTAAAGGGCCTTCTCGGAGGAGGAGGAGAAGAGAAACACAGGTAAAAGAATAAAATGGCAATAAATACATACCTTTCAGTAATCACTTTAAATGTAAATGGCTTAAATGTTCCAATCGAATGACTTATAGTAGCTGAATGGATAACAAAACAAGACCCATATATAAGGTGTCCCCCCAAAATTTATACACTCACCTTCAATAATCATAAAGACTGTTTATTAAAATACATTTCATATTCAAAATTGAGCTATCAGCTGTTAAAGTGTGCATACATTTTTTTTGGTACACCCTGAATATGCTGTCTACAAGAGACCCATCTCAGAATGAAAGATAGAGACAGACTAAAATTAAAGGGATGGAAAAAATATTTTATGCAAATAGAAAAAATAACTGGGCAGCAATACCTATATCTAACAAAACAAATTTTAACACAAAGGCTAATTAAGAGACAAAGAAGGACACTACATAATGATAAAGGGGTCAATCCAACAAGAAGACATAACCTTTGTAAACATTTATGCTCCCAACATAGGAGCATAAATATGAACAGCAAATTTTGATGGACATAAAGGGAAAGACTGATAGTAATACAGTCACAGCAGGGGATTTTAACACCCCATTGACATCAATGGATTAATCTTCCAGCCAGAAAAATCAACAAGGAAATGGCTGCCTTAAATGACACACTAGACCAGATGCATTTAATTGATAATTTCAGAGTATTTCACCCCAAAGCAGCAAAGTACACATTGTTTTTACATGCACATGGAACATTTTCTAGAATACAAAATGAGCCTGAATAAATTTTAAAAGATTGTAATCATATTAAGCATCCTCTCTGACCATAATGTATGAAACTAGATGTCAGTGACAAGAAAAAAAAACTCACACAAAGATATGGAGGCTAAATATGTTTCTAAACAATGAATGTGTTAACAATCAGATCAAAGAAGAAATCAGAAGATACCTTGAAACAAATGAAAATGAGACCACAACCTCCCAAAATCCACGAGACACAACTAAACCAGTCCTAGGAGGGAAATTCTTAGCATTACAGGCCTACCTTAAGAAACAAGGAAAATCTCAAATAAACCACCTAACTTTACACTTAAAGAAACTGAAAAAAAAAAAACAAAAAAAAAACAACACAGAGAATCCCAAGACAAATAGAAGAAAAAAATTATAAAGTTCAGAGCAGAAATAAACAATATAGAGTCTAGAAAGACAATACAAAAGATCAGTGCAAGCAAGAGCTGGTTCTTTGAAAAGATAAGCAAGTTGATTAACCTTTAGCCAGACTCATCAAGAAAAAAAATATAGAGAACCCAAATAAATAAAACCAGAAGTGAAAGAAAAGTAACAACTGACACCAGAGAAATACAAAGAATTGTAAGAAAATACTATGAACAACTATATGCCAACAACTTGGACAGTCTGAGTGAAATGGACAAATTGTAGAAACATACAATCTTCCAAATCTGAATCGGGAAGAATCAGAGAATTTGGACAGACAGGTTACAACTAGTGAAATTGAACAGTAATAAAAAAACTACTAACAAACAAAAGTCCTACATCAGACGTCTTCACAGGTGAATTTTAGCAAACATCCAAAGAAGAACTAACACTTATCTTTATCAAACTGTTCCTACTCCAAAAAATCAAAACTAGGGAAGACAGCCAAGGTCATTTTACAAAGTTAGCATTATCCTAACTCCAAAACCAGATAAAGACATTACAAAAAAGAAAGTTATAGGACAATATTCCTGATGAACATAGATAGTAAAACCTTCAATAAAATATTAGCAATATGGATCCAGCAATACATTATAAAGGTCATATACCATGTTCAACTGTGATTTATTCCTGGGATGCAAGGTTGATATAATATCCACAAATCAATAAATGTGATACATCACATAAACAAAATAGGATAGAAATCACATGATCACATCAATAGGTGAAGAAAAAGCATTTGACAAAATCCAGCACCCATTTACGATAAAGAACTCTCAGCAAAGTGAAAATAGAGGGATCACACCTCAATGTAATAAAAGCCATATATGACAAACACAGCCAATATCATACTCAATGGGCAAAACTGCAAGTGTTTCCCCTAAGATCAGGAACAAGACAGGGGTGTCCACTTTCACCACTCTGATTCAGCATAGCACTGGAAGTCCTAGACACAGCGATCAGACAAGAAGAAAAAATAAAGGCATCCATATTGGAAAGGAGGAAGGAAAACTGTCATTATTTGAAGATGACATGATACTGCATATAGAGAGCTCCAATGATTCCACTAAAAAATTGCTGAACTGATAAATGGGTTCAATAAAGTAGCAGGATACAAAATAAATATCCAGGAATCAGTTGCATTTTTATACACTAATAATGAACTCTCAGGAAAGGAAACTAAGAAACAATCCCATTTACAATTATATTAAAGAGAGAGAGAGAGAGAGAGAGAGAGATACACCTACCATATATCTAACCAAGGGAGTAAAAGACCTGTACTCAGAAAATTATGACACTGGAAAAAAAGAAGATACAAATAAGTGGAAGCATACACCCTGTTCACTGATAGGGAGAATTAACACCATTATAATGTCCATACTTCCCAAATCAATTGATAAGTTCAACCCAATTCCTATCAAGATCCCAATGGCGTATTTCACAGAACTAGAATGAATATCCAAAAATTTATATGGAACCACAAAAGACCCTGAATAGCCACAGTAATCTTGAGAAAGAACAAAGTTGGAGGAATCATGCTACCTGATATCAAACTATACAACGAGGCCATAGTAATCAAAACAGCATGATATTGGCATAAAAACAGGCAGACATATAGAAAAATGGAACAGAATAGAGAGCCCAGAAATTAACCCATGCCTTTATGGTCAATTAATATTTGACAAAGATAGCAAAAACATAAAATGAGGCAAAGGCAATCTATTCAATGAATAGCACTGGGAAAATTGGACAGGTACACACAAAAAATGAAACTAGACCACCTTAATACTTAAATATAAGACTCAAAATCATAAAAATTCTAGAAGAAAACATAGGTAGTAAAATCTCAGACATTTCTCATAGCAATATTTTTTCTGATATATCTCCTCAGGCAAGGGCAACAAACAAAAAAGTAAACAAATGGGACTACATCAAACTAAAAAGTTTTTGCACAGCAAAAGAAACCATCAACAATATGAAAAGGCAATCCACTGAACAGGAGAACATACATGCCAATGATACATCTGATAAAGGGTTAATACCTAATTGAATAAAGAACTCAGACACCTCAACATGAAAAATAAAATAACCCAATTGAAAATGGGGTAAGGATTGGAATAGACACTTCTCCAAAGAGGACATACACAGAGACATATGAGAAAATGCTCAACATCACTAATCATCAGAGACATGCAGATTATCACCTCACACCTGTCAGAATGGCTCCATCAACAAATCATGAAGTGACAAGTGCTGGCGAGGGTGTGGAGAAAAGGGACCCTGGTGCCCTGCTGGTGGGAATGCAGACGGGTGCAGCCGCCGTGGAAAACAGTGTGGAGGTTCCTCAAAAGATTAAAAATGGAGCTGCCATTTGACCCAGCAATTTCACCTCTGGGTATATATCCAAAGGAACCCAAAACATTAAGTGTAAGGAATATATGCACCCCTGTGTTCACTGTAGCATCACTTACAGCAGCCAAGGTCTGGAAGCAGCCCAAGGGCCCATCAGTAGACGATGGATGAAACAGCTGTGGGACATTCACACCTGGAGCACCGCTGGGCTGTAGGAGAGAAGGAAATCTTACCCTTTGGGACAGCGTGGAGGGACCTGGAGGGCATTATGCTGAGTCAAATAAGCCCGTCAGAGAAAGACAAGTGCCATATGATCTCACTCATATGTGGAATCTAATGAACAAAATATACTAACAAACAAAATAGAAACAGACTCATAGAGAACAGACTGACAGCTCTCAGAGGGGAGGGGGATTGTGAGACTGGGTGGAAAAGGTGAAAGGATGAAGCCAAAAAAAAAGAAAAAGCAAAACAAAAGCAAAACGGCTCATAGACACAGACAGCACCATGGAGGTTAGCCGAGGGGGGGGGGGATAAACGGTGCTGGAAGGAGACTGCCTTGGGGTGGGGAGCACAATGCAACACACAGAGGATGAGTTATAGAATTGCACACCTGCCCGGCGGGCAGGGCTCAGCGGCTGAGCGTCAACCTGGGACCCAGGCCATCGGGGTTCGATGCCCGGTCAGGGCACAGGCCCGGGCTGCGGGCTGCAGCGGATCAATGACTCCCTCATCATTGGTGTTTCTCTCTCCTTCTCTCTTCCTTTCTCTGAAATCAATAAAGGTATATTAAAAAAAAAGAATTGTACACCTGAAACTTACATAATTTTATTACCCATGTCATCCCAATAAATTCAATAAAAAGGAAATGACAGTAATTATTTATCTCTTTGAAAGAAAACTAATCTCTTTAAAATATTAAAGCAGTAATTTTTCTTAAAAATATGGCTCAGTTAATAAAGAATATTTACTGATAGGATACTTATGTAATAAAATGTGTGCTACGTTATTTATCTGTGAATTCACACATGCTAATTAAGTAAAGGGTCACTACAATTGTTCAAGCATGAGGTTTTTTCCTGTATTCAAATGAAAAAATTCTTCACCTGCAAAAAAATAAAGTGAACCAAATCCCCCTGCTTGAGGGAAAGACCAATCCAAATTCAAAGAAGCGCTGAAGGTTCCATATTGTTCTGGGTTTGCTTTATATTTTTGACATCAGAAATTATTACATGTAGATATTGTTTTACTTTATTATTCTGAAGTTAAGAAAATAAAAATACTAGTTGCTTGAAGAAAATTATTCCCAGTAGACATTTAGTGTCTATGAGTAGAAACTGAATCTCCTAGAGCTTAGTAAAAATCCATTAAAATTAGTCATTTACCAGATTCTAAAAAACACAAGGACCATCTCCTAAGTTTCAGTCAGGACTGTTCACTTAGAATGTTATGGGGGCCCGGCCGGGCGTGGCTCAGTGGTTGAGCTTCGACCTGGGATCCAGGCAATCGGGGTTCGATTCCCGGTCAGGGCACATGCCCGGGTTGTGGGCTTGATCAATGACTCTCTCATCATTGATGTTTCTATCTCTCGCTCTCCTTCTCCTTTCCTCTCTCTGAAATCAATAAAGATATATTTAAAAAATAAATAAATAAAAGAATGTTATGGGGGATGTACCCTCTGGATCATCACTGGCTGGATGTTTTCCCCTTTTTTGTCTGTGTTAACTGTCTTTCTTTCTTGTGGGCTTACATGTTAAATGTAAAGCATTCATTTAAACCATCTTCTGGGAGTTGCAGGAGAAAGTTCTGAAGAGGGAGAGTCTAAGACGAGATTATTGGCCTTTAGAATATCCTGGGATTTTTCTACATTTGCTGCAAATTTCTTCTGGAGAACTTGAGGTGCTTATTTAAATTTTTTAAGGTCTTTTTTTTTTCTTCTCTTCTTTGGTTGTTTATTTATTTCCCAAGGGTGGCTTCAGTGTGTTGTGCTGTTGCTCATTCTTTTCTTTTTCTTTTTTAAAAATATATCTTTATTGATTTCAGAGAGAGGAAAGGAGGGAGAGAGAGAGAAACATCGATGATGAGAGAGTCATTGATCGGCTGCCTCCTGCACGCCCCCGACTGGGGATCGAGCCCGCAGCCCGGGCATATGCCCTGACCAGGAATCGAACCCCGATCGCCTGGATCCTAGGTCGACGCTCAACTGCTGAGCCACGCCCGGCTGGGCTGTTGCTCATTCTTTTATGAAGCAAATACACTAGTAGGTCTGAGTCCCTTTCACAGATTCTAAGACTTTTCCGTCAGGTATTTATCTGTAAAAGGCTGAGGGAGTGAGATGCCTAACATCGGCAGCTTGACCCTTAACCACATTTCTCTGGATTTTCTACCTTTGCTCTCATATTGTCCTATTCTACCTTGTTGGCTCTGAAATTTTATTTTATCCTTCTGACTAGCTAATATATTAGCTTGTTACTGTTTCATGGTGCTGGCAGGAGTTACAAGACTCCTGGAATACATTTCTGGTGCATGGACTTTATTACATACAGCACAGAAAGCAGCATTGGCATCATGTGTACATGATCTTTTCCCACCATTCCCCCCACAAATCCGATATGGGGGTGATGCGTTATGGGCCAGATAGTTTTTGTGCATACAGTGAGATTGCGTGGCAGCTGAGAAACACTCAGGTTGGGGAACCTACTATTTTATAGCAAGCGGTATGGAAGTCTGCTCTTTGTCCCAGAATGAAACATTACCATATCCCTCAAGGCTTTTTGCTGCAAACAGTCCTGAGAAATGGCCTTGGGAAAGGGTGATCAAGAATTTGCATTCCTTTTAGCCAGACTCACTAAGAAACAAAGAGAGAGGACCCAAATAAATAAAATCAGAAATGAAAGAGGCGATATAACAACCGACCTAACAGAAATACAAAGGATCATAAGAAAATACTGTGAGTAACTATATGCCAATAAACTGGACAACATGTGTGGAATGGACAAATTCCTAGAAGCCTAAAACCTTCCAAAGCTGAATCAGAAAGAGGCAGAAAACCTGAATAGGCCAGTAACAACTAATGAAATTGAAGCAGTAATCAAAAAACTCCCAGCAAACAAAAGTCCTGGACCAGATGATTTACAGGTGAGTTTTACCAAACATTCAAAGATGAATTAACATCTATTCTATTCAAACTATTCCAGAAAATTCAAGAGGAGGGAAAACTCCCAAGCTCTTTTAAAGAGGCCAGCATCATCCTAACCCCAAAACCAGATAAAGACACTACGAAGAAAGAAAATTACAGGCCAATATCCCTGATGAACATAGATGCTAAAATCCTCACTAAAATACTAGCAAACCAGATCCAGCAATACATTAAAAAGATCATACACCACGACCAAGTGGGATTTATTCTGGGGATGCACGGCTGGTATAACATCTGCAAATCAATAAATATGATGCATCACATAAACAAAATCATGTCATCATATCAATAGATGCAGAAAAAGCATTCGACAAAATCCAGCATCCATTTCTGAGAAAAACTCTCAGCAAAATAGGAGCAGAGGGATCATACCTGAATGTAATAAAGGCCATATACGACAAACCTACAGCCAACATCATACTCAATGGGCAAACACTAAAACCATTTCCATTGAAAACAGGAACAAGACAGGGATGTCCACTTTCACCCTCTTATTCAACATAGTACTGGAAGTCCTAGCCACAGCCATCAGACAAGAAGAAATCATAAAATGTATCCAAATTGGAAAGGAGGAAGTAAAACTCATTATTTGCAGATGACATGAGATTGTACATAGAAAACCCTAAAGACTCCATCAAAGTACTACTAGGTTTGATAAACGAATTTGGAAAGGTAGCTGGATACAAAATCAACATCCAGAAATCAATGGCATTCTTATACACCAACAATCAACTTTCAGAGAGAGAAACTAAAAAGCAATACCATTTACCATCGCAACTAAAAAAATAAAATATCTAGGTATAAACTTAACCAAGGATGTAAAAGACTTGTACTCAGAAAACTATGGGACACTGAAAAAAGAAATAGGGGAAGATTTAAACAAGTGGGAGAATATACCATATTCATAGATTGGCAGAATTAATATCATTAAAATGTCCATACTACCCAAAGTAATTTATAAATTCAATGCAATTCCTATTAAAATACCAACAGCATATTTCACAGACCTAGAACAAACATCTTGAAAATTTATATCGAACCAAAAAAGACTCCGAATAGCTGCAGCCATCTTGAGAAAAATGAACAGTGAGAGGGATCACGTTGCCGGACATCAAACTGTATTACAAAGCCATTGTAATCAAAACGGCCTGGTATTGGTACAACAACAGGCATATAGATCAATGGAACAGAACAGAGACCCCAGAAATAGACCCATGCCATTATGCTCAGTTAATATTTGACAAAGGAGGCAAGAGCATACAATGGAGAAGAGACAAGTGGTGCTGGGAAAATTGGACAGCTACATGCAAAAAAATGAAACTAGACCAACAACTTTCACCATTCACAAAAATAAACTCAAAATGGATAAAAGACTTTAACGTAAGTCATGAAAGCATAAAAATCCTGGAAGAAAACATAGGCAGTAAAGTCACAGACATCCCACGTAGTGGAATTTTCACTGATACATCTCCTAGGGCAAGAGAAACAAAAGAAAAAATAAACATACGGGACTACATCAAACTAAAAAGCTTCTGCACAGCAAAAGAAAACAGCCTCAAAATACAAAGGAACCCCACGGTCTGGGAAACATATTTGCCAAGGATGCATCTGATAAGGGGCTAATTTCCAAAGTGTACAAAGAACTCATAGCACTCAGCAAGAGGAAGACAAACAACCCAATAGACACTTCTCCAAAGAGGATATACAGATGCCAAGAGACATATGAGAAAATGCTCGACATCACTAATCATCAGAGATGCAAATTAAAACCACAATGAGGTGTCACTTCACGCCTGTCAGAATGGCTCCATCAACAAATCAACAAACGACATGTGCTGGCGAGGGTGTGGAGAAAGGGGAACCTAGTGCGCTGCTGGTGGGAATGCAGACTGATGCAGCCACTGTGGAAAACAGTATGGAGGTTCCTCAAAATATTAAAAATTGAGCTGCCTTTTTTTTTTTTTTAAATATATCTTTATTGATTTCAGAGAGAGGAAAGGAGAGGCAGAGAGAGAGAGACATGTGCCCTGACTGGGAATCGAACCCCAGTTGCCTGGATCCCAGGTCAACGCTCAACCACTGAGCCATGCCCGTCCGGGTGGAGCTGCCTTTTGATCCAGTGATCCCACTTCTAGGAATGTATCCTAAGAATCCTGAAACACTAATCAGAAAGAACTTATGCACCCCTGTGCTCATAGCAGCACAATTTACAATAGCTAAGATCTGGAAACAGCCCAAGTGCCCATCAGTAGGTGAGTGGATAAAAAAGCTGTGGGACATTCACACCATGGAATACTAGGCAGCTGTGAAGAAGAAGGATCTCGTACCCTTTGGATAGTATGAAAGTACCTGGAGAATATTATGGTAAGAGAAATAAGCCAGGCAGAGAAAGATAAACATCACATGACCTCACTTATATGTGGAATCTAAAGAACTTAATAAACTGATGAACAGAAATGATTCAATGACATGGAAGCAAAGATGAGACTGATGAATCTCAGAGGGAAGGAGGAGGGTGGGTGGGTGGAGGGGAAGAGAGTAACCAAAGAACTTATATGGGCGTATGCACAACCCAAGGACTCGGACAATGGTGGGGAGAGGGACTGGGGAGGGGGTGGCACGTGGATGAATGGGTCATTGGGGAGAAAAAGGGACATCTGTAATATTTTGAACAACAAAAGAACTTGCATTCTTGTCATACCCAGCAAGATGTGAGAGACCCATGTAGGCCTGTCTTTCCCAACACATCTCTCCTATTTCATATGTATGTTAATCAACCCTAGAGGGACCTCCTCAAAGACCACCTGTGATCTACTGTCTAGCAATTTACTGAATAGCTTTGTTAATGACAAGCAACAACAAGCATAAAGGGTAAAACATTAGCCCTAGCAGAGTTGGCTCAGTAGTTAGTGTCGGCCCTCGGACTGAAGGGTCCCAGGTTCAATTCTGGCCAAGGGCACACCCCTTGGTTGCAGGCTCAACCCCCAACCCTGGTTGATGCGGGAGGCAACCAACTGATGTGTCTCTCTCACACTGATGTTCCCCCCCCCTCCTCCGCTCTCTCTGAAAAGCAATGGAAAAAAATAATATCCTCACGTGAGGATTAAAAAAAAGGTAAAACTTTATTAATGCTCATACCAGTGGGGGCTCTCAGAGGGGAAGGGGCTCTGTCAGCTTGAGTTAAGTGGTACAGAGTAATGGGATAGGCCGCAAGATTATAGAAGCTAAGGCATTTATGCATTAATTAGGGTTGGGGTATATTTTATATGAGTTATTTCTGATTGCTTGGATTTGAGTCCTAAACAGATCGCATGTGTGTGTGTTATGTGCCCTTGAGTCTGTTTCAACTCCTGGTGACCCTACGAGTGGGTGATGGCCACAACGTCCTGTCCTCAAGAACCTGCTCAGCTCCTGTGGACTTGTACCTGTGGCTTCTTTTATGGAGTTAATCCATCTCATATCTGATCTCCCTCTTTTCCTGCTGCCTTCTGTTTCCCAGCATCATTGTCTTTTTCAAAGAATCCTGCCTTCTTGTGATGTGCTCAAAGTAGCACAGCTTTAGTTTTGCCACTTTTGCCTCTACTGATATTTACAGCTAAATTTGCTCTAGGATCAACAGTTTGTCTTTTTGGGAGTCCAGGGTATCCGCACTGCTCTTTTCCAACACCTTACTTCAAATAAATAATTTTTTTTTCTCTATCAGCATTTACTATCTAACTTTAGCATCTGTATATAGATATTGGGAATACGAAGTATGGATGATCTTAGCTTGGTTTCTAATGACACACCTTTGGTCTTGGTGATCTTTCCTAATTTTTCTATTGCTGCTCTTCTGAGTCTCAACCTTCTCTGCTTTTCTTGGCTGCTGTCTCCATTTGAATTGATGACTGAAACAAAGTAAGCAAAACCGTTGACAATTTCAGTGTCTTCATTGTCTTTGCTAAAGTTGTGTGTTTCTTCTATAGTTATAATTTTCATCGTTTTGATGTTCAAATGCAGCCCTGTTAGACACTTTCTTTTTACACTTCCATCAGAAGTCGTTTCAAATTATTGCTACTTTCTACCAGTAAGAGGGTGTCATCTGCTTAGTTTAAGTTACCAATGTTTCTCCCACTAATTTCACTCCTTCTCTGAGTGTAGTTCAGTTTTGTCTGATTTGTTTGCACACAGATTAAATGAACAGGGAGATAAAATGCACCCTTGTCTGACACCTTGTCTATAGGAAACCTCTGCCTCCATATTCTGTCCTGGCAGTGGCTTCCTGCCGATGATAGAGATCTTACATCAGGATAATCAAGCGCTGGGGCACATCCACTCCTTTCAGAGCAACACAGCTTTTCATGATTTGTACCATCAAGGATTTACTGTAGTTTATAAACGGACTTACCTTTTGAAATTCTTAGAAGCACTCTGACATCCAGTGAATGCTCACAATCCGGTACTGAATACCTCTACCTTTTCTGAATCTGCTTGAGTGTTCAGCATTTCATGCTCCATATAAAGATATAAACTTTTATTGCACCACCTTGAGCATCACTTTATTTAAAAAAAAATATTTTTAATGATTTTTAGAGAGCAAGGAAGGGAGAGGGGGAGAGAGAAACATTGATGTGGGAGGGAAACATTGATTGTCTGCCTCCTGCAGGCCCCCTACCCGGAATCGAGCTTGCAACCTGGGCAGGTACCCTGACCGGGAATTGAACCAGCAAACTCTCTGGTTGTAGGATGATGCCCAGCCAACTGAGCCACACTATCCAGGGCAAGCATCACTTTGCTTGTGTGGGAAATTAGAGCAATGGTCCTATAGTGACTGCACTCCGTTGGCATCTCTTTTCTTGAAAATCAGGATGTACATTGAATGTTCCCAGTCTGTAGGCCATTATTTTGTTTTCCATATTTCTTGACATATTTTCATTGGGATTTTGACAGATTTGGTCTCTATGGCTTGAAATAATCCTGTTGGAATCCCATCTCTCCCTGGTGATTTATTTCTTCCCAATACTTTCAGGACGGCTTTCACTCACTCTTCCTCATAGGAATGTTTTTCAAAGATATCTGTCATTTTTTTATCTTGCCTGTATAGGTTTTTAGTAGACTGTTTCCACCTTCCCTTTATTTTCTCCTAGTCAGATAATGTGTTTTCTTGTTGGTCATTCAGCATTTCTAGTCTAGGTTTAAATTTCTCTTTTATTTCTTTTTCTTTAAAATTTTTTTTTTCTTTATCTTCATGCACGTGCACACAGAGTCAATACATCGGTATATATACACACATATGCACTCAGCCAATAAATCAGAATACTTAGAAAGAAATGTTCTCGTCTCTTAATTAAATATTTAAAAATAAAACTTTAAACCTCATAAAACTTCCTGATGTATATTATATTCAAAAGACTAAAGTTCAAGAGATTTACTGTGTTTGATTGTATCCCTCATGAATTTTTTTGTTAAAGGCTGCATTTTAAAGAATTTAATAAACTGATGAACAAAATACATTCAGTGACATAGAAGCATGGATCAGACTGACGAATCTCAGAGGGAAGGTGGGGGTGGGTGGGGAGAGATCAGCCAAAGAAGTTATATGCATAACCCGTGGACACAGACAGTAGTGCGGAGAGGGACTGGGGAGGGGGGTGGGTGCGGGGTGGAGGGGTCAGTGGGGAGAAAAGGGGACATCTGTCATGTTTTCAACAATACAAATACAATAAAATAAAAAGTAGAAAAAAGTATAGACTTTAATAATAATGTAAAAAAAATGATAATGACAGCTTGAATTTCCTGGCTTCTGTAGAAAGCTTGAAGCCAGCCCCATTTTCCCTGCACTGGGACCACTCTGCTCCCATCTCTCACAGCGGCTGAGTGTGAACAGCAGCTCCCAGACGCTGCCGAATTCTGACAGGATGTCAGTCAATTGCCATCTTTTCCCCTCCTTTTTATTTTTAGAAAAGTATCTTGAAGAAACTGACAGCTTCAAATGGAACATTTACGCTACACAAACAGCTCACCCTTCAGATCTGCTCTGTTTACAGGTCAAAACATGATTTTTCTATCTCTTTTATTTCTTGAATCTACTGGCAGAGATCCCTTGTGTTTCCTTTTCTGTTGTTCTCTTGTACCTGTTTACACTCACTGTTGTAATAGTTCTCTTTCCCTTTATGTGGTAGTCACTGAAAAACTGTGCTCAGGGCTCTTTTGTCACCTTTTTCTGCCTCTTGCTTGTCTTAACAATATTCAGTGTTTGTCATCCAGCTCAACGTTTCTTTCCTTCTTATTTCTGGCATTGTCTTTTCTCATTGTTCCCTAATAATTTTAGTTTTAGTTCACAGTTTTTCTGGTTCTCAGTATTTAGTTAAACAGTGAAAAAAATTTTTTTGTCAATCTTCACCCAAGGATATTTTTTCCATTGATTTTTAGAGAGTGGAAGGGAGAGAGAGAGAAACATTGGTGGGAGAGGGACACACTAATCGGTTGCCTTCCGTATGAGCCCTGACAGGGATCAAACCCCAAACCCACACGTGTGCCTGGACTGGAAGAGAACCGGCAGCATTTTGGTGCACAACCACCTGCGCCGCTCTGGCTGGGCGCATGCCTTGTTTGGGTGTGTGATCAGCTTCTTGGATACTTTCATAAAAGCTTTCAATTCCCTCTTTCTCAGCCTCTGTAGTTGGAGCACAGGCTTGAATGATGGTCGTTAATGTTTTCTTAGAACTTTGGTTGATATTATTTAGCCAGACCTTGCACTGTAACCCCGACTGCCGGTGCACATCTTGCCTCGGAATTAAAAGCACTTGTTTCCTCCCCCATTCTAGTCCAGTTTAGCCTGCAAACTCCAAGCACTGGGATGTTCAGATGTCCCATTTCTTGCTTTACAGTTTTGCTTGGTTCATGGTTCTTTTGTTCCATATTTGGACTGTCCTCCCTGTGCAGCACTGTGCTGTCCCGGTCCAACAGTCTCTGATTATTGCTGTGTCCCTGGTCTGTACTTGTGGGCCAGCTAAAGCAGCTGAGTAGCTGCTTGGTAGTCCAAGGCTTGGGCTAATTGATCAATGGCAAGAAACTTTTAGATGTTTATAGAGGATAGTCCTCTGTGGCTGCAACTGAGTTTGATAAAGCAGGTAAGGTACCTTTTAGGCTGAATGTCTGGTCCAATGCCAAAATTCTCTGGCCTTTTCCCAAAGGGGGGGCTTTACCACCTTCTTAGCCTCCATCTTCTTCATGACAGCAGGGGCCGACTCTACCTTCTTCCCCTGAAACATTCTGTTCTTTTGGCATCTTGGTAGTGGAAGGAGAGAAAAGAATGAATATTTCATTTTTATTAAAATTATTTCCTACACCCCATGACATCAGTTATTTGATTGTTTAAATAAAGCAAATGTTTTTTATATTAAAAGAGCTAAATTTTGCTTCTAAGCATTTTTCTAAAATTGCTTGTGAAAAGAGAGAAAGAGAGACCAACGTAAGAGAGAAACGTGGATCAGCTTCCTTTTATGTGCACACCAACAGGGGATCTAACCTGCAACCTGCGTGTGTGTCCCTACCAGGAATTGAACCAGCTACCTTTTGGTGCACAGGGCCACTCTCAACTAACTGAGCCACACAGGCCAGGGGACTTATTGAATCTTTTTTTTTTTTAAACAACAGAAATTTATTTTCTCACAGTTCTGAAGGCTAGAATTCCAACATCAAGGTGTCAGCAGAGTTGGTTTGTCTGAGATCACTATCCTTGGCTTGCACACTGCTGCTTCTCGCTGCGTCCTCACCAGGACCTTTTCTATGTGTGTGCACATCCCTGGTGTCTCTCCCTCTTCTTCTTTATTTATTTACTTATTTATTTATAAAAATTTATCTTTAATGTTAAAAGTATTATAGATGTTCCCTTTCCCCCACACATTGGGAAAGACCCCTTATGGAATCTTTTAATCTGCCTTTGTCTAAAGCCCTTCCCTTGATATTACTTATCTAAAGATCCACTTCCTTTGGTAAACATTGATTGTCTCCTATTAAAAATCATTACTGGAAAACCTGTGAGGCCAGATCAGGAATGTATGAACCTGCCTTATTATGGAGGCCTTTTGGCTTATTGCAAAGAATTTGTAGAAGCTCTTGAAATTAATACAAGCTTTCAGAGTACTCTTTTCATAGCATGTTCCTGGGAGACAATGACATTGAACATCACAACCTATAACTTGGAGATATGATCTATTGAAAATGACATCTCTTCAAGGACTTCCTCCAGCCTTGCTGGAAAGGACCATACTGGGTACTGTTAACTAAGCCTCGCACCACAAAGTTAAAAGGTATTGACTCAGGATTTATGTTTCTCATTTAAAAAGGCTCCCACACTTGCCCTTGATTCACCTGATTGGATGAACCAGCCTATAGGAGAATTCGAATAAAAATTACCCAGAGCAGACAACTATTCTAACAAAAAGCAGATGGAACTTGAAGCAAACAGACTTCCCCAAGATCTGGGGCCAGCCACTAAAGTCAACTTCTGCTATGAATAATCATTATGTGTATTTCATTGTCATAATGTTTTTATTCCTGGGTATATTAATGACCTCAAATCTGAGACAAGCTGGTCACTTCTCCTGTTTTAGATTGTGTGTTCTAGTTATTTCATGTCATTAACCCTGGGCTTTACAGTACTTCTGATTTTTTTCTGTTTTAAACCTTGTAAGTGGGAAACCTTGGAATTCAAATAATATGATGAAATACTTTCAAACCTAAGCCTTCATGGGGAACCGGCCTGAATGCTAGGTTGCCATCTTATGTCTGCCTCTACTTCTGGTAAAACTGATGATCCCATAGTTATTGCTGTTATTAATTTCTCAATCATCCCTAACTTTACTGTTGATTTTACAAAACTCCCTTTGTAAAGCCACTATGGCATGAAAAACAGCACTATTCAGCACACTCATGACTCTATGCAATCAAAATCAACATTCCAATAATTTTACACACTACTAAGGGGAAATAATTAGTTATTAAGAAAGAATTGTGCATGGAACAGACTGACAAATCTCAGAGGGTAGAGGGGTGGGGAGAAGGGAAGAGATTAACCAAAGAACTTATATACATATATGCATAACCCACGGACGCAGACAATAGTTCGGTGAAGGTTTGGGGCGGGGCAGGGGCTAGGAGGAGGAGGGGGGTGGAAACGAGGACATCTGCAGTACTGTCAGCTATATACGTATACGTATATATATGTGCGCACACACACACACACAGAGTAAAACAAAATTGTTGGCCCAAAACAAAACAACTGTATACAATGTTTTTCTGCAATTACAGTTAATGTTCAATATTATTTTGCATTAGTTTCAGGTACATAGCATTGTAATTAGACCATCATGTACTTTACAAAGTAGTCCCACCAATAAAGTACGCACCTGGTACTGTACATAGTTATTATAATATTATTGACTATATTCCCTATGCTGTACTTTACACCCCCATGACTATTTTGTGACTACCAACTGGTACTTCTTAACCTCCCCCCTCCAAACCTCCTCCATCTGGAAATCATCAGTCTGTCCTATGAGTCTCTGATTTTGTTTGTTTATTTTGTACTGTAGATTCCACATATAAATAAAATTATATGGCATTTGTCTTTCTCTACCTGATTTATTTCACTTAGCACAATATCCTCTTAGTCAGCCCATGCTGCTGCAAATGGTATAATTTTATTCTTTTTATGGCCAAGTAATATCCCACTGTTTACATGTACCACCTCTTCTTTACCCAATTGTCTATGCATTACCACTTGGGTTACTTTCATATCTTGGCTATTGTAAATAATGTTGCAATGAATATAGGAATGCGTATGCAAATATCTTCTTCCATTCAGTTGGTTGTCTTTCCTTTTTGTTAATGGTTTCCTGTGCTGTGCAAAAACTTTTTAGCTTGAAGTCGTCCCGTTTGATTGTTCTTTCCTGTATGTCCTTGCCTGAAAAGATGTATCAGAAAAAATATTGCTGAGTATGTCAGAGATTTTACTGCCTGTGTTTTCTTCTAGAAGTTTTATGGTTTTCAGTCATTTTTTTTTAATGTTTCTTTATCTTTATTCTTGAGACATTACAGATGTCCCCCTTTTAACCCCACTGATCCCCTCTACCCCACATCCATCCCACCCCCAGGCCCTCCCCACACCAATGTCCACACCCATGACCATAAACGTACAAGTTCTCTGATTAATCTCTCCCCGTCCACACCCCCCTCCCGGCCTTCCCTCTGAGATCCCTCAGTTTGTTCCATGCTTCTATGTCTCTGGACCCACTTTGTTTATCAGTTTATTTTGTTTATTATATTCCCACATATAAGTGAGATCATTTGGTACTTGTCCTTCTCTGACTGGCTCATTTCACTTAGCATAATACTCTCTAGTTCCCTCCATGCTGTGCCAAAGGCCAAAAAGTCCTTCCTCTTCACAGCTGCGTAGTATTCCATGGTGTAAATGTGCCACAGCTTTTTTATCCACTCATCTACTGATGGGCACTTGGGCTGTTTCCAAATCTTAGCTATTGTGAATTGCGCTACTATGAACATAGGGGTGCATAAGTTCTTTGCGATTGATGTTTGGGGTTCCTTAGGATATACTCCTAGAAGTGGGATCACTGGGTCAAATGGCAAGTCAATTTTTAATCTTTTGAGGAAACTCCATACTGCTTTCCACAGTGGCTGCCCCAGTCTGCATCCCCACCAGCAGTGCACCAGGGCTCCCCTTTCTCCGCACCCTCACCGGTACTTGTAGTTCCTTGACTTGTTGATGGAGCCATTCTGACAGGTGTGAAGTGATACCTCATTGTGGCTTTAATTTGCATCTCTGATGATTAGTGACTTTGAGCATTTTTTCACATGTCTTTGGCCCATTTGTATGTCCTCTTTGGAGAAGTGTCTATTTAGGTCCATTGCCCATTTTTTAATTGGATTGTTTGTCTTCCTTTCGTTAAGTTGTATAAGTTCCTTATATATTTCGGATATTAACC
The DNA here is from genome assembly GCF_054644295.1 of Miniopterus natalensis. Lineage (NCBI taxonomy): Eukaryota > Metazoa > Chordata > Mammalia > Chiroptera > Miniopteridae > Miniopterus > Miniopterus natalensis. The sequence continues at coordinate 82,483,091 of NC_142088.1, forward strand.
CTTTAACCGATGTGTCATTGGCAAATATGTTATCCCATACAATGGACTCCCTTTTTGTTTTGTTGATGGTTTCCTTTGCTGTGCAGAAGCTTTTTATTTTGATGCAGTCCCATTTGTTTATTTTCTCCTTAGTTACTCTTGCCCTAGGAGATGTATCAGAAAAACATATTGCTGTAAGAGATGTCTGAGATTTTACTGCCTATGTTTTCCTCTAGGATTTTTATGGTTTTACAATTTAAGCCTTTTATACATTTTGAATTTACTTTCATGTATGGTGTAAGTTGGTAATCCAGTTTCATTTTTTTTGCATCTGTCCAATTTTTCCAACACCATTTATTGAAAAGATTGTCTTTACCCCATTTTATGTTCTTGCCTACTTTATCAAATATTAATTGAGCATAATGATGTGGGTCAATTTCTGGGTTCTCTGTTCTGTTCCACTGATCAATATGCCTGTTCTTGTGCCAGTACCAGGCTGTTTTGATTACAGTGGCTTTGTAGTATAACTTGATATCTGGTATTGTGATCCCTCCAACTTTGTTTTTCTTTCTCAAGATTGCCGTGGCTATTTGGGGTGTTTTTTGGTTCCATATAAATTTTCAAAGTATTTTTTCTAGATCTGTGAAATATGCTGTTGGTATTTTAATAGGGATTGCATTGAATTTATAGATTGTTTTGGGTAATATGGACATTTTAATGATGTTAATTCTTTCAATCCATGAACATGGTATATTTTCCCATTTGTTTATATCTTCCTCTATTTCCTTTTTCAGTGTCCTGTAGTTTTCTGAGTAAGGGTCTTTTACACCTTTGGTTAAGTTTATTCCTAGCTATCTTATTTTTTTAGTTGTAATGGTAAATGGGATTTTTTTTTTAGTTTCTGTGTCTGAGAGTTCATTATTGGTGTATAAAAATGCCATCTATTTCTGGATGTTAATTTTGTATCCTGCTACCTTGCTGAATTCATTTATTAAATCTAGTAATTTTTTGGCGGAGTCTTTAGGATACTCTATGTACAATATCATGCCATCTGCAAATAATGGCAGGTTTGTTTCCTCCTTTCCAATTTGGATGCCTTTTATATTTTCTTCTTGTCTAATCGCTGTGGCGAGGACTTCCAGTACTATGTTGAATAAGAGTGGTGAAAGTGGACACCCCTGTCTTGTTCCTGTTCTTGGGGAAATGGCTTTAGTTTCTGCCCATTGAGTGTGATGTTGGCTGTAGGTTTGTCATATATGGCCTTTATTATGTTGAGGTATGTTCCCTCTATTCCTACTTTGCTGAGAGTTTTTATCAGAAATAGGTGCTGGATTTTGTTGAATGCTTTTTCTGCATCTATTGGTATGATCATGTGATTTTTATCTTTCAGTTTGTTTATGTGATGTATCACGTTCATTGACTTGCGAATATTGTACCAGCCTTGCATCCCCAGAATAAATCCCACTTGGTGATGGTGTATGATCTTTTTAATGTATTGCTGGATCCAATTTGCTAATATTTTGTTGAGGATTTTAGCATCTATGTTCATCAGGGATAGTGGCTCTAATTCTCTTTTTTTGCAGTGTCTTTATCTGGTTTTGGAATTAGGCTACTACTGGCCTCATAAAAAGAGCTTGGAAGTGTTCCTTCCTCTTGGATTTTTTGAAATAGTTTGAGGAGGGTGGGTATTAGTTTTCTTTGAATGTTTGGTAAAACTCCCCTGTGAAGCCATCTGGGCCAGAGCTTTTGTGTGCTTGGAGCCCTTTGATTAGTGCTTCAACTTCATCAGCAGTTATCTCCTGTTTAGACTTTCTTACTCTTCCTGATTGAGTTTTGAAAGGTTGTATTTTTCTAGGAATTCATCCATTTCATTCAGGTTGTCCAGCTTCATGGCATGTAGTTGTTCATAGTATTTTCTTGCAATCCTTTGTATTTCTGTTGGTCAGTTGTTATTTCATCTCTTTTGTCTCTGATTTTGTTTATTTGGGTCCTCTCTCTTTGTTTCTAGATGAGTCTTGCTAAAGGTTCATCAATCTTGTTTATCTTTTCAAAGAACCAGCTCTTGGTTTCATTGATCTTTTGTCTTGTTTTTAGTCTCCATGTCATTTATTTCTACTCTAATCTTTATTATTTCTTTCCTTCTACTTACTCTGGCTTTTCTTGTTGTTCCCTTTCTAAGTTTTTAAGTTGTAGGGTAAAAGAGTGTATTAGAAGTTTTTCTTGTTTTTTTGAGGTAGGCTTGTAGTGCTATAAACTTCCCTTTCAGGGCTGCTTTCATTGTGTCCTATAGATTTGGAGTTGTGTGTTCATTTTCATTTGTTTCCAGGAAGTTTTTTATTTCTTTCTTAATCTCTTTGGTAACCTATTCATTGTTTAAAATCATGCTTTTCAGTCTGCATGAGTTTAAATGTCTTTTAGTGTTTTTATTGTAGTTGATTTCTAGTTTCATGCCATTGTGATCCAAGAAGATGCTTGATATGATTTCAATCTTCTTGAACTTGTAGAGACTTGTTTTGTGTCCTAATATGTGGTCTATCTTTGAGAATGCCCTGTGTACACTTGAAGAGAATGTATATTCTGCAGCTTTGGGGTGGAATGTTCTGTAGATGTCGATTAAATCCACCTGATCGAGTGTGTCACTGTGTCCTTGTTCATTTTTTGTCTGGAAGACCTATCCAGTGAATTCAGTGGGGTGTTAAAGTCCCCGAGCATGACTTTCTATCTTGAAGTCGTCCCGTTTGATTCTTCTTTCTTTTGTGTCCTTGCCTAAAAAGATGTATCAGAAAAAATATTGCTGAGTATGTCAGAGATTTTATTGCCTGTGTTTTCTTCTAGGAATTTTATGTTTTTCAGTCTTATATTTAAGTCTTTAATCCATTTTGAGTTTTTATTGTATATGGTATAAGAAGGTGGTCTAGTTTTGTTTTTTTGCATGTATCTGTCCAATTTTCCCAGCACTATTTATTGAATAAACTGTCTTTACCTCATTGTATGTTCTTTGCTCTTTTTTCATATATTAATTGAACATATAGACTTGGGTTTACTTTTGAGCTCTCTATTCTGTTTCATTGATTTTTATGTGCATGCATGTGTGTTTTAGTCCTCACATGAGGATAGTTTTCCATTGCTTTTCAGAGAAAGTGGAAAGGGGGAAGAGGGGAGCGGGAGAGAGAGAGAGAGGCATTGATTGGTTGCCTCCCATACTTGCCCCAACCTGGCCGGGGATCAAGTCTGCAACCAAGGTATGTGCCCTTGACCAGAATCGAACCCGAGATCCTTCAGTCTGAGGGCCAATGCCCTAACCACTGAGCCAAATTGGCTAGGCCTATATGTCTGTTTTTATGCGAGTACCATGCTGTTTTGTTTCACTGTAGCTTTGTAGTATAGTTTGATATCAGGTAACATGATACCTCCAACTTTGTTCTTTCTCAAGATTGCTGTGGTATTTGGGGTCTTTTGTGGTTCCATATAAATTTTTGGATTTTTTTTTTCTAGTTCTGTAATATATGCCATTTGTATTTTGATATGAATTGTATTAAATCTATAGATATTTTTGAATAGGATAGACATTTTAATGGTGTTTTCTCTATTCTTGAGCATGGTATATGCTTCTATTTATTTGTATCTTATTCAGTTTCTTTGTTTAATGTCTTATAGTTTTCTGATTGCAGGTCTTTTACCCTCTTGGCTCAATTTATTTCTAGGCATTTTATTTTATTTTTTGATGTAATTTTAAGTGGAATTGTTTTCTTAGTTTTGTTTTCTAATAGTTTATTACTGGTGCATAAAATGCACCAATTTATGAGTGTTTATTTTGTATCTTACTACTTTACTGAATTCGTTTATCAGTTCTGGTGGTTTTTTGGTGGAATCTTGAGGCTGCTATATATAGTATCATGTCATGTTAAAATGATGACAGTTTTACTTCCACCTTTCCAATTTGGATGCCTTTTATTTCTTCTTTTTGTCTGATTGCTGTGACTAGAACTTCCAATACTATGTTCAATAAGAGTGTTGAAAGTGGACATTACTGTCTATGTCTGATCTTAAGGGAAACATTTGTAGTTTTTGCCCACTGAGTTTGATGTTGGCTGTGGGTTTGTCATATATGGCCTGTATTTTGTTGAGGTATGATTCTCTTTTCCTCCTTTGCAGAGAGTTTCCTATTTTAAATATGTTCTAGGTTTTTCAAATGCTTTTTCTGCATCTACTGATATGATCATATGATTTTTATCCTTCATTTTGGTTATGTGATGTGCCACACTAATTGATATGCGGATACTGTACCAACCTTGCATCCGAGGAATAAATCTCACTTGATCATGGTGTATGATCTTTGTAATGTGTTGCTGAATTCAGTTTGCTAATATTCTGTTGAGGATTTTTGCATCTATGTTCATTGGGGATACTGGCTTATAATTTCCTTTTCCTTTTTTGTCATGTCTTTATCTGGTTTTGGAATTAGGCTAATGCTGGCCTCATAAAATGTGCTTGGGGGTCTTTCCTTTTCTTGAATTTTTTTGGAATAGTTTGAGAAGAATAGGTGTTGTTAGTTCTTCTTTTAATCTTTGGTAAAATTCATCTGTGAAGCCATCTAGTCCAGGGCTTTTGTTTGCTGGGAGTTTTTTGTGTTTTTGTGTTTTTTTTTTAAATTGGTAATTCAATTTCATCCATTGTAATTGATCTGTTCAGATTTGCCATTTCTCTTTTTTAATTTAGACTTTCAAGGTTGTATGTTTCTAGGAATTTCTCCATTTCTTCCAGAATGTCCAATATGTCAGCATATAGTTGTTTATAATAATTTTCAATAATCTTTTATATTTCTGTGGTGGTGTTACTTCTTTTTCTTCTTTTTAATTTTTATTTATTCCGAATAAATTTTATTCTTTTTTTCTTGATGAGTCTGGTTAAATGTTTACTATCTTATTTATTCTTTCATGGAACCAGCTTTTGTTTCAATTGATATTTTGTGTTGTTTTATTCTCTATTTTTTAAAAAAATTCTGATCTGATCTTTATTATTTCCTACAATTTACTCATTTTCTGCGTTGCTTGTGTTCTATTTCTTATTCCTTTATATGTAAGATTAGATTGTATATTTGAGATTTTTCTTGCTTCTTGATGAAAGCTTGTATTGCTATGAATTTTCCTCTCAGGACTGCTTTTACTGTGTACTATAGATTTTGGTGTTATTTTGGTTTTATTTTCATTTGTTTGAAAGTATCTTTTTATTTCTTCCTTTTCTTTCTTGTTGACCATTCATTGTTTAGTAACATGGTATTTACCTTCTTGTGTCTTTGTGTTTTTTCAGTGTTTTTGTTTTTTTTTTTGTAATTGATTTCTAGTTTCATATCATTTTGGTCAGCAGAAACGCTTGATATGATTTCAATTTTCCTCCATTCATTGAGATGTTTTGCCTATCCTGGTAAATATACCATGTATTTGAAAAGAATGTATATCCTGCTGCTTTGGGGTGAAATGTTCTGAAAACATTAATCAAATTTCTCTGGTTCAATGAGTTATTTAAGGCCATCGTTTTCTTGTTGATTTTCCATCTTGAACATTTATTTACCCATTGATGTTAATAGGGTGTAAAAGTCTTCTACTTTGATTGCATTGCTGTCAATTTCTCCCTTTATGTTCATCAATATTTGCTTTGTATATTTAGGTACTCATATTGGGTGCAGGGGTTATATTCTCTCCTTAGATGAATTCTTTTTTATTATGTAATGTCCTTTGTCTTATTATAGCCCCTTTTAAAGTCTATTTTGTGTAATATAACTATTGCTACCCTACTTTTTAAATTTTTGTTTGCAAGAAGCATTTTTATTCATCTCTTTTCTTTCAGTCTCTGTGTGTCTTGCAATCTAAAGTATGTCTCTTGTGGACAACATATATATGGTCTTGTTATCTTACCTATTTGGCTACCCTATGTCCACTAATTGGGACATTTAATCCATTTACACTTAAAGTAATTACTGATATTTAAGTATACATATTTATATTGCATTTTTTCTTCTTTTTAAGAAAGTTTCTTTCACATTTCTTGTAATACTAGTTTGTGATGATGAACTCTTAGCTTTTCTTTGTGTGGAAAGCTCTTTAGTTTTCCTTTAGTTTAATTTTAATTTTAACTTATCTTTATTGTTGAAAGAATTACAGATGTCTCCCTTTTTTCCCCTTTGATCCCTTCTACCCCACAATCATCCCAGCCCTTCACCACACTATCTGTGTTCATGGGTTATGGATTTATGCATATAAATTCTTTGGTTAATCTCTCTCCCCACCCCAATCTTCCCTCTGAGATTTGTCAGTTTGTTTCATGCTTCTATGTCACTGGATCTATTTTGTTCATCAGTTTATTTTGTTCTTTAGGTTCCAGATATAAGTGAGATCATGTGATACTTGTCTTTCTCTGCCTGGCTTATTTCACTTAGCATAATTTTCTCCAGGTCCATCCATACTGTCCCAAAGGGCATGTGATCCTTCTTCTTTACAACTGCATAGTATTCCATGGTGTAAATGTACAACAGCTTTTTTATCCACTCATCTACTGATGGGCACTTGGGCTGTTTCCAGATCTTAGCTATTGTAAATTGTGCAGCTGTATTGATAGGGGCACATAAATACTTTCTAATAAGTGTTTCAGGTTTTTTTAGGATATATTCCTAGAAGTGGGACCACTGGGTCACAAAACAGTTCCATTTCTAATTATTAAAATTTTTTATCTTTATTGTTGAAAGTATTACAGATATCTCCTCCCCCCCCCACTGATTCCCTCCACCCCATATCTGCCCCCGCAGACCCTCACCACACTATTGTCTGTGTCCATGGGTTATGCATATATTAATATAAGTTCTTTGATTAATCTCTCCCCACCTACACCCCACCCTCACTTTCCCACTACTGAGTATCATTATTCTGCTCCATGTGTTCATGTCTTTGGATCCATCTTCTTCCTCAGTTCATTTTGTTCATTAGATTCCACATGTGAATGAGATAATGTAAAACTGAATCAGAAAGAACCAGAAAACCTGAATAGGCAATAACAACGGATGAAATCGAAGCAGTAATAAGAAAACTCCCAGCAAACAAAAGCCCCGGTCCAGACACCTTCACAGGGGAGCTTTCTAATTCTTCAAGTTGTAGGGTTAGAGAGTTTCTTAAAAATTTTTCTTGCTTTTTGAGGTAAGCCTGTAGTGCTATGAACTTCTTTCCTTGGGCTGCTTTCACAATGTCCCATAGATTTTGGTTTGTTGTGTGTTCCTTTTCATTTGTTTCCCGGAAGTTTTTGATTTCTTTCTTGACCTTATTGGTAACCCATTCATTTTTCAATAGCATGCTATTTAACCTCCATGTGTTTGAATGTTTTTGAGTGTTTTTACTGTAGTTGGTTTCTAATTTCATGCCCTTGTAATCTGAGATGGTTGATATGACTTCAACCTTCTTGAACTTGTAGAGACTTGTTTTGTGTCCTAACATGTGGTCTGTCTTTAAGAATGACCCTTGTGCACTTGAGAGGAATATATATTCTGCTGTTTTGGGGTGAAATGTTCTGTAAATACTAATTAAATTCATCTGATCTTGTGTGCCATTTAGAGTCATTTTTTCTGTGTTGACTTTTTTGTCTGGAAGATCTATCCAGTGAATTCAGTGGGGTGTTAAAATCCACAACTATGACTGTATTGCTGTTGATCTCTCCCTTAAAGTTCTTAATGTTATTATTGATAAGTCCTTATTTATTGTCATTTTAATTCCGTATGACTAAGTTTCTCTATTTATTCTTATTATAAAAGCAGTCCCTTTAACATTTCTTGCAATGCTTCTATTTCTTACTTCTAATTACAGCAATCACTTTAACATTTCCTGCAATGCTGATTTGGTGGTGATAAATTCCTTTAGCTTTTTTTTTTTTTTTTTTTGTCTTGGAAGCGCTTTACTTCACCATCTATTTTGAATGATAGCCTTGCTGGATAGAGTAGTCTTGGTTTCAGATCCTTGTTTTGCATTACCTTGAATAATTCATGCCATTCCCTTCTGGCCTACAGAGTTTCTGATGAGAAATCAGCTGACAGCCTCAAGGGAGCCCCTTGTAGGTAACAGATTGCTTTTCTCTTGCTGCCTTTAATATTCTCTCTTTGTCTGAATTTTTGGCATTTTAATTATGATGTCTGGGCGTAGGCCTCTTTGGATTCTTTTTGCTTGGGACTCTGTGCCTCCTGGACTTCTGTGACATTTTTCTTTACCAGGTTAGGGAAATTTTCTGCCATTATTTTTTGAAACAGGTTCTCTATCCTGTGGTCACTTTCTTCAACTTCTGGCACTCCTATGATGTGAATATTTTTACATTTCATGGCATCCCATAGCTCCTTTAGACTGTCCTCCTGTTTTTTAATTGTTTTTTATTTTTGGATCTCTAATTGAGTGATGTTTTTTACCCTGTCTTCTAATTCACTTATCCATTCCTTAGCTTCCTCTAATCTGCTGTTTATTGTTCCAGTGTATTCTTTATTTCTGCTATGTCATTCTCAATTTCCTTCATAGTTTCCATATCTTTTCTAATGCTGTTGAGCATCCTTATGATCATATTCTGAGTTGAATATCTGATAGATTGCTTATCCCCATTTCTTTTAACTCTTTTTTGGAAACTTCTCCTGTGCTTTCATTTGAGGCTTGCTTTTTTGTCTTCCCATTTTGGCAGCCTGTTTGGGTTTGTTTCTATGTATTAGGTAGGCCTGCTAGAACTCTCAGTCTTTTTGGATGGCCTCTGTTACAGGGCAGTGTCAGATGATGTTTGTGACTGGTCTTGAGTACCCTTTTTGGAGCTATCAACAACTCATGGCTTGAGGTCCCCTCTGTTGGGGCTGGATGCATTTGGACAGAACCAAGATGCACACCAAAGTCTGCTTTTCCTAAGCCCGGGCCCAGAAGCAGATCTGGCAAAGACTCAAGGCACTCTGAAGTCTGACTCTGCCTGCAGGCTGATTAACCTGATTCTCTTAATAAGCCTCAGGCTGTAGAAACTCCACAGGTTGGGGTGGCTGATTGCTATCATTCTCTTAATGAGCATCAGGCTTTAGAAATTCCATTGGGTAGGGGGAGAGGTTTTTCAGCAGGGTCAGGCAGTTGCTTCCCCCTCAAGGAAAAGCTGCTTGGAAGGTAAATATCTGCCTCTGCAATATGGGGAATGACTCTGCACAGGAATCCAGAGGGATGCCCTCTGAGCTCTATATCCAGAGTCCACAATCCCAGATTCTCCTCACACAGCTCCAGTCCACTCTACCCTCCTCTCTGTTGGAGCCCAAGGTGAGTGGCTGCACACAAAACTTTGTCAATTGGCTCTTTAAGAGGGTTCCCGCATTTACTGCCATGTTTCTCTGGCTGTCAGAAACCCGGCTGCTTTTCATAGCCAGATGTTATATGGGCACCTTTCTCAGTTCTTGTGTTCTTTGCTCGGAAGTCCAGCCTGGGGATTAGGCCGCAGAGTTCTTAATGGGACCCCCCACAGCTGAGATATCCCTCCAGACCTTCAGCTGCTGCCTGTGGGAGCCCAGGCAGTCCTCTCTCGCCTCCACACTTCTTACCAATCTCTATGTGGTCTCCACTTTCTCTTCCTTAGTTATGAGGGTGCTCTACAGCTTGTCTTCAGTTGCAGTTGATTATTCAAGGATGTTTTTTCTGTATTTTAGTTGTAATTACAGTTTGGTCCTGGGATAGTGTCAGTGTAGTTTCCATTCAGCCCACCACCATCTTTTTAGTCCCATTTAAATTTTTTGAGGAATCTCCATAGTGTTTCCCACAGTGGCTGCACCAGTTTGCATTCCCACCAGCAATGTACCAGGGTTCTCTTTTCTCCACATCCTCGTCAGCACGTGTCATTTGATGATTTGTTGATGGAGCCATTCTGACGTGTGTTAAGTGATACCTCATTGTTGTTTTAATTTGCATCTCTCTGATGATTAGTGACATTAAGCATTTTTTCCTATGTCTCCTGGATATCTGTATGTCCTCTTTGGAAAAGTATCTATTCAGGTCGTTAGTCCATTTTTCATTGGATTATTTGTCTTCCTGTTGTTGAGTTGTATGAGTTCTTTGTAAATTTTGGAAATTAGCCCTTTATCAGATGTATTCTTGGCAAATACGTTCTCCCAGGCCGTGGGATTCTGAGGATTTCTTTTGCTGTGCAGATGATTTTAGTTTGATGTAGTCCCATATGTTTATTTTTTCTTTTGTTTCTCTTGCCCTAGGAGATGTATCTGTGAAAACTCCACTATGTGAAATGTCTGTGAGTATTGCCTATGTTTTCTTCCAGGATTTTTATGATTTTGCAACTTACATTTAAGTCTGTTATTCATTTTAAATTTATCCTTGTGTATGGCGTAAGTTGGTGATCTAATTTCATTTTTTTTGCATGTAACTGTCCAATTTTTCCAATGCCACTTATTGAAGAAACTGTCTTTACTCCATTGTATGCTCTTGCCTCCTTTCTCACATATTAATTGACCATAATGGTGTGAGTCAATTTCTGCGTTCTTTGTTCTGTTCCATTGATCTATATGTCTGTTGTTGTACCTGTACCAGGCTGTTTTGATTATAATGGCTTTGTAGTATAGTTTGATATCTGGTAAAGTGATCCCTCCAACTTTGCTCTTCTTTCTCAAGATTGCTGTGGCTATTTAGGGTCTTTTACTGTTCCATATACATTTTTGGAATATTTGTTCTAGCTCTGTGAAATATGCTGTTGGTATTTTAATAGAAATTGAATTTAATCTATAGATGGTTTTGGGTAGTATGGACATTTTAATGATATTAATTCTTCCAATCCATAAACATGGTATATTCTTACACTTGTTCATAACTTCCTCTATTTCTTTTTTCAGTGTCTTACAGTTTTCTGAGTACAAGTTTTTTACATCTTTGGTTAAGTTTATTCCTAGTTATCTTATTTTTTTAGTTGCAATGGTTCTTTAATTTTAATCATAGCTTTTTTGGGTAAAGTAGTCTTGTTCGTATGTCCTTGCTTTTCATCACATTGAATATTTTGTGCTAATTCCTTCTGGCTTAAAATATTTCTGTTGAGAAACCAGTTGACAGCCTATAGGAGCTTTTTGTAGGTAATTGTGTTTCTTTTGATGCTTTTAAGATTCTCTCTTTGTCTTTAATTTTCCTTGTTGTGTGTATTGGTGTGGGCTACTCTGGGTTCATCTTGTTTGAGACTCTGTGTGCTGCCTGGACTTTTGTGTATTTTTCTTCACCAGATTAAGAACATTTTTAATCATTATTTTTTTTCATACCTTCTCATTCCTTTGTTCTCTCTCTTTTCCTTCTGCTATTTCTATGTTGCAGATGTTATTACTCTTGATGTTGTCTCAGAGGAGAACTACTCACATTTTTTAAGTTCTTTTTTTTTCTTCTTTCTGCTCTACTTGAGTGTTTTCTGTTACCTTGTCTTCCACATTGCTGATTCAATCTTTTTTTTTTTAAATTTAGTCTGCTGTTGATTCCTTCTATGGTATCCTTCATTTCAGACATAGGTTTTTTCATTGTTGACTGGTTGTTTTTGTTTCTATGGTTTTTTGTTTTTGTTTTTAATTCTTGCCATCTCTTTGTGGAAGTTCTCACTAAGTTCATTGCAAATTTTAATAATTGTTTTGAACTCTGTATCTGATAGATTGCTTGCTTCTTTTTCACTTAGTTTGTTTTTTTTGGGGGAGGGTTCTCCTGTTCTTTCATTTGGGGCATGTTTCTTTTTCTCCCCATTTGGCTGCCTCTCTGTATTTGTTTCTCTTTATTAGGTAGATCTGCTATGACTCCTAGTCTTGATATGGTGGCTTTATATAGTAGATGTACTGTGGAGCTCAGTGGTGTAGTCTCCCTGTTCACCCAAGCTAGGGGCTCCAGGAATGTTTCTTGTGTGGATTATGTTATCTGTTCTGTTGTAGTTCAGTCTTGAATTCTCTTGTCCCAGCCATGGGCAGGGTTGGTCCACAGGTTGGCTGATCTGAGGACTGACTTTGACTACAATGTATGAGCTGCTGTGTAGGGGCTGACCCCAGCAAGTGGGTTTTACCCCAGCAGGGTTGGCTGCCTGCTGTTCTCTCTTTTTTGGTATGCTGCTTGTGGAGCTAAGTAGGTCATGTTATGATGGGGTCTGAAGCCAGCCAATAGGTGTGTTCGTTCTGGAGCATGTTGAAAGGATCTTCCATGCAGCTCAATCTGATGCTGCCTGTGATCGTCTTTTGGTTCCTATTAGATGCTTCAAAGCAATTCACATTATTTTGGCTGCCTCTGGTGAACCTGGGTGTATGTGGAAGGGGTCAGCCTGTGTACTGAGGCCAGCCTGCACCAGTACTGAGCTTCAGGAAGGTCAGCAAGATGCCCAAAGCACCTCAAGATCCACTTTCATCTGCCTGGTGCCTCTTAGGCTCAGCCACTGAAAGGTGCTCTGGAGGAATGTGAGTTGCATAAGGCAGGTTCTGAGTCACAAGATAAGTGTAAGTGTTGCTCACCAGGTTGATAAAGATTCAAACTCTGCACCAGTGCTGGGTCTGAGGCCTCTCAGTAAAAGTCTCAGGGTACACCAAGGTCAGCCACCACCAACCTCGGGTCTGCAGAATTTTTCAGTGGGGTGGGGTCTCAGGGAGTCATCAGGATGGGGCCAGTGGAGTTCATTAGGCAAAAGCATATTAAAATTTGGCCATGTAGATGAAGGGCTCTACAGAGGAATGTTGGCATAGATCAGGGCACTCAGGAGAAAATGGCTTTTGCATCAAAGCCTCACAACTCAGTCTCTCTCTGTGCATCTCTGACAACCCCTGAGTCTGCCCAGACCTCCTGGAAAGCCTTCCAAAAAAGATCACAGTGCAAGCCCTGCCTGGTGGCAGCCGGCAGACTTTTCTGCAGGGCAGGAGCATGGCAGGGCAAGGCCACAGTGAGTTCGGCAGTGTGAGGCTAGTGCCATGTGATGGATTGACATTTTCTCTGAGCCAGATATATCCTTATGCCCATGCTATAGGGGGCAATGCCAGTCAGGAGCACAGGTAAATTGGCACTCACCCTAAAGCCACTTCACTCAGTCTCTCCCTGTGTGTCTTTAAAACCTCCTGTGTCTGCCCAGATCTCAAGACCCTTCCAAGAAGGTCTGCAATACAGGTGCAGGCTGGCTGCAGCTAGCTAATTCCTCCACAGGGCAAGTCGGGAAACTATGGCTAGTGTATCTTCCCAGGTTAATGCTGTATAAATAGGTATGCTTGACTCAGGAAAGATGGCATCAGTGAGTGGTGTGGGAGAGGGACTCCGTACAGGGTCATTGGCGGCTGTCACTTCAGCTCTCTCCCCGAAGCCAAACAACCCAATCTCTCTCTGTATGACTTCAGTGTGCTCTGAGGTGCCATTTTCTACTGGAGCCTAGGGTGAGTGGCTGCAAAGAAAATTTTGTGTGTTGTCTCTTTTAGAGGGTGCCACAGTTCTTTGCAGTCTCCCATCCATCTCACCCTGGCAGAATCCCCACTGATTTTTTCACAACCACATGTTATGTGGGTGCCTGTTCTTGGCTCTGATGCTCTGGTCTGGAAGTCCAGCATGGGGTAGGGACCCTTCCCTCTTAGAGGTCAACTTTCCAGCTGAGATATTTCTACAGATTCTCAACCAAAGCATATGGGTTTAGGGCCAGCCCTTTTCATGTTTCTACCTTTCCTACAGTCTTGGTGTGGCTTCTTCTGTACAACCTTAGGTATAAGATTTCTGTTAAACTAGTCTTCAGATGGTTGTCCAAGTTTATTATTGTATAATTTAGTTGTAATTTTATTTAGTCCTGAAAGAGGGGTGAGTACAACTTTTACCTACTCTGTCACCATCTTGGATTTACAATCTTCATGAATATTTTAGGATGTGAATTGCTCTTTTCCCAATACCTTAGGCTATATTTTTTCCTAATTCACTCTCAATGCTAATTGTACTGAGTAGAGTTTATTATTTTGAAGACTAATTCCCTTGTGAATTCCTTGTATTTTACCTCATGCCAGTGTTTAAAACTAAAATGCATTTTAAGTGATGTCAGAGAGAATAATCCTAACATTAAAAAACCTATTGGCATGAATAACACTTAACATAATTTTCTTTCATTTAAAACTTTTAAAAAATATTTTTTATTGATTTTTTTGAAAGAAAGAGGGAGGGAGAGGGAGAGAAAGGGAGAAACATTGATTGGTCCCCCCCCCCCATAAGCACCCCAACTGGAGATAGAACCAGCAATTCAGGTATTCACACCGACTGGGAATCAAACCCTCCACCTTTCAGTGTTTAGAATGATGCTCCAACCAACTGAGCCACACTGGCAGAGTGTAACATAATTTTAAAAGTTAATGATTTTATAAATTGTTTCATTAGAATTAAAGTGCCATGTGATGGATTGATGATTTCTCTGAGCCAGATATCATCCACTAAATGGTCCTCATGCCCATAAATCTTTAGTAGATACTATAGAGGCTAAGATATTTTAATTTAATGGAGGATATCAAACTGTTATCTGACAATTAGGGGAAAGTCTGTCCTTACTGGCAGCTGGTCTTAAGTCCTCATTGATCCAGGAATAGAGTTGTAGCACTGACATGCCTCTTGGGGCATGTAAGAGAGGCAACTGATCTGTATTTCTTTTCCACATTCATGTTTCTCTTTTCCTTGCTCTCTCCCTTCATTCATCTCTCTCTAAAAAAACCCCCACCAAAACAAACAATAAAAAAACTTTAAAAAAATAAAAAAGTTATTTTATGTGCTAAGAGAGGACATGAAATGGAATTATATAAAATGCTCAATTCAAAAGAGAGATGGCAGTCCTGGCTGGGGTGGCTCAGTTGGTTGGAGCATCATCCTGTGCACCGAAAAGTTTGCAGGTTCAGTTCTTGGTCGGGGCATATGACTAGGATGCATGTTCAATGCCAGGCCAGGGGCATACGTGAGGCAACCAATTGATGTCTTGCTCTCTTTCTCTCTCTCTCTCTCTCTCTCTCTCTCTCTCTCTCTCTCTCTCTCAAATCAATAAACATCCTTAGGTGAGGATTTAACAAAAAGAGAGATGGCAGAAAAAGAAGGGAAGATTATAAAAGAAACACAGAGCACACACAATGAACACAGAATCCTTACAAACATGAAAGGATAAACTGTGGTTGGTCCATACAATGGAATATTATTCAGCAATAAAGAGAAATGAGTATTCATACAACAAAAGACAGGGAGAAATCTTAAATGAATATGCTTAATGAAGCAAGTCAATCCGAAGGCTACATACTGTATGATTTCAAATATATGACATTTTAGAAAAGGCAAAACTTAGTGCATTCTGGCTGCTGTAAAGAATAGCAGAATCTGGGTGGCTTATAAACAAGATAAATTTATTTGTCAGAGTTCTGGAGGCTGGAAAATCTAAGATCAATGCTCTGATAGATTTGGTATCTCCTGAGGGTCCACTTCCTGCTTCATGACCAGCTGGCTGTCTTCTCTTGGTGTCCCCAAGTGGTAGGAGGGCTCTGGAACGCTCTAGAGGTTCTAAAATGGCTAATCCCATTCAGGAGGGCTCCACCCTCATGACCTAAGGTGCCTCCCAAAGACCCCCCCCCCCCAAAATATCCTCACATTGGGGATTAGGTTTCAACATAAGTTTGGGGAGGGAAACAAACATTCAGTCTATGGCAGATGGTGAAAAGGTCATTGCCAGGGATTTGGGGGAGAGGTGAATTGGTGAAGCATAGGGTTTTTTTAGAGTGGTGAAACTATTCTGTATAAATCTGTAATGGTGGATGAATGTTTTAATGCATTTGTGAAAACCCATAAAATTTTGCAATGCTAAGAGTGAACCTTAATGTAAACTATGAAGTTTAGTTAACAATATCATTATTTCTAGAATATTGAGTTTTGAGGGTCCTTTATATATTTCAGATACAAGTCCGTTGTCAGATATGTAGTTTGGAAGTTGTTCTACTTGAAAATAATGTCAAATATTCCACTATATGCCACAATGTTCAAAATGTTAATAATACCAGAAACTCTGTACTGGGTGTTGGGTGGGATGGGCATATGGAACCGTATGAATTATCTGTTCAATTCTGTAAAATTAAAACTGTACTAAAAATAAAGTATATTACTTATTTTTAAAGTCCGAGACTCATTTGTCCTCATTTTACAATGAACACAGAGCACTAGGTTATCTTTTTATATATTCTCCATGTTTAGCATTTATGATTTCCCCATTTTTAATGTACGTTAGTGCTCACTTTTGTTCTAAAAATTGGAATGATGCAGGGATTATTGTCCTCTGAGCAAGAATGACACACATATTTATAAAGTATTCCATCTCAAAAACATACCTGTACTTTATTTTTTATTTATTTTAAAATATATCTTTATTGATTTCAGAGAGAGGAAAGGAGAGGGAGAGAGAGAGAAGAAACATCAATGATGAGAGAGTCATTGATCTGCTGCCTCCTGCACGCCCGACTGGGGATTGAGCCCGCAACCTGGGCATGTGCCCTGACCAGGAATTGAACCCTGATCGCCTGGATCCTAGGTCAAGGCTCAACCACTGAGCCATGCCTGGCCGGGCTGTACTTTATTTTTTAGAGTTGTTGTAGATTTATAGTAAAATGAGCAAAAGTACAGAGCTCTTCTACATCCTGCCCTGCATAGCCTCCCCCACTATCAACATCCTACACCAGAGTGGTATATTTGCCACAAACGATGAACCTACATTGATACATCATCACCCAAAGTCCATAGTTTGCATTAGGGTTCACTCCTGGTGTTGTACATTCTATAGGTTTGACAAATGTATAATGTACCCACCACTAGAATATCATATAGAATAGTTTCACTTCCCCCAAAATCCTCTGTGCTCCACTTACTTGTCCCTTTCCCCCCCTAACCCAATGGAGATTTTTGTGGTGCTGGAGTAGTTCTGTATATGGATTTTGATGGTAGTTCCACAAATCTACACGTGGTAAAATGACAGAACTATACACACATATTTACTAATTTCTCTGGGGAGCCGTTGTGGCCCTAGGCACGGAGGAGCTGCCTGGGTGAGCTGCAGAAGTGCTCCCCTGCTCCCAGGGAGATGTGGGTGAGCCGCTGTGGCCCCAGGCACAGAGGAGCTGCCTGGGTGAGCTGCGGATGTGCTCCCCTGCTCCCAGGGAGATGTGGGTGAGCTGCTGTGGCCCCAGGCACAGTGCCTGGGTGAGCTGCGGATGTGCTCCCCTGCTCCCGGGGAGATGTGGGTGAGCTGCTGTGGCCCCAGGCACAGAGGAGCTGCCTGGGTGAGCTGCAGAGGTGCTCTCCTGCTCCCTGACCCAGTCCTCGAGGCACCAAAGCAATACTAAATTCTAGAAAGGCTAATTAGGAAGCTGGCCCCGGTCTGAAGGGTTAAAGGATAGTTAAGCCACATACCAAGCCAAGGACTCAATCCTCCCCAAAAGTTCCCATTAGAAGCCAAGATAAGGATACTTTCCAAGGCCTGAGCTCCTGCAGGAGGCAGGGTGTTTACTCTGAAAAGGCATTCGTAGGACCTTGGAGGAATTACTTAGTTTCGGGCTAAGGGAAGAAATGTGGGGCGGGGTGCTATTCAGCACAATCAACAGTGCCTGTATATATTAAGCTGAAAAAATAAACTCGGGGCTGGCAGCCGGCAACAGGCATGAGCTGCAGCCCTCCCGATCCCATCTTTTTTGTGTCTATCTTTTCTCCATCCTCACCCCTTCCTCAAGACCGTTCGACTCTGCCGGCGGGCTCCGGCAAATTTCTGTTTTCAGATTTTGATGTTGGACTACGATTGAGATAAAATCATTAGGGAAAACCATTGAAGGGTACATGGGAACTCTCTTTAGTATGTTTGCAACTTCTTGTGGTTCTAATATTATTTCAAAGTAAAAAGTTTAAAAAATTAAATGTCTTCGTTCAAAGAAAATAGCACTGAATTTTCTGAGAAAGGTTTAGAAAAAGAAAAAACCAACTTTCTTGGGATCTCTGCACTTAGTTGTATGTAATAACTAAGGAAACATTGGTGATGTCTACTAAAAGTTCTCTTCTATGGACTCAGTGCCATCATGAGTTCCCACTCTGGGGTTTCGCCTAGGGTGAGACTTTATGCTAGTGCAGGAGCTCAAGCGAAGCAGTTCAAATGTTGGAGCTGGCGTGCCGCTGCTCTGGTCACAGCTGAAGCTGGAAAACTCAGCAGAACGTGCGCTCCACTGAGACAGAGGGGAGGCCAGCTTATTTAGACGCAAGTTACTGCCCCCAGGCCCGGATTGGCCCATTTCTATACAAAAGAGGATTCCAAAGGCTGCACATACTGATTCCAATGGCGCTGTCCTGATTGGCCAGCTCCACTGTATTCTGATTGGTTGTTGTGGAGCTACTCTGATTGATCAGTAAAGGTGCAAACGAGGAGGCTATAGCTCCACAGCTCCGGACGGGATGAGGGTCTCAGTCCCCTCGGGCGCGGAGGATTCCCCTCAGGCCTGCTTCACGAGGCGGCGCGGGGCGGGCTTGGCAGCCCAGTCCGTGGGTTTGCCCTGAAATGCGGCGTTTGCGAGGTCCTGTAAACGATGCTGTGCTCTGGTTGATTGTGGGCCCGGTCAACTGCAAGGAGTCCTTAGCAGGTACATCATTTCTTGGGGTCAACAGTGGTGCTCATGTATCACAGAGCAAAAGGCCAAGTTAAAGCCCCTCCCCCCCAAAAGTTAAAAAAGTCAACTCTGTAATTGGTGAATTAAAAAACAATTCTTTTATTTATTTATTGGGAGCATCACCTGAAGTAATTTAAAGAGCGATAGAAAATACCCAATGGAAAGCTACTAACACAAAAGTTCACTCAAGAAATCAACTCCAGCCCTGGCTGCTGTGGCTCAGTGGTTGGAGCGTGGGCCGCTCACGGAAGGGCCCGGAGTCCACTGCTGGTCAAGGCGCCGAGTATGTGGGTTGCTGGCTCACCCCCACCCCCAGGGAGTGCAGGAGGAACCCATCCATGCCTCTCTCCCTCCCGCCTCCTTCCTAAAAATCAATGGAAAAAATCCTGGGTGAGGGTTAAAACAAGACAAAAACAAAAAATGAATTTTAAAATGCTTATTTTCATTTTTTAAAATTATTTTTAACGCCTTTTGTACTAGCAAGGAACAGAAAAACCAATAGTAAGCTCTGAAGTTCTTAAGCACAATTCAGACACACGTACAACTGCCAGGTCAAGGAAGTGTCTTAGCCCTGGTCCCGGCATGCTCAGGGGACAGAAACAAAGGTGTCAAACTTGCACACCTTTTATGTACTTTTTAATGAACTTTTGGTTTCTCATTCCCTTTGACTTAAGAAGGATTCGTTTTGGGGTAGGTGAGACGCTCGGCCCTTGCCCAGCCCGTGGCTCAGCGGGTGCGCGCCCCCGAGGACCCGGGTCGAGCGGCCGAGCGGGTGCGCGCCCCGAGGACCCGGGGGGCGGTCCATCCCCAGTCGCGGCGCAGGAGGCAGCCCATCAGTGACTCTCGCTCATCACTGACGTTTCTCTCCCCCTCGCTCTCCCTGAGATCAACAAAGACGTATTTTTTAAAAAAGATGTCCCGTGTCATATATTCTAAAAATATTTTACAATTTATACTTTCAAACAAACAATTCAAAGGACAAAGTAATCCCTGCAGATTAAGTTGCTACTGCCAGTATAAAATAAGCCAGTATGAAATTAAATTTTATAAGAATTTTCCTAAAAATTAGTCTTCCTCTGCTTGAAAGGGAAGCTACCAAAATTTACGGTTTCAAATAATGCCTAAGATGTTCCGTAACATTGTCTATTTTTCTTTATTCTGCTTTTTAAAAAAAATCCTCACCCGAATAGGAGTTTAGAGAAGCACTGGCCGGCGGCCCCGCAGGACCCGGACGGGCCGCCCGAAGCACCCTCCCGGAGCTCCGGGCGCCGCGGGGCTTTTCAGGGCCGCGGACGCTGACCCGCCCCGAGCCCAACCCCGGCCTCGCCGCCCCGGAAAGCTTCCGGCCTCAGCCCTCCGTCCTTTCACCCTCCGAGACAAGGACAGCGTCCGCCCCGCGCGGAGCCCGAGGAGCCCAGGAGAGGCGGGGCCTCCTCGGGAGTAAGATGGCGGCCGCGTGACGCTCTGGGCTGCCGCAGACACGACTCGGTAGCCGGAAGTCCTCTGGGCCCGGCCAATGGAAGCGGAAGGAAAGGGCCGCGGGCCGCTGGGCTAGTGCTCCGCGAGGCCGGCTCGCGAGCGGAACGGCGGAAAGGCGCGTGTCGGCCTCTCACTGGCGCCGCCGGCGTCCCCGCCCCCAGCGCCGCCCGGCGTCGTCGCCCGTGCGGTCGCGGACAGAGCGCGGCCCCCGCTTGGGCAGGAAGGGGTACGCGAGGCTGCGCGGCAGGTGACAGGTACCGGGGGTGGTGTGGGGCTGTCTCGCCGGCGGGACGAGGGGCCCGGGCGCGGCGCGCCCCTGTCACCTGAGCTTCCGCTTGCCCGCTGGCTCAGTTCCCCCTCGCGTCCCGGTGCGCAGCTGTCGGCGAGGACCGGAGCCGCCCTGTGCCCGTGCGGCGTCCTCCCGGCGAGCGCGGCGGTGCGGCGCGGGGCCCGGGCGAGGGCTTCCGGACCCCAGCCGGGTGCCCGCGCGTCAGACCGCGCCGCCGGCGGAGGCTGAGCGCCAGCGGTTTGCGGGACAACGAGTGGGAACAACTTGGTCTTTTCATAGATTCCTGGTTTTCCCGCAGCGAGCGTGGGTGGCGCGTCCCGTTGCCGGGGCGTTGGACGCGCGGTGCGCTGGCCGGAAGCCGGCGCCGGGGTCACTGCGGGCGCGCGAGGCGGCGCGGGCGACGGTTCCGGCCCCGCGGCCCCGGCGGCCCCGCGCGTCTGGCGGGCTGGGGAACTAGCGCGTTCTGTTCGCGGGCAGTCCTGGGGTTTTACGCCTTAGTGCGCGACACTGTTTTGGAAACATTCGGCAGGCACTTGCCGGCTAATTTTAGTGTGGAGTTTGAAGACATTTTAAGTAGCTGTTTAACATCATCACAAAATTCTGGATGATTGGAGCCTTTCTATTTCGCTTGCTTTAGATAAACTTTGCGGAAACTCATTTTTTATTAAAGGAATTGAACACTGCTTTGCACAGTAGCGTGTCACCTTTACAGTGCAGTTTAACTTGAGGGGAATAAATACTGCAGAAAATTGTTAGATTTTCTTTCTGCAGCTATCTGTGATCATTTTCATATTAGGTGAATAGTAACTACTTGTATCAGAAATTAGATTTATATGGTTCACAGCAAGTGGTTTTGTAATAGGTATAAATGTATATTAAGTTTCATTATTTGAGAAGTAAAGTTATTTTTAGAGAGGGGTACTTCCTAATATTTTTCCTCACTATTATAGATGTTGAAACCCAGGTTGCCATCTGTTAACTTGCAGGGTGTGCGTTGTTTTTAAGAGTTCATTAGCTACTATCTTCAGTTTAAAAATGAAAGAAGAAAAAGTTGGCAGTGACTTAGAATTTTATGCCTTTTCTATTTTCCAAACAGTGAAAAGCATTTTCTGTTACATTTTTAAATATTTCCAGTATCTTACTGTAGATTAATGAGCTAGAGATAGTGACTTTAATTGAAGCAGAGGAAAAGAGGCCACAGACTAGATTTCACAGGTGATACATTTGGGCCTAGAACTACTTCTTTTTTTTAAATCCTCACCCGAGGATATGTTTCAATTGATGAGAGAAAGGGAGAGACATACCCCCCCCCCCCCCCCCCCCCCCACCGCCAACTAGGGATCTAACCCACAACCTTCTGCTGTACGGAATGACTGAGCCACTTGGCCAGGGCTGGCCTAGAACTTTTTAAACAGTTTGTTGTTTGTCCACCATGCCACAGGCAGTATGCCTGTGCTCATGCAATGCCACATTGCAGATTCTGACAGCTATTATTTCTTAGATAATTCATCTTCATAAACAACATTTAAAGCCCACTAGGGTCAGAGTGATAAGGGATCTTGTAGAATGAAAGCATCCTCAAACAGAAGTGCACTTCCATGAGGTCCTTACCTTTGCTTCTCAGGACAGCCATTTACTCTGGCATTCTGTGGAGTTAAAGAATTTGGGTCAGGGTTGGAAAGCTCTTCTTTAACAGATAGCTTTCCTCTCTTTCTTATCTTTAATGGTATATACCTTGCCCAAGAACTCTTTATGCTGCTTTTTTACTTTTAAATTTTTTTTGTTTTTGCTCTTGGTACCACACTTCTTTTCAGTTCCTTTCATTTATCCCTTAATGAATGAAGACTGATTTATTTCATATTGAGAATTTCCTGTGTTCCAGGCAGCAAGTTAGGCATATGACAGTGATAGATGAAACTACCTACTCTTGAGGAGCTCAGCCTAAGTATGGATCTGTCAGGCTAGTTGAGTGGTTTGCTTTGGGTCCCAACTTCAGACCCACACCCTTGTTTTCAGGTTGAAACTGTTCCTCTCTCAGCCTTCTGTGTCCCAAAGACTCTGTCCCTAGAAAATCCTTGTACTTGCCTTGGTTCTCACAAGAAAACACTTGGCTCAGTCTGGATTTGCACAGTTTGAATTCTTACCCCTTGTAAAACGAGATAGCTTGACGTTATAGAACTTTTAAAAACAGGCAGGTGTGGGTTCAAAGCATTGCTATAGATTAGTCAGGCAAGTTACTCACCCTCTCTGAGCTTCCATTTTCTTATTTTTAAGCAGGAATGATAGTGTTACATCATTATGCAGAATATTCATTGCATATCTACTGTTTGCCAGGCACTGCTGTTGGCTGTGGTGTAGAGTAGATGTGGCTGCTACCCACCCTCAAGGAACTGCAGTTTCCTATGTGGAAGGACTAGGTAACAAGTGTATGCAAAGCACCTGACACATGCTGCACCCAGAGTAATTGCTCATTAAATGCTAATATTTCCTCAGGGGCCTGTTTCTACCTTCAGTTTCCTGTAGCTCAACTGTGCAGTGGTATCCAGTTTCTCATCTGGAATCATCTACTTTTGGGGATTACACATCTAGGCCCCTTCAGGAAAAGTCATAAACATGGCCATAGCATAATACTGTTTCAGTATAGTTCATATACTCTTCCCAGTTTAGAAACTTAGTGACTTTGGAGAGGATTTATTTATTTATTTTTTTAATCCTCACCTGAGGATATTTTTCCATGGATTTTTTTTTTTTAGAGAGAGTAGAGGGGAGAGAGGAGGCGGGGGGGGGGGGAGAGAGAGAGAGAGAGAGAGAGAGAGAGAGAGAGAGAGAGAGAGAGAGAGAGAGAGAGAGAGAGAAGACATCAGTGTGAGAGAGACACATCTATTGGTTGCTTCCCTCAGGAGCCCCAACCAGTGCTGGGGATTGAGCCTGCAATCTAGTTACATGCCCTTGCCCGGGAATAGAATCCATGACCCTTCAATTCAGGGGCTGACGCTCTAACCACTGAGCCAAACCAGTCAGTGCAGGTGAGGATTTATTTTTATTTTTATTTTTTCCCTAGCCACAGAGTTTAGGTTTTCAAGGCATATTTTAATGGTGATGTGTTGTTATGTAATTTAGAGGATAGTTTTGTTTTTTCCCCCCTGATGATACATTTTACTAGACCAATTCTTGTATAGTACTTGGCACTTTATGAAGTGATTTTCATATTGCCTTTTCATTTTCATAGTCACCTGGTGTGGCGCAGATACTGTTACTCCTGTTTTAGAGTCTTGGAGACTAAGGGCCAGAGGTGTTATTAGGTAACATGCTTATGGTTAGACTGCTAGTAAGTAGCAAACTCAGGAATTGATCACAGGTTCCTGACTCTAAACTGTTTTCTCTTATCCATAACCATGTTTGTTGTATAATGCAGGCAGGTTTCTGAAACTGTCATCCATGGGCCTGTAGGGGAGGGTGTCTATTAGTAGTCCTGAGAGTTCTTGGGTGGTCTGAAATTGTATGTAAAAGTTTGGGTCCTTCTTTGCAGGTCTGAGGGAAATGTTAGTAACTTCTGTTAGATTCAGAAAGGGCAATACATAATCCACTCTGCACACTGCCCCCCCCCCCCCCCCCAATCAGCTAGTAGGTTTCATTGTGAAAAGTCTAGTTTGGTTAGCCTAGTCTTTGAAAATATTGATTGCTTAAAAATACTTATTTATAAATGGGATGTTCATATTTTCTTTTTCTGAAGAAGCTGGCAGAGCCTGAACTTAAAACTCACGTAAAAGCAACTTTTCAATTTGGTAGAATTTATTTTGCTTTTGACCATTGTCCTTTAAAGATATTGTGTGTTGTATGAACAGAATGTTGATGTAAATTAATGCTTTTCCTAAAAGAAAGATCCTGACTGGTTCCCTGCAATATGGACTGTCTTCTCCAACAATAGATTTTATAGCCAGTATTGAGGAATCGGGGCCCGCCTTAATAGGTGTTAATGTTCAGAAGTACAAGCTCGATTTGGTGTCTCCACATTCCCATTCCCATTGGGTTCCCATTCAAATGGGGAACTTGGATGTTGACTTTTATGTAGCCGAGGGAGAAGTCTGATTAGGGTTCTGTTAGGCAGACTTCTGGGATGAAAAATCAGATCGAAGAAGTCTGCAGCTGGAGACCTTTTTCTGAAATGATGTGAATACTGAGGCTCTCAGTGTGCTTGAGGAGGCTGCAGCTGAGAGTTCAGGAAGCTTGCCCTTTATGGCCCTGCCAGTTTACTAGTGACCCTAGCTTCTTTATTTTGTGGTTGAGTTCTCTCTCTCTCTCTCTTTTAAATGTTTTAATTTACCTTTATTGTTGAAAGTATTACAGATATTCCCCTTTTTCCTCCTGTCGATCCCCTCCTCCCCACTCCCACCCCTTCCCCAGACTTTTACCCCACTATTGTGTGTGTCCATGGGTTACACATACATGCATGTAAGTTCTTTGGTTAATCCCCCCCCCCTTCCCTTTGAAATATGTCAGTCTCTGTTGCATGCTTCAGTGTCTCTGGATCTATTTTGTCAGTTTATTTTGTTCATTAGATTATTCTTCTCTAGCTTTTTCTTGTCTGGGAAACTCTTTACTTCTCCTTCAATTCTAAACAATAGCTTTGCTGGTAGAGTAATCTTGTTTGTAGGTTCTTGCTTTTCATCACTTTGAATATTTCTTGCCACTCCCTCTGACCCGAAAAGTTTCTGTTGAGAAATCAGCTGATAGTTATATGGGTGCTCCCTTGTAGGTAACTAACTGCTCTTCTCTTGCTGCTTTTAAGATTCTCTCATTGTCTTTAACCTTTGGCATTTTAATTATGATATGTCTTGCTGTGGACCACTCTTTGGGTTCCTCTTGTTTGGGACTCTCTGCAGTGCCAGGACTTGTAAGTCTATTTCATTCACCAGGTAGGGGAAGTTTTCTGTCATTATGTTTTCAAATAGGTTTTCAATTTCTTGCTCTCTTTCTTCTCCTTCTGGCATCCCAATAATATGAATGTTGGGCTGCTTGAAGTCCCAGAGACTCCTTACACTATCTTCATATTTCTGGATTCTTTTTTCTTTTTGCTCTTCTGATTGGGTGTTTTTTGCTTCCTCAAATTCCAAATTGCTGATTTGATTCTTGGTGTCCTCTACTGTTGATTCCCTGTAAATTATTCTTCATTTCAGTTAGTGTATCCTGCATTTCTGAAAGGTCCTTTTTAAGTTTTTTTATTATTTTTTTAATCCTCACCTGAGGGTATTTTTCCATTGCTTTTCAGAGAGAGGAGGGGAAAGAGAGGAGAAGCATCAATGTACGAGAGAGACATTAATTGGTTGCCTCCTGCATGCATCCTAACCAGAGCCTGGGATTGAGCCTGCAATTGAGGTACACGCCTTTGGCTGGAATTGAACCTGGGAATCTTCAGTCCTCAGGCCAACACTCTAACCACTGAGCCAACTGGCTAGGGCCTCACTGGTCCTTTTTTATGTTATTGATGTTCTCACTAATTTTCTTGACATTCTCACTAAGTTCCTTGAAGCTCTCATTAAGTTCCTTGAGCATACTTATAACCATTGTTTTGAATTCTGTATTTGTTAGCTTGCTTGGCTCCATTTCATTTAGTTTCTTTTCTGGAGATTTCTTCTGTTCTTTCCTTGTGACATGTTTCTTTGCCTCCGCATTTTGGCTGTTTCCCTGTGTTTGTTTTTGTGTATCAGGAAGAGCTGCTACTTCTCCTGGAATTTGTAGAGTGGCTTTGTGTAGTAGGTGTCCTGTGGGGTCCAGTGGCTCAGCCTCCCCATTCACCTGATCTCGGCACTCCAGGTGCTCCCCTGTGTGGGCTGTGTGCACTGTCCTGTTGTAGTTGAACCTTGATTCCTGTTGGCATCACTGGGAGGAATTGACCCCCAAGCCAGTCGGCTGTGAGAACCAGCTGTGACTACAGCAGAAGAGCTACTGTGCAGGAGACAACCTGGTCTCAATGTGCTTCTTTAATTCCCTAGGTGTAGGACTTCAGTTTAGCTAGATTTCAGGTGGTTGTGAATGATGGTGGTTCTGTATTTTAGTTGTAATTTTGATGTGGTTATGGGAGGTGGCAAGTACCATGTTTACCTCTACCACCATCTTGACCCAGAGGCCCAAAGTGCTCTATGGTTGAGTTCTTAACATTTCCTCATTTCAGAACCTATTTTTGAGTTTATGTTGAGACCTATCATATTAGCTTCCTAGGGCTCCCATAACAAAGTTCCACAAACCAGGTAACTTAGAACAACAACAGATACTGTCTTATGGTGGTGGAGGCTAGAAGTTCTAATTGTGGATGAAAAGGGGCAACATACTAAACCTGACAAGCTTAGGGAGGCCTGCGTGCGGCCTTACAAACTCAGAGACCTAAAATAACCACAAAGGATGGTGTGAAATGAAAACTTTAAAAAAATTTTTAAATATATTTTTATTGATGTTACTTTTTATTTTTTAAAATTTATCTTTATTGTTGGAAGTATTACAGATACTCCCTTTTCCCTCCCATTGACACCCTCCACCCCCTTCTTGCCCCCTCTCCAGCCTTCAGCACACTATTGTCTGTGACCGTGTTGAAATTAAAACTTTTTATTTTTTATTTTTATTTATTTTTAATATATCTTTATTGATTTCAGAGAGAGGAAAGGAGAGGGAGAGAGAGATAGAAACATCAATGATGAGAGAGTCATTGATCAAGCCCGCAACCGGGCATGTGCCCTGACTGGGAATCGAACCCCGATCGCCTGGATCCCAGATTGACGCTCAACCGCTGAGCCACGCCTGGCCAGGCTAAAACTTTTTAAACTAAATTCAGTCTGTGGTGGGTAGTCATGTCCTAGGCCGGTATCTTCCCTGACAAAGGTCAATCTTTACCTTAACTGTCTATTGTCTTCTTGCATCTGTAATAATATATTTTTGTTATATATGTAATAACATACCAAAGTAATTTCCTTTTTCTGGCCCCCCCAAAGCACAGGCACCACTCTGCAGAGACCACAAATCCCCTCATTGTTATTGAGTTAATTGTTGACTATTAACTATCCTGCACCCACCTAAGTAAAAGAAGTGTGTGTCTATCATTTCACTTTTCATCCAATCCCAGAGGTTTCCCCAACTTTGCTTTCTCTCGCCTCCCTAATCTATCACCAGTGGATTTCATGTAACCCACTTACGTCTCCCCTTTTGAGTAATGTATAAAATAAGGTGCAAAACTGCTATTTTCTGGAGCATTATCTCAGCCCGTTGAGATTTTGCTTCCTGGCCATCGTTGACGGTTCGGCTCAAATAAATTCACAAAAATTCTTAACGAGTTTGAATGTTTCTTACGTTGACATAATCAGGGTGTCATAGGACCATGTTCACGGTGAAGTCTGTAGGGAGGATCTTTCCTTGCTTCTTCCAGCTTCTGGTAGCCCCAGGTATTCTTGGCTTGCAGTATAATTCCAACGTCTGCCTCTGTCTGTATCTGGTATTCTCTCCCTGTCTTCAGACAGTCTTTCCTCTGTGCTTGCCCGTCTCTCTGCCCAAATAGCCCCTTTTTATAACACCAGTCATACTGCATTAGGGCCTACCTGAATGACCTCATTTTAAGTTGATTACCTCTGTAAAGACCCTATTTCCAAATAAGTTCATGTTCTGAGCTACTGGGGACTTCCACATAAGTTTTTGGAGACACAATTCAACCTGTAACACCCATCAGTTAAGTTTTCATCTGTCTCAGCTTTATTTACTATTCTGCCTTAAAAATATGGTTGTGTGCAACCTTTTATGCCACCAACTTTCATTCCTCTGTGTAGTACAGATGCCTCAGGAGATGACCTGGAGCTCCTGTAGGAGAGAGGCTACCTAGTGAGCTGCACACCCTTAGTATGTTTCCATCACTCAGCAAATACCTTTTGAACTATCTACAGAGTAAGGCTGTTATATTTTGGAAGCATTTCTGTTTCTGTAATATTCATGTTATTTTGTTTCTCTATGGGTATTAAGATTCAGGTTTAAACATTTCCTTGTAGCAAAACTTTTTCTTTTTCTTTTTAGGGGTTTGCTGTAAAATGGGACTTCTGACTGTATTCACTGGACTGTGGCTGTTTTCCTTAGTAAAGGCAGATTCAAAAGCCATCACAACTTCTCTTACAACAAAATGGTTTTCCACTCCTTTGTTATTAGAAGCCAGGTAAGAAGACATTTTTTTCTTTTTACATGTTTGACCAAAATGTGGACGATATTAGTGAATTTTCAGGAGCTTTTTGGTAAGTGAGATTATCATCATCATATGGATTTAGTAAGAGCCTCTTTCAGTGTGCAGTGTGCTGTTAGAACACAGAATCTTTCTACTAGTAGGATAGGACTATATTGATTCATTGTGATACTTAGAGACTTCTTTAGACAAATGTATTGAATTGATTACATTATTATGCGATCTTCCAGGAAGAGTATATGTGGTAATAAGGGAAGAGAATGTTGTACTTAAAAGAAATTTTCTTTTTTTTTAAAAAGAAATTTAATGTTGAAAATATTACAGATATCCCCTTTATTTCCCCCATTGACGCCCAAAGGAAAATTTCTGTTTATTTATTTAAAAGGAAGAGAAGAGAGCTTGGCAAGGTGGGGTAAAGAGGACATGCACCTTCTAAGAACTTAGAAGGAGACCTCAAGATAAGAGAGCGCAGGGGGGAAGCTGAGAAATCTGAACAGATATTATCTGTTCTAAGATGTACTTGTTCTGCATTTGAGGGTTGTCCAAAATAATCAGGATGCATTCTAATTAAATCAAGATGTTATCTTATAATTCTGCATTTGAGCGTTGTCCAAAATAATCAGGATGCATTCTAATTAAATGTAGAATTGTTGACATCTTTCATTTTTAGCGTTTCATAAAACAATAATATGTCTTAAAATCAACAAAATACAATATAGTCAATGATTTCTTGGAAAATTTTGTATTCAAAGTGTACTTATTATGCTTATAAATATAAACAAATACCTCTCTTTTAGTCAGTTTTTAATGTTTATCAATGGAAACTTACTGTATCTTAGATAATGTATAGCTAGAACTTACACAGACTCTTCCTGAAGCGTAAGTTAGGTAAGTTGCATGGCAGGCTTGGTAAGTCTCGGAGTTTGATAGTACTAGAAATCTGAACTGTTATGTTACTTCAGTTAGCTTTGTGGTCTACCTTTGTGATCTTCAACTTAGAATTTCATCTTCTAACATTTCCCCCTTAATCCCTAGCAAAATGTGAATGAAGGGTTTGTTATGCCGACTGTATATATGAATTGAATAGTTGGGTCTGTCTCCTAAGGAAAAAGCGTCCTTTGGCATTGATAGAGGACAAGTGGGCAAGTGGGGCATGTAGGAGCTGTCTTGACATCTGGGGAGCCTTGCAGACTGTCTGCTGAACAGACTTTCTTCCATCACTTCTCTGCCTTCCTTTTCTCATCAATAAAATGGCAAGAAACAAATGAAAAACACTGCATATATTTCATAGTGATGGTACAGTAACTAACTTAATAAATGGGGTAAGCTCCTCAAATATTAGAACTTTATTAGGTACAGGCTAGTTGTGAAAGTGAAGCAACTGCAGGTCTCTTGAGGTCCTTTTCTGCCTGAGCTAGGACTCTAATAACTGACCTTGTTTTCCTTTTTGCTTATCTTATTTTTGATGATTTGTCTGGTGTCAGTCTAGGTTATTGAGATTTACTATCACTTTCTAAGTACATTTGTGCAATTAACTAACATGTTTTATGATATTCTGCTTAACATTTAAAAAAAAATTTTATTTTTGTTTAAAATATTACAGATGTCCCTTTTTCTCCCTAATGACCCATTCCACCCTGTCCCACCCCCTTCCCCAGTTCCTCTCCCCACCATTGTCTGTGTCCTTGGATTGTGCATATATGCTTATAAATTCTTTGGTTACTCTCTCCCCCTCCACCCACCCGCCCTCCTCCATCCCTCTGACATTCGTCAGTCTGATCTCTGTTTCCATGTCATTGAATCTATTCTGTTCATCAGTTCATTAAGTTCTTTAGATTCCACATTGCTTAACATTCTTAACTGAATTACATTCTATTACTCTTACTTACACTAGCTGATTTCTTGATTTTTTATACATTGTCTTAGAAGATTCTTATGGCATATACCTGTGAACTTTTGAGAAAGTATGCTGAAACTGTCAGCCTTAATTGATCAGTTTTTTTCAGTTTCTTTGATGTATCTGAAATAAGTATTGGATACTTCACCAGCTTACCCCTCACAAACATCTCACCTTTTCATGATATGCCGGCCTTTTACCACTTCACTGTGTTTAGGCCTGTTCTGTAGCTATTTGCAGATGGTTTGCCAGGGCAGTGGGACATGTGTGCAACTCAAAAGGTAATGACTTATTTGAAACCTCTGTACTCACCTCTAGAGCTAGCTGACACTGGGTTCTCCCTCCAGGTGCGGGGCAGGCACTGGTGGTGGGTTACAGCACTGTCTCTGTGGTCTAGGGTGAAGGGACAGACTTTCTTTACACATTGATGCATGCAGCCACAACCGACCTTTTGCTGTCTTTGCATCTAGGCCTGAGGGACTAGAACTATTTCCATGTATATTTTAAGATTATGTCTGATGCTAATGATGCTTTGTAGTTATCCATGAAGTGGTATATATTTAATTAAAGTAAAACTCTGAGTATGTTTTGAACAGCTATAGTTACTAACAAAAAAGTTATGTAAATAAAGTACTGTTAAAAATGAAAACTTAAAATCATTTGTTGAGTGCTAGGTATGATAATGGCTCCAGAATACAGCATGATAGAGAGACAGATCAAGGCGATCGGAGCTCACATTCCAGGTTTTCCATTTACTAGCTCTGTGCCTTTAAGGAAGTCAGTAACCTTTTTTTTTTTTTTAATATGATTTTATTGATTTCAGAGAGAAGAAGGGAGAGAGAGAGAGAGAAACATCAGTGATAAGAGAGTCATGATCAGCTGCCTCCTGCATGCCCCCCACTGGGGACCGAGCCCACAACTCTGGCATGTGCCCCGACTGGGAATCAAACCTCCATCTCCTGGATCCTAGGTCGATGCTCAACCTCTAAGCCACACCAACTGGGCAGGTCAATAACCTTTTCGAATTGTAGGATTGCTGTGAGGATTTGGGGTTGTGGGCAAATATGCTGAGCATAGTGTCTGTCATATAGTAGACCCACCTTAAATACCCATTTACCGTTTTTTCTAGTTCTGTATAAAATAGACCAACTCTATCTCCTGCAAAAACTTTGGAAAGCTAAGAAAACTACCAGACTTACGCTGTTTGGTGGACATTTGGATTGTTTCTAGCTTTTTTTCTCTTTTGCCAAATATTAAAATGTTTTTATTAATGACATTTCAAAAATGTTTATAAGTGGAGAGAATGGTATAATACGCTCTCCCTCTACCTGTCACCTGGTTTTTACAATTATCAACTCAAGTCCAATAACCATCACTAGCACCACTCTCCTCCCTTCCCCCACTGGGATGTTTTAGAGCAAATCCCATACAGCATGTAATTTCATCTATAAAACTATAGCTTTTTTACTCAATGGAACAGGTATAAGAAGCTAAAAAATTGATTTAAAACAAAAAGCCTCCCAGCTGGTGTGGCTCAGTGGTTAAGTGTTAACCCACGAACCAGGATTCGTGGTCAGGGCACATGCCTGGGATGCGGGCTTGATCCCTAGTGGGACGTGTAGGAGGCAGCCGATCAATGACTCTCTCTCATCATTGATGTTTCTGTCCCTCTTCCTCTCCCTTCCTCTCTAAAATCAATAAAGACATATTTTAAAAACAAAAAGGAAATAAACTTAAATGTACTGTAAACAAATGGCAGCATGCCTTTGAATAGTGTCTTGTGTCATTCTTTCCTTTCCTTAATTAACTCAGTGGATCTAGTAATTAATTTTCTTAAGACTGAAATTTAGATGTTGTAAGAGTTATTTATGTAGTGGGATGAGAAAGAATGTATGGTTCAAGAAGCTCTCCTGTAATTAACTGACAAACATACATTTATTTACATTCAGCCTTTATAGGAGGGTTTTAGCCTCACTGAATTCTTGTTCTCATCATATAGTTGATCAATGTATTCCCTCCCCCTTGTGCTAGCTATTCTGTGAGTGAAGCTTTAATTTAGGAATTTAGTGTTTATTTGCATATCATAATCTATCTGTCTTAGTGTACTTGCCTTCTTAGACTATAAACTATTATAAGGTTGGTATGAAGTCTGTCAGTGACTAGAAAGCCTAGAAAAATGCTACACTTAAGGAGGCTCCAAATAATTTAATGCATTATAATAATGGGTATGTTCAGAAATCTGTTTTTAGAGAAGCTATGCATTACCAGGAAACGTTTCCTATTTTCCCCATATTTCTGTATCTAGCTGTGAAGTAGAGTGAGAGTTGCACACCTTAGTGTTGAGAAGTAATGGGAAAGTCTCCTTTTGGCTAGGAAAGCTGAGATCCAGGTCTGTAGTTCACTTTAGTCCTCTCCCGAGGATATTTTTTCTTTCCATTGCTTTTTTCGCATGAGCCCTGACCGGGGTTGGGGGTTGAGCCTGCAACTAAGGTGTGTGCCCTTGGCTGGAATTGAACCTGGGACCCTTCAGTCCTCGGGCTGACATACTAACCACTGAGCCAAACTAGCCAGGGCATGTAGTTCACTTTAAGACAGTGAAAGATCAGCACTACATTAGTATTCTGACTTGGAGGAGAAGAGAACCAATTTGTGAGTCATTCAATTACTACATGCATTTTCTTTTAGGAATAAATGACTCTTGAATGAAGGGGAATTTAACGTCATTATTTTAGGTCAGTTGTCTTAAGTAAAAAAAAAAAAATTTAAATGGCATTAAATTCTAAAACCTGATTTTATTACGTTAGTGTTAACTTTGAACTAAAATTTGATGATCTTGAGAATTTGGATTTATGGATATTAGAAGATTACAAAATGCTGCCTTTAATCTCCTAGAAACTTTTCTAAGGTTTATGTTTTTTTTGGCAGACCCTTAGATAAAGCTTGTGCATATATGCATAGCCCATGGACAGACAATAATGTGGGGAAGGCCTGGGGAGGGGGCGGGAGCTGGGTGGAGGGGGCTAAGGGGAAAAAAAGGGGACATCTGTAATACTTTCAACAATAAACATAAATTAAAAACAAACAAACAAAAATCACATTTTTTTTCTTTGTAAGATCTTTGGGAATATAAGTGAGCAGAACTAGTGCTAGAATTACTAATTTCTTTTTAAAAAAATTTTTATGGATTTTATAGAGAGGAAGGGAGAGAGAGAGAAAAAAAGAAAGAGAAACAGAGAGAACCATTGATCTGTTGCCTCCTGCACGCTCCTTGACCAGGGATCAAATCTGCAACTGGGGCAATGTGCTCTAACCTGGAACAGAACCTGTCACCTTCTGGTGCACTGGACAGTGCTCCAGCCACCTGAGCCACCCGGGCCAGGGTGAATTACCAATTTTTAATTCTGTTTCTATTACTGACACATTTTCACAAATGGGATTTCATTAGCCTTCTTTGTATTGTGACTAATAAAATATTTTATTATTCTGGTTTTTTTTAAAGGAATATCCATTAAACTATTAAGTTGTTAACAGCTAATTAGTAAGACTTGCTTATCATTAAAAATATATATTATGCATGTTTGTATAATATGTATTATAAATTGAAAGACAAACTATGGACTTTGAAAACTGAAAAACCTAATTTACTTCTTTAGTAATAGAGCTTATATTAGAAGATTTTTATTTTAAGTTGTTTTATTTTTGATATTTCTTTTCTCCCAGTGAGTTTTTAGCAGAAGACAGTCAAGAGAAGTTTTGGAGTTTTGTAGAAGCCAGTCACAATATTGGATCATCAGGTCATCACGGTAAATTGAAGCCAATGTTTCTTTGACTTCTGGTGTCTGGCAGAACATTGGGGAAAAGGGTCGCTTTCCGAGCATGTGGGGCATGGCCGTTAATGGGATATGCTCTTAATGACTAGAGTTATGATGGCAGCCAGCAGAGCCAGCACAGACTAATAATTATTTTGAAGCAGTTTAAAACTTTGGCTATAAGCACTATCCTTGACTTTTACTCCTTGTTTTTTTATTTTTGAGTTGTTAAAAATGTGTGAATATTTTGTGTAAGTCAAATTCATTTAAGACCATTTAGTATTAATTTAGGAACTATTAGGTTTGGTTCACTTTTCTTTGTTATGAATCAGTTACATAACTGATCTGTTATCTGTTAAGTTGTTGTTATTAAGTTAATGTTTTCTGTTATGCCTGCCAGCCTTCCACAAGTTGAGTGTCAAGGTACCAGATTAATTACAATGTAAATTCTCTCATTCGTTTACAGATTATGATGTGCTTTCACAAACCTTTCCTAATTCAGTATAAACTATATAGAGTATAAACATTAATAGGCAAAGGTACATGAGCAGCCAAAACCTTGATATTACATTGACAGGCATAAGTCCTCGTTGAAGAGGAAATGTGTGAAAATTTTGTGACCGCTGTTAATGGTGAATTAAGTTGATTTTAACTTTGATTTTTATTCAAATAATACGTATTGAAAAACTTATGCCTGAATTTTTGTATGATATAAATACAGAACGATTTTGAACAAGCACGTACCTTGTAAGTTTTAGTTGTGTAATTTAGAGTCAACTAGAATTG
Organism: Miniopterus natalensis; assembly: GCF_054644295.1. NCBI lineage: Eukaryota > Metazoa > Chordata > Mammalia > Chiroptera > Miniopteridae > Miniopterus > Miniopterus natalensis. Next base: position 82,518,212 of record NC_142088.1, read on the forward strand.
TTCGATGTATTAGAAAAACCATTTTACTTTTAGTTTACAATTTTATGAAACAAATTTATTAAAGTGGGTTTTATAATGAGTTTGAACTCTGACATATAAATGAGATGTCTTCAGTATAAATGGTAGTGTGTTCTTGGTTAGAATTATGGGAGTATGAATTCTTGGAAGTGATTGTAAAAAGCATGTTAAACATTTTATTTGAATTATTATGTGTGGTCCTGCCCAAAGATGATCATCACTAATATTCTCGCAAAACTTTGAGGTATTTCTTTTTTTTTTTTTTTTTTTAAACTCTCACCCAAGGATATTTTTTCCATTGCTTTTTTTTGGGGCGGGGGGAGAGAAAAACATTGATGTGAGAGAGACACATTGATTGGTTGCCTCCCCTACATACCCCGAAGGAGCCTGCAGCTGAGTTACATGCCTGTGGCGGGAATGGAACCCGGGACCTTTTAGTCCGTGAGCCAGCTCTCTACCCACTGAGCCAAACCAGCCAGGGCAAGGTATTTCTTTCTGATCTCTTTTTCTACTTAGATGCTAATGCAGTGTAGACCTTTTATATTTTGCTTTTTAAAATATTAATATTTTCTTTAAAAAAGCTATATAAAAGGTTATACTTAACACAGGAAAATCTTGTTGCCTCCTGACCCTTTTGTTGATCCTTTTTTCTTTTTCTTTTTTTTTTTTTTTTTTAGAGAGAGGGGAAAGGAGAGGGAGAGAGAGAAACATTGATTGGCTGCCTCCTGTACACCCCCCAGCTGAGGTTTAAGCCCGAAACCCGGCATGTGCTCTAACTAGGAATTGAACCTCCAGCCTCTTGGTGCTCAGCCAACTGAGCAACACCAGCCAGGGCTGTCTCCCTCCTTTTGTTTTTCCCCCATTTTTTAAATAACCATTTAATTTGTTTAGTCTTCAATTTTTTTTTGCAACAAATACATACATATGTATTCTTATTTTTCATCCTTACAGTAAAAAATGATAGCTTACAATACACATTGTTTTGTACGTTGTGCTTTTCATGTAGCAGTATATCCTTGGGATTTTTTTCATACTGGGCTGTGTGTTTTTTTCCTCCTAGATAATTTTTTTCAATTGTTTGTTTAAATGCTTTACCCCAAACTACAGTTTTATCAGTATTCTTTAATACCTTGTACATCCTTATCGCAGTGTTCACTTGTGTTGGGTTATTTGAGTAGATAACATGTGGTAGGCACTGGGGAATACAAAGGTAAGTCATAGTTTCAGCCTGTGGGGGCTCAGGGACTATTTGGGGAGGGGTAGGTAGTGAATAAATAATTTAGTAAATGATGTGATGAGTAAAACAGGTAAGCAAAGAAATACATTATGAGAACACAGAAGAGGTGTGCTTGGTCCATTGAAGCATGGGGTGGGAATTGGGGTGCCTCCTTGGTGTAGGTGACTAGCAGTCCATGGCAAGGGAAGAGTGGGCAAAATGTAGAAGAGAGGAAAAGTCCAGTTGCATTGTGTACTCCAGGGAATTGTAAGCATTTGACAATGATTCAAGACTGTGGTAAAATTTTGCTTTCATATGCCTTTGTAACACATAGCTTTATACAGTGAAAACCCTCTTACCTGGATATCTCTAGTCCTGTGTGATTATTTTGGTTACTGTTCTTCCTTGACAGGTACTGATTATTCCTATTATCATGCAATATTAGAAGCTGCATTTCAATTTCTGTCACCTCTACAGCAGAATTTGTTGAAGTTTTCTCTGTCTCTCCATTCCTACTCTGCTACAATTCAAGCCTTCCAGCAGGTGAGTTCAGTGCTTACACATAACAGTATTTGTATAACACAATGATTGGATATATGGTAGTCCTGGTATTGCGTTAGAGAGCTGTAACTTTTCTGCTTGAATTTTCTAGGATTTATGATTTGTTTATAAATAACAAGCAAAGTTGATGTTAAATCTTCAAACCACATATTATAAAAAATATAATTTGCACTTATTCTCATTTAAGAAATAAAAAAAGAATACATACACAAAAAAGAGACTACCGGACTTCATTGGTACAGCGCAGCCTAGGAGGTGCAGTCTTGCTAAACCAATTGACCTTGACTCTGATCACAACCTGTAGATCTCAAAGCAGTTCATGGGAAACATGGAATGTGAGGCAGTATCACAGGGTACAGTTAGGAAAATCCAGCATGTGGGAGACTTTATAGTAAAATGATTTGATCTCTTAGTAAGTTAATTAAAAGGAAAAAGGAAGAGGGAAGGAGGAACTTCAGGAGAGTTTAAAATCTGTCAGCTCAATGCAGCTTATAGATCTTGTTGGATTTTGAGAGAACAAACTCCTATTGTGAAGAGAGAAAAAAGGAAGAAATTCAAAAGTGTGTACGCCAGTTGTGTATTTGATAGAAAAGAGATGTTAACTTTACAACTAGTTTTTCATTATAAAGTAATACAGGTATAGCAAACCACTCACAAGAAATACATAGTATAATGAATTATGATAAAGTGAACACTTGTAATTTTCACTCAGGTCAAGAACTAGAACTTAGTTAGGCACCCTCCAAGACCTTCATGTGCTCTGTCCCCATCACAGCTGGCTTTAGCCCTCCAAAAGGAGCCACTTTCTCGATTTTTGTTGGAATCACCGGCTGTGTTTATCATTTTATTGCCCAGGAGTGCATCTCCACAAAATGGAGTTTAGTCTTGCCCCTTGATGATTCATAATGCAAATTGGTATATTAAATTCCTGCTATAAACTATGAAAAAAAAGTCTCTACCTAAAAAAATATATATATATTTTATACTTATCAGGGGGTAAGTTTATTTGATTTTAGAGAGAGAGGAAGGGAGGGAGAGAGAGAAATGTTTTTGTGAGAGAAACATTGATCGGTTGCCTCCCTGACTGGGGATCAAACCTGCAACATAGGTATCTACCCTGACAGGGAATCGAACCTGCAACTTTTTGGTGTATGGGATGATGCTGCAACCAACCTGGGGCAAAAAAAATTTTTTGTTGATAATTTTTTTGTGGGAGGGTTTTTTGTCCATCCCTTTTTTTCTTTTGAATAACTTGGACTGTTTGGCCTACAAATTTTTTCACAATCTATATCTTACTGATCACATATTCATGATGCAGTTCAATTTATTCCTCTGTCCCTGTTCCCTGCACATGGATAGCTAGATCCAGAGGCTTGATTGGAATTGTGTTTCATTCCTTAGGCAAGTCTGTAGGTAGCATTCTGTTCTCCCATGAGGAGGTACCTAATGTCTGGTTTCTTTTTGATTTAGCAGCCATTGCTGCTCCATGCTTAATCCATTAATTCTGGGGGATTATAAAGGGGGACTCTCTGATTCTGTTGTGTGTTTTTTTCACTTGTTTTTGGAACATGTATATAAAAAGGCATATACCTTCCTCCTTAGCACAGTTTTGTGGTGCTCTTCATGTAAGGCAGGCAGAGTGCATGTTTGATATTTCCCTTTATTTACCAGGTTTCTGAATGAGTTTGATTTATTAGCATTTTTTCTTTTTTTAGAAGAACATGTATTTTTATAAAATTAAATTTATTGGGGTAACATTGGTTAATAGAACATGTATCCTATTTGGAATTCTTTTTCTTTAAAAAATTTTTAAAATTACAGTTTACATTCAGTATTAGTTTCTTTTAGTTTCAGGTGTACAGCATAGTGGTTAGCCAATCATACGCTTTACAAAGTGTTCCCCATGATATTTCCAGTATCCAACTGGCATCATACATAGTTACTACAGTATTATTAACTATATTCCCTATGCTGTACTTTACATCCCTGTGACTGTCCTGTAACTACCAATCTGTACTACTCAGTGCTTTTACCTTTTTCACCTAGTATTCCACCCTCCTCACCTCTGGCAACCATCAGTCTGTTCTCTGTATCTCGTTTGTTTGTTTATATTTTTCGTTATATTCCACATATAAGTGAAATCATGTGATATTTGTCTTTCTCTGACTGACTTCATTTAGCATAATACCCTCTAGGTCCATCCATGCTGTCACAAATGGTAAGACTTTGTTCTTTTTAATGGCCGAGTAATATTCTATTGTTTATATGTACCACAGCTTTTATATCCACTTGTTTATTGATGGGCACTTGGGTTGCTTCCATAGCTTGGCTATTGTTAATAACCTTGCAGTGAACATAGGGTTACATATATTCTTTTGAATTTGTGTTTTGGGTTCCTTTGAGTATATACTCAGAAGTGGAATTGCTGGGTTATAAGGCAGCTCTATTTTTAATTTTTTGAGGACACTCCATACTGTTTTCCACAGTGGCTGCACCAGTCTGCATTCCCACCAAGAGTGCATGAGGGTTCACTTTTCTCCACATCCTCTCCAACACTTGTTTGTTGATTTATTGATGATAGCCATTCTGGCAGGTATGAGGTGATATCATCTCATTGTGGTTTTAAGTTGCATTTCTCTGATAATTACTGACATTGAGCATCTTTTCATATGTCTATTTGCCATCTGCATGTCCTCTTTGGAGAAGTGTCTAGGTCCTTTGCCCATTTTTTAATTGGATTATTTGTTTTTTTGGTGTTGAGTTGTATGAGTTCTTTATAAATTGTGGATATTAACCCATTTACCAGATGTATCATTGGTAAATATGTTCTCCCATTTAGAATGTTGTCTTTTCATTTTATTAACGGTTTCCTTTGCTGTGCAAAAACTTTATAGTTGGATGTAGTCCCATTTGTTTATTTTTTGTTTCACTTGCAAAAAAAATATTACTAAGATAAATGTCTGAGATTTTACTGCCTATGTATTCTTCTAGAATTTTTATGATACCAAGTCTTACATTTAAGTCTTTAATCCATTTTGAGTTTATTCTTGTATATGGGGTAGAAAGGTGGTCTAGTTTCATTTTTTTGCATGTACCTGTCCAGTTTTCCCAGCACCACTTATTGATCAGACTGTCTTTACCGCATTGTATGTTCTTGCCTCCTTTGTCAAATGTTAACAATATAGGCATGGGTTTATATCTGGGCTCTTTATTCTGTTCCTTTGATCTATATGCTATATGCTTTTTTATACCAGTATTATGCTTTTTTTTTTTCCTCCTTTAAATATTTTTATTGAGCCCGGCTGGGTGTGGCTCAGCGATTGAGCGTCGACCTAGGATCCAGGCGATTGGGGTTCTATTTCTGGTCGGGGCACATGCCCCAGTTGTGGGCTCGATCAATGACTCTCTCATCATTGATGCTTCTCTCTCTCTCTCCCCCTCTCCGTTCCTCTCTCTGAAATCAATAAAGATATATTAAAAAAATAATAATAAAAAAATAAATAAATATTTTCATTGATTTTTGGAGAGAGAGAAAAAGAGAAACATTCATGTGAGAGCAAATATTCAATTGGCTGCCTCCTGCATGCACCATATCGGGGATTGAGACTGCATCCTGGGCATGTGCCCTGACTGGAATCGAACTGGCAACCTTTAAGTGCACAGAACGATGCCCAACCAACTGAGCCACACCAGCCAGGGCTCTACCACGCTGTTTTCGTTATTATGGCTTTGTAGTATAGTTTGATATCAGGTAGTGTGATTCCTCCAACTTTGTTCTTCTTTCTCAAGGTCGCTGTGGCTATTTTGTGTCTTTTGTGGTTCCATATAAATTTTTGGATTATTTGTTACAGATCTGGTATTTTGATAGGAATTGCACTGAATCTATAGATTGCTTTGGGTAGTGTGGACATTTTAACAATGTTAGTTCTTCCAATCCGTGAACATGGTATATGCTTCCACTTGTTTGTATCTTCTTCAATTCCTTTTTTTGGTGTCTTACAATTTTCTGAGCACAGGTCTTTCAACTCTAGGTTAAATTTATTCCTCGGTATTTTTTTGATGCTATTGTAAATGGTATTGTTTTCTTAGTTTCCCTTTCTATAGTTCATTATTGATGTATAAAAATTTAGCTGATTCACTAGCATCCTTTGTCTGACCAGTTAGTTTTTTTTCAACTTTTTTTATTGTGGTAGATTATACATAAAATAAAATTTATCATCCTATCCATTTTTAAGTGTACAGTTCAGTGGTATTTAGTACATTCATATTGTTGTGCAGTCGTCACCACCTCCATCTCCAGAACTTCTTTCATTTTGCAAAACTGAAACTCTGTACCCATCAAATAGTAAGTCCCTGTTCCCTCACCTCCCTTCCAACCCCTGGTAACCAATGTTCTACACTCTGTCTCTATGAATTTGCCCATTCTAGATACCTCCTGTAAGTGGAATCATACGTTGTTTTTCCTTTTGTGTCTGGCTTAATATAGCATAATGTTTTTCGGGTTCATACATGTTGTTGCATGTATCAGAAGTTCATTTCTTTTTATGGCTGAATAGTCCATTGTATGTGTATAACACATTTTGTTTATTCCTCAGTTGATGGACATTTGGATAGTTTCTGCCTTTTGTCTGTTGTGAATAATGCTATTTAGGAACATTGGTATGCAAGTATCTGGTTTAATCCATGCTTTCAGTTCTTTTTGGTATGTACATACGAGTGTAATTCATGGATCATATGGTAATTCTTTGTTTAACATTTTGAGGAACTGCCAAACTTTCCATAGGAGCTGCACCAGTAGTGCGCCAGGATTCCACTTTCTCCACTTGCCAACACTTGTTATTTTATTTTTTAATAACGGCTATCGTAGTGGATGGGACACTTCTGAATGAGTTTGATTCACTAGCATCCTTTTGACCATATAGTATCTCGTGGCTTTGATTTTCTTTTCCCTAATGACAAATGATGTGGAGCGTCTTTTCAGGTGCCTATTGACCATCCGTATATCTTATTTGGAGATAATGTCTATCTAAGACCTTTACTCATTTTGAATTGGACTGTTTGTTGTTGTTGTTGTGTTGTAGGAATTCTTTATATACTTTGGATATTAATCACTTATCAGATACGTGCTTTTGGAATATTTTCCCCCATCCCATAGCTTGCTTTTCTTTTCACTGTGTTGATAGTGTCTGTGTTTATACACAGAAGTTTTAAATTTTGACGAAGTCTAATTTATTTGTTATTTTGTTGCCTGTGCTTTTGGTGTTATACCTAAGTAATCATCACCAAGTCCAATGTCATGAAGTTTTCCTTCTCTGTTTTCTTCAAAGAGTTCTGTAGTATTGGCTCTTAAATTAAGTCTTTGATCTATTTTGAATTAATTTTTGACTTTGTTATAGAGTTAGAGTCCAACTTCATTCTTTTACGTGTAGATATCTAGTTTTCCCTTCACCATTAAAAAAAAAAAATATATATATATATATATATATATCTCTTTATTGATTTCAGTGAGGAAAGGAGAGGGAGAGAGAGAGAGAAACATCAATGATGAGAGAGTTATTCATCGGCTGCCTAGCCCACAACCTGGGAATGTGCCCTGACCAGGAGTTGAACCTCAATTGCCTGGATCCTAGGTCGATGCTCAAGCGCTGAGCCACACCTGGCTAGGCCCCTTCACCATTTTTAAAGATGGTCCTTTCTTCATTGAATGGTTTCGACACTGTGAGAGTTTATTTTTGCTCTCTATTCAATTCCATTGGTTTATGTGTTAGTACCATACTGTTTTGATTGCTATAGCTTTGTACTAACTTGGGAAATCAGAAAATGACCGTCCTTCTGAGTTCTTTTGATACCACCCTAGTAGTCTTAGATTCCTTACTTGCTATCAGTTTCAGGTTCATTTTGTACATCACTGGCCCCAGATAGCAATCAACTATGTCCTAAGACAGATTTTCAGTTAGTGTGGTACAATAATTTTGAAACACAGAATACCTGACTATTTAGTCAAGGTCACTGACCTCTTTTCCCTTAGATTGTCAAATAAAAAAAATGACAACAGCCAACACAACAGTAGCCATCCTGTATGAAAAAAAATCAAATTATACCTTTTTTTTTGGTGTGCCACAGAATTTTAGTAACCAGCTAGTGTGTCCCATGAGGTGAAAAAGGTTGAAAATCGCTGTTGTAAGAGGCTCATTAAAGGGTTTTTCTTTAGGGAGTGGGATGGGGGGTGGTATTTTAAGAGCACAATCTAGGCACCAGGGGTATTCATTGCCGGTGGGTTGGTTATTGTTCTTAGGCCTTTTAAATGGGCAGAGATAGTAAATAGCTACATATATTTATCTAAAGACCAAGTATCTAAAGCTCTGTAAAGATGAAATACTTCATGAGTTCATACTAATATTTCCTATTTCAATTGAGGACTACTTTGTTATACATGTATGTCTCTTTTCCTCCACGTTGAGAATCTTCGTTTTCAAGAATATAAAGGATGATAGAATTAGACTATCTCAATATTACTTATTGGTATAGTAGTATTAATAACAAGAGTTATACTATTGCCACAATTACGTTTGCTGAAAACAGTAGGAGAATTTTCTTTTGGCTGAGTGATCCCTATTCTCCATCTCCTCCATTCTAAAAAATGAATATATTCTACCTAGAACACAGATGTTTCATTTCATATTATACTATCTCCCTTTAATCCTCATTTAGTTTTAGTTCTGTAAATAATTTATATCTTTAGTGCTCACCACCAGTCCTTTTGCCAAATGTCTTGTCATCTGGCTTTTCTGATACTCCTGCCTGGTAGGTTTCTCAGGAAGGGTTCATGGAAACAGTATTTCTTCAATTTTTGCATGTTTATATAACAGTCTGGATATAAAATACTTGGTTTATATATTCCTTTCTTGACTCTCTTAAGTATATTATTTCACTTACCTTCAGTATATTAGTCTTTCTTGCAGAAAGATGATAGTATAATTTTTTTTCCTTAAGAGTCTCTCGGTTTATTTTGTTGTTGTTTTTTTGTCTAGAAGCCCAATGGATTTTTTTCTTTTTCTTTAAAGTCATAGTTTACTAGAATATAGTGTAGCAGTGATTGTTCTGGGCTAGAATTTTTAGGTATACAGTATGCTGTTTTAGAGTTTCAAATCATTTTTTATTTCCAGAAAGTCCTTACAAACTTAAATTTGTTCTGTTCCCTGTTTTGGAATTAGTATCATTTATATGTTGAATTTTCTTTGCCTAGCTTCATTATTTGTTACTTTCCCTTGAATCTCTCTTTTCTTTCTTTCTTTTTTATTTAAAAATGTTTCTTCTTTTTATCTTCTGTTTATCTTAAATCATTATTTATGTTTGGTTTGTGCTCATTCTGGGTTAGTCTTCATTTCTAAAATAATTTTTCTTTTACTTAAAATTTTTTTTTTGAGCCTGTCACCTCTTTTCTCTGTTTCTCTAATTCTGATTTAAGTTATTCTTTACATCTTATATAATTTTCTTAATGTATTTTTACTTGCTTGAAATACTAGGTTACATATTTAACTGTCTTTGGCTATGTATTTCTGACGTGGTTTTATTGACTATAGCTATGTTGTCCAATATGGTGGCCATTAGCCACGTGTGGCTGCTTACGTTTAAATCAATTAAAATTAAATGAAATAAAAAAATCAAGCTCTTCAGCTGCATATCAGGCAGTGCAGGTGTAGAAGATTTCTGTCTCTGCTGAAATTTCGTGTAGCGCTCATCTGTAAAAATAGGGTTGTATTGGGCTGAAGCTGTAGTGCTGAAGCTGCCATGGAAGCGGAGGATAGGGTCCCTGACTCGCCACTTCCCTTGTCTAACCCATGAGATCGCCTCGCAGGCAGCCAGGGCTGCCCAGAACCAGGTGGCCCAGCCAGAAAACTGAGAACCTCTCCCAGACTGTGGCCTGACAAAAAGAAACCCCGACTGAGCTGCCGTCATCAGGTTCCCCTTGGCAGATTCAGGGCCCTGAAAGCCAGTTTTCCGTTTCCTGCTGCCCTGCTCTGCAGCCTGGCTCCCGGAACCAGCCAGAGGCCTCTGTCCCCCTCTCAGAGCTGTCTGGCTTGGCCCCAGCCATCGTCTTCCTCTAGCGGCTCAAAGGCCAAAGGCATTGTTGGAGGGAAATGTAATCTGGTACAAAGATCGAGTCTGGTTCCTTTGGGGACATTTATCTGGCAGTCAACATCATCGTTGGTGAGGAAGTGGCATTGAAGCTTGAATCTCAGAAGGCCAGGCATCCCCATGCTGGAGAGCAAACTATAAAATTCTTCAAGGTGTGGTTGGCATCCCCTACATAATGGTGGTACCGTCAGCAAAACAACTGTGCTAGTCATGGATCTTGTTAAACCCAGCCTGGAAGGCCTTTTCAGTTTCTGTTCAAGAAGGTTCTAATGAAACTGTATTTATGTTAGCTGACCAGATCAGTAGAATTGAATATGTGCACACAAAGAATTTGATACACAGAGACATTAAACCAGATAACTTCCTAATGGGTATTAGGCGTCACTGTAATAAATTGTCCCTTACTGATTTTGGTTTGGCCAAAAGTACAGAGACAACAGGACATGACAATACATACCATGTAGAGAAGATAAAAATCTTACTGGCACCACTGGATATGCTAGCATCAATGCACATCTTGGTATTGAACAGAGTTGCCAAGATGACATGGAATCAATAGGATATGTTTTCATGTATTTTAATAGAACCAGCCTGCCATGCCAGGGACTAAAGGCTGCAACAAAGAAACAAAAATGTGAAAAGATGTCCACTCTTGTTGAAGTTTTACGTAAGGGGTTTCCTGCACAACTTGCCATGTTCTTAAACCGATGTTGGGGGCTGCATTTGAGGGTGCCCCGGATTACTTTTATCTGAGGCAGCTTTTCTTTTCCGGACCCTGAACCACCAATATGACTACGCATTTGACTGGACAATGTTAAAGTAGAAAGCAGCACAGCAGGCAGCCTCTTCAAGTGGGCAGGGTCAGCAGGCCCAAAGCCCCACGGGTTCCAAGCATGAATCGAGGAGCAGAAGAAGCCCCGTGCAGATGATTGGAGCAGCATTTGTTTCTCTCCAAATCTAGAAATTTTAGTTCATATGTACCCTAGCCAGTGGTTGTGAGCAACCATTTACTTGGTGTAAAGAACTGAATTTCAGTATACTCTGGCTCTGGGCAGTATCGGTGATGCCGTGTCCCAAGTTGTAGACACTGTAATTGTGAACATTAACTGAGAGTGGAACATGGTGTCCAGTTTTCTTTACATTTTTTCAAGTAGAAAAGTTAACTAAATGGTTGATACACACAAATTGGTGGAGAAATTGTGCTTATGCCAATTATTTGTTAAAATCTTTTATTTTGAACCTTTCTGCTTTGAGATCTCATTTCAGAAAAATGGCGTGAACAGTCTTCATCCATACTTATGATGGTTGTAAGTGCTCACAGTTGTGTGTTCTTAGGGTTTATCCATCCCTGGGGGGGTTTTCAAGTTGTTCACTTAAAACATCGTTAAAATAGTTGGCTTGTTGTTTGCAGGCCAGCTGATTTGGTAGCAACCGGAGATTCTGTGTCTGAGCATATGAAAGACTCTTATCTGTGCTAGAAATAACAGCATCTGAAGTAAAGACTTAAGAACAACTTAGTGACAACTAATTATCCTTAGGATTTTGCATTGACTCTATAATGTTTTTGGTATTAAAAAAAAAGCAGCCCTCCTGGTAGCTCTGTTGCTTAGAGCATTGTCCTGATACGCCAAGGTTTTGGGTTTGATCCTGGTCAGGGCACACATACGAATCAACCAGTGGTGCATCAATAAGTGGAACACAGATTGATGCTTCTTTTCTTCTTTCTCTTTTTCTCTTTCTGCCTCTCCCTCTCTTCCTTCTCAAATAAAAAAGTTTAAAAAAGCATATTTGTCACAGAAATTTAGTTAACATCTTAAAACTGAAAATATATGTATGTTGCTTAGGTAAATGTAAACACTATAAACATCTATATAATCTGGGATTTTATTTTTATTTTGAAATGGGAGCTTTTTTGTTTACAAGTTTGTTAAAAACTAAAAACGTTCTGTAAAAAACACAAGAAGAATAAGGGTGTATTTCTATTATCCTTCCCCCTTTTCTTACAGTAGCTTTGTGTGGGATTTGACATTGAGACTTTTCTGCTCATTTTGGATGTGAAATTGGTTTTACTTAACTTTTAGAAATGGACATGGCTCCCCTTTCTGTTCATTTTATGTAAATGTTAAAAAAATAATGGTGGTTTAAGAAAAACAGTGGCTTGCTTTTTGAAATTTTCTAACTTTGTTCCCCTCCTGCACTTTTATTTTGACTTGTCTTTTATTGTCTCTCTCTTTCTGTCCTGTTAAAGTTTTATTTACTCTCAGCAATTTCTCCTTAGAGTGGGGCCCTAGAAGGGAGTCCCACTTGTGGGTTTGAGAGTTCAGAGTGGCTTCACTGCCCTTTAAACTTTACCGTGAGTCCCTTGGCTCCCGATACTAGATTGAACAAAACCCATTGGCCCACCGTAGCGCCAGTGAAGTCTGCTGGCTGCTGTGGGCTCCTTGCTCTGAGGTCACGAGTCTCTTCCCGTGTCCTTTTCCCTGGTGTCCTCATGCCCTGGGTCGCGTTTGGGTTTTAGATCATGCGGATTTCTTCCCAGCGAGTCTTCTCATAAGTGTGGTCCATTGGTTTTTGCTTTTTGCTGTCTATTTGCTTTGTTTTTGTGGGGAGCTTGGGAAGACTGAAAAATTATGCTGTCAGTTGCTATTTATGCAGAATTTTATTACTTTTTAATGATAATTGTTATTTTAAAAAGCTTTTATTGTGACATACTGAAACATTACAAATGAAATGAAATGTTACTTAGAATTTGTGTTGTAATGATTCAGTGATGTGTGCTAGAGAGGTAGATGAAATAAGATTGGCCATGTGTTGATAATTATTGAAGCTAGGTCATTGGTATACTATTCTTCGGTTGTTTTTGTTTTTTGTGTGTGCTTTTTATTTATTTCTTTTTCTTTTTTTTATAAATTTATCTTTATTGTTGAAAGTATTACAGGTGTTCCATGTTTTCCCCGCAAATGACCCCCTCCACTTTGCTCCCACCCCCTCCCCAGGCCTTCACCCCATTATTGACTGTGTCCATGGGTTACGCATATATGCATATAACTTCTTTGGTTAATCTCGTCCCACCTTCCACCCCCCCTTCCCTCTTCCCTCTGAAATATGATTGTCTGTTACATGCATCAATGGCTCTGGATCTATTTAGTTCGTCAGATTCTTTTGTTCATTAACTTTTTCTTAAAGATGACCCTTCAGCATTTCCTGTAGTCCTGGTCTGGTGGTGATGAACTCCTTTAGCTTTTTCTTGTCTGTGAAGCTCTTTATCTGACGTTCAATTCTAAATAATAGCTTTGCTGGGTAGAGCATTCTTGCGTGTAATTCCATGTTTTTCATCACTTTGAATATTTCTTGCCACTCCCTTCTGGCCTGCAAACTTTCTTTTGAGAAATCAGCTGACAGTCATATGGGTGCTCCCTTGTAGGTAACAACTAATTGCTTTTCTCTTGCTGCTTTTTTTTTTTTTTTTAAACGTATCTCTATTGATTTCAGAGAGAGGAAAGGAGAGGGAGAGAGAGATAGAAACATCGCCCGGCCAAGCATGGCTCAGCAGTTGAGCGTCGACCTAGGATCCAGGCGATCGGGGTTCAATTCCTGGTCAGGGCACATGCCCAGGTTGCGGGCTAGGGAGCCAATCAGTGACTCTCTCATCACTGATGTTTCTATCTCTCTCTCTCTCCCCCACCTTTCCTCTCTCTGAAATCAATAAAGATATGTTTAAAAAAAAAAAAGAGAAACATCAGTGATGAGAGAGCCACTGATTGGCTGCCTCCTGCATGCCCTTGACTGGGGATCCAGCCCGCAACCTGAGCATGTGCCCTGCCTGGGAATTGAACCCCAAGCGCCTGGAACCTAGGTTGACGCTCAGCTGCTAAGCCACGCCCAGCAGGGCTCTCTTGCTGCTTTTAAGATTCTCTCTTTGTCTTTAACCTTTGGCATTTAATTATGATGTGTCTTGCTGTCAGCCTCTTTGGGTTCCTCTTGTTTGAGACCCTCTGTGCTTCTTGGACTTGTAAGTCTATTTCTTTCCCCAGGTAGGGGAAGTTTTCTGTCATTATTTTTTCAAATAGGTTTTCAATTTCTTGCTTTCTTCTCCTTCTGGTACCCCAATAATATGAATATTGGGCCTCTTGATGTTGTCCCAGGGGCTGCCTATTTCTGGATTCTTTTATCTTTTTTCTTCTCTGGTTGGGTATTGTTGTTTTCTCATGTTCCAAATTGCTGATTTGATTCTCAGCGTCCTCTTCTCTACTGTTGATTCCCTGAAAATTATTCTTCATTTCAGTTCGTGTAGCCTTCATTTCAAATTGGCACTTTATTATGTGATCAATTTTCTCAGTTCTTTTCGTAATAATATGCTTGAGCATCCTTATAAACAAAATTCTGAGCTCTGTATCTGTTAGTTTGCTTGGCTCCATTTCATTTAGTTCCTTTTTTGAAGATTTCTTCTGTTCTTTCCTTTGTGACATGTTTCTTTGCCTCCGCATTTTGGCTGCTTCCAGGTGTTTGTTACTATGTATTAGGTGGAGCTGCTATGTCTCTTGGAATTGGTAGAGTGGCTTTGTGTAGTAGGTGTCCTATAGGGTCCATTGGCTCAGCCTCCCCAGTAACCTGAGCTGTGCCTTCCAGGTGCTCACCTGTATGGGTTGTGTGCTCTGACTTGTAGTTGAGCCTTGGTTGCTGTTGGTGTTACTGGGAGGAATTGACCCCCCAGCCAGTCAGCTATGAGGACCAGCTACAGCTACAGCCAAAGAGCTGCTGTGCTGGAGACACCCCTATGGATCAGGATTTACTTCAGTTTGTCACTGGTGGAGGTGATTGGGTTGTAATTCAGCATGGTCCAGTCTGACCACCAGGTGCACTGTCTCTGAGGCCTCCCGGGAGGTGCAAAGTCAGCCTGTGCCAGTGCCTTGCTCAGGGCCACCCAGCATGAGCTACACAGCAAACCATAGTTGGCTGCTACTTGTGCTGGGCTTGGCATTGTCCAGGAGAGGCCAAGCTATGAGCCAATGCAGCCTGCCACTAGCGCCAGGCCTGGGGCCACTTATCAAGCCACACTGCTACTTGTTGGAGAGATTTTAGGAAAGTCCTAAGCATGAGGCTAGAGAGGCCACTTGCACAGAAAAGCCCCTGGAAATGGCTTGGATGAGCTTGCAGGTGGGGAGGGGTGGGGCCTCCGGGAATCATGGGGTGGGGCCAAAGGTGTGAGTCAGGTGCTGGCGATGCAAATATTTTGTCTGCCTGCCGGCTGTGTTCGGGGAGGGCTCCACAAAGGAGCAATGGCCTCTGCCAGCTCCTCTGCCTGGGAGAAAGCTGCCCCCCCATATCTCGCCACAATTTCAGGCAGGTTATTTCCTCCCCAAGTATCCCAGGCTCCTTTCAAGCTACTGCCCAGCGCTGGGCTCAGAGGGAACACCTATGAGTGAGTCCGGGCAATTGGCCCTTCAAGAGGAAAGCCTGGGGCTCCCGCACCCTCGGAGACCCTCAGCGATAGTCCCCTCTGGTTTCACAGCCCAGAGTTGTGGGGATGTCTCTTCCGAGCCCTGGAGCCTTGGGCTGGGGGCCTGCTGTGGGGCTGGGACCCCCTCACTCTTCCTGGAAACCTCCACTGCTGAGATGTCCTTTGGGTTTAAACCAGGGCACCGGGGGTGGTCCCCCAGCCACATCTCAGCGATCCAGCCCTGATCCGCCCGCATCTCTGCCCCTCCTCCCGGTATTGATGCTTTTTCAGTTCCTTGGTTGTAGGGCTTCTGTTCAGCTAGATTTCAGGAGGTTCTGAGTGATGGTACTTCTGTATTTTAGTGGTAATTTTGGTGTGGTTTCTGTGGGCTGCGGGTACAGCTGTTACCTGCACCGCCATCTTGTTTCCTCCCTCTTTCTCTTTCCTGTGGGTGTTTTTTAAAAATATATACCTTTATTGATTTCAGGGAGAGGAAGGGAGAGGGGAGAGAGAGAGAAACATCAATGGTGAGAGGGAGTCATTGATCAGCTGTCACCTGCACGCCCCCTGTTGGGGATTGCGCCCTGACCAGGAATCAAACTGCAATCTCCTGGATCCTAGGTTGATGCTCAGTGGCTGAGCTACACTGGCTGGGTTCCTAACTTTTTATTTATAGATAAATGTTACATTAGTGACATCAGTGCTTACACCAGTGCTTTTCATTTTATACTTTTCTCATATCACACTTGCCCTTCTCAATGTGCTTCTCATTAAAGTTGCAGATTGACTTGTCTCATTATGTGTTGGCATTAATGCATTTCATTCTAAAATAAACTCATATCCCATTTAGTGTTTCCCTTTAATATCTTTTATCACCTGAGGATATTTTTTCCATTGCTTTTTAGAGAATGGAAGGCAGGTGGGGAGAGGGGAGAGAAAGAGAGAGAGAGACATCGATGTGGGCAAGACCACATCAGCCAGTTGCTCCAACCAGGGGTGGGGATCAAACCATAACCCAGGTATGTGCCCTCGACCGGGAGTCGAACCTCGACCCTCTGGTGCATGGGTGGTGCTCCAACCACAGAGCCACACTGGCCAGGACTCCCTTGAATATCTCAGTGTGCTCATTAATTTTATCTTTCCATTTTTACTGTTTTGTTGGTTTTTTTTAGGCCCAGTTGCTTTTCTGGATCTCTGTCATTCCTCCTAGTTCAGTGAGGGGCTTCATGTTAGTTTGCATATTGTACATAATTAGGACTGCATCCTTATATTTTGGCATTTTAAAATTGACATTTGCAAGCTTACTTTTCTACAAAGATGAGAGTACATATTATATTCCCTAGGTACCTTTTGCTGTCCTCTGAGAGAAGATTTTAAAATTCTCTTTGGGGATAATAATAATACCTTCCTCACAGGTTGTATGTGAGGAACTAGGTGAAATCATACAAAGAAAGCAGTGACATGAAAGCTCTTACTTCCTGTGACATACGGGTGTTCAGTAGATTTTAATTTTTGCTTTTACTGATGTTTTGTTATTATTTTGTTAGCTATTTGGAATCTTCATGTCTTTATCTTGTCCTTGGTTAGAAGTCATTTTTAAAAAGTCTTCTGTCTTAAATGACAGATAGCAGCTGATGAACCTCCACCAGAAGGATGTAACTCGTTTTTTTCAGTGCATGGAAGGAAGACCTGTGATTTTGATACCCTTGAGACTCTTCTACTAACAGCACCTGAAAGGTAGATTGTGAATTTCTCTATAAATGTCATGCATTCATTGTGCTTGCTTCTATATTACGACTACTGATTCTTTAATGAGTTTCGTAGTATAGAGGTATAGTGGCCTAGAGTATGGATTTTGCAACCAGACTGACTAGATTTGAATTCCAGCTTCATTGCTTACAATGTTTTGAGAACGTAGTCAGATTACTTAATCTTTCTTTCCTCGTCGCATTTTAAAATGGAGATAATAAGAGTACTTAATATTACTGTTATTATTTAGTTATTAGTATACCTGAGAAATTACATAGATTTTGTCGTCAGCTTAGTAAAGAATACTCTGTATTAAAGCCAGTGCCTGAAGTAATTATATTAATGATAATGATTTTAGGATATTATTAGTTCCAGACAAAGTAAATGATTTAAAGAATAATTGCAAGCTTAATTTGAATATTAAATTGGTAATTAATGTGCTAGCTTTTGCTTAAAGGTCAGTTTCTTGTAGTGGCCAAATATAATAGTATCTCTTGCTCTCTGGCTAGGGCACTATGCTTTGCACCCTCTCCACTGGCCTTGTAAATTGGATGGCATGGTCTTTGTGGCATTGCTCTGCTGTATCAGAAGTGCTCAGGGTGCTTTCAGTGGAGGTAGTTCTTTAGTGAGGTTGTGTGCCCAGCACTTGTCCTCTGCCCAGCAAATGACATGAGTGCTTCTTACTCAGGGTAACAACTAAAAACCCGTTGTACATTCTAGCCAGATCAGGGTGACTGTGTGGTCAAGTGGTGCTCCTTTGGGGGAAACAAAATTGATTAATTTTTGTTTAATTTGTTATAGCAATAACACAAGACTTTGTAAAGAAAAGAGTAATAGTGTACCCTCTTCTGAGAGGTGGGAGCTGTTTTTAATGGTTTAGCTTATACCCTTTTAGACTTTTCTGTGGTTATACATTTATACAGGTAGGTAGGTTTGTTTTCACTAGAGTCCTCTTTAGTACATGTAGGTGAACCTCCTTAAGAGAGATTGGTAGATCATAAAGCCTATGCATTAATATCTATTAATATCTTGATATTATTCTTAGAGAAGTGTTTTTGGAGTGTAAGTTTTAAAATAAATGTTAAATTTATTAATAGGAAGATCATAGGAGGAAAGACAATAGAGGAAGGAGATGCTCTAATTGGCAAGTTATATGCTTGAAGGATTCCTGTGCTTGTTTTGCATTATTTGTACTTATGTTTTCAGATAAAGAGATAACTATGTTCTATTTATGGTGGAATTATTTATTAAAGTTTTAGTACTATGAGATCTAGATATATATCTTTCTCTGGCTTTCCCCCTTCTCTAGGGATTGGTAACAATTATTTTCAAAGCCTGCATTTTACAGCTAGTATTTATGTAATGTACTTTTACTATTATTTTTAATGATGAACAAATAAGACTCATACCTGACAGCATTCTTAATGAAAACTATTTAAGATTTTGATACTTTTACATAAAGATGTTGATAATCTTTACTTAAATTATCATTGCTGCATCTACATTTTGTTTAAAACTTTTTTAAGTTTATAATTTTAAGCTTTCGGTATTTGTTTTCAGACCCAAACCCTTATTGTTCAAAGGCGATCACAGATACCCCTCATCTAGTCCTGAGAGTCCAGTGGTGATTTTCTACTCTGAGATCGGCTATGAGTCATTTTATAATTTCCACCGCCAGCTTGTATCAAAAAGCAATGCAGGCAAAATCAGTTACATATTCAGACATTATATATCGGTAAGTACTGACTTATTTTGCAACTGTTTTAAATATTAATTTGCCCAGCATGACTTTACCACATAAGCTAATAATTTTCCCTTTTACAAATTATTTGAATTACTTTGAAGTTAAGTACTTTCATCAAATGTTATTTGCACACATAGAAGTTACTTTGCTTGCCTTTGTGAAGAAATGTAAAACAATTATGCTTAAAAAGTAGCTTAATAAAGTTTATATTCTATTTCAAAATGAACCATGTAAATTATGCTTAATTTGATCCAGATTTAATACGGTCACATAGTATGCAGACTTAATATGGTCTAATTCTTTAATTAAGTTCCTTTCCAAACCTTTTTAAAAAAAATCTTTTTATAAGTTGGAAAAGGAAGGATTTTTTAGAGGTAAAATCAGGCAGAATTGATTGAAAATGAGTTTCGAAACCTTGTATAACATTTAGCATTTAAATTATTTATATGTAAAGATTGTTAGCCTTAAAGTTTCTGTGTCCTAATAAGCTCGATAAATATTGGATGCTAAGTCCATGCAAGTAAAATAAAAATTCTAAATGAAAATTTGTATGAACAATAACAGATTTGTTAATATCTAATTTTTGACAGCTGCTCTCCATCCTCTGCTCCCATCCTCTGTTGCTAGTCTTAAAGAATAAATGTCTAAAAGCCATCCTCATTCAGGATGGTGGTAAGCCTGTGACATTTGGTCACCCAAATCCTGACTGAAGACATTTGAATTCAGTCAAAAATGTAAACATGCACACATTTACACACTTGATCTCCACACAGCACTCTGGGCTTGAAGCCTCACTGGTTTCAACCCTGCTGCATAGGTTCTGAAACTCTTTTTTTCTTTCTCTATTTCTTCATATGGTTTGGTTCCCTTTGCCTTTTCAACTGCTCCTTTCTCTGGTTTTGCTTCTGCCTCAGAATCTCCATTCTCATACGTGTGACAGGATATAAAATCCAAAGGAGGCTAGGCTTCCCATTGAAGTGTAAGTGTATCTTGAGTGCATAATCCTACATGTTGGCTACACAACATTAACACACTCATGTTCTGTGCACTGACATGTAAAGAACTCGGTGGTGATGGTGGAATATTTGCTCTGCTTGCAGACCCCCAGAAAAGAGCCTGTTTATCTCTCCGGCTATGGTGTGGAACTGGCCATTAAGAGCACTGAGTACAAGGCCAAGGATGATACTCAGGTGAAAGGTGAATTTGTAAATGAGACCAATGTGTTTTCTTTTTTAAAAATATGAGTTAAAGAGGAACTTTTTTCCTTAATGATAAAGAATAGGTTTAGGAATATGATGAACCTGTGTTCAAATCCTCTTTCTGTTACATCTGAGCAGTTGTAACATAGAATTCTCTGTGTCCTAATTTTTTCCTGTGTAAAGTACAGATAATGATATATGCTTCTTAAAGTATTTGTGAGGAGGAAATAAGATGTATAGTAAAAAATTAGCACAAGTTTTGAACAGAAAATGTTCAATAAGTAGTAGGTATTGTTATTAATGATACGTAGTTCACAAATAGTTATTAATTTGTGGCCCAATGTAAAGTCTTTTAAGAAAATTAAAAAATATATATATATCTTTATTGATTTCAGAGAGAGGAAAGGAGAGGGAGAGAGAGAGCTGGAAACATCAATGATGAGTCATTGATCGAGCCCGCAACCTGGGCATGTGCCCTGACTGGGAATCGAGCCCCGATCTCCTGGATCCTAGGTCGACACTCAACCGCTGAGCCACGCCCGGCTGGGCGTGAACATTTATTGATTTTTTTTTAGAGAGGATGGGAGAAGGGACAGAGATGTAAAAACATTAATGGGAGAGAAACATCACTGATTGGCTGCCTCCCCCTGCTGGGGATTAAGCCTGCAATTCTGGCATGCGCCCTGACTAGAATCGAGCCAGTGACCTCTTGGTTCATGGGTTGACACTCAACCACTGAGCCACCCCAGCCAGGCCCAATGTGAAATCTTAAACTATCCTATAATTAACAAATGATTTAATGGTTATTATTTTCTGCACTTGAAACAGTTTACTATGAATACTTCTTGTCATACTCTAGGGTTTTGAATTTATTATTTCAACTACAAGTTTTATGTGCAGTTTTGTAAATTTCTTTTGAGCTCATTTTAAAGATAAAAAGGATTGGCGTGGTACATGGAAGATAGCCTAGTAGCTCATCATTCTGTTCTCAATTCTGTATAGGATTAAGTTGCCTGGTTGCATATTCTTTATAATCTTTATATTGAAAAATCCATTGTTTATAATTTTAAAGTTGTTAATTTTGAAATTTTTAATGTAATTTTCCAAAGTTTAAGGGAAAAAAGTGGATTTTTACTTTTTCCAGAAATATAAGATATATTAAAAACATTAATTTTCTCTGTTTGTTTGTTACCATTGCAAAATTAGCTATTCCTTTTAAATGGTATCCTATCAGGTGTTTTCTGATTCTTTTTTTCACGTTACTCAGACTTAACGGGGTTAACAGTGTTTTTATTCCAGTCTGAGCGATTAGACATGTATTTGCCGTGCTTTTATAGGAACTGAAGTAAACACCACAGTGATCGGTGATAATGATCCTATTGATGAAGTTCAAGGATTTCTCTTTGGAAAATTAAGGTGTGTATATTCTTTCGGGAAGTGGTCTTACTCTATGTAAACCTCCAGACTTCCTCACACTGAACATCATCTTCCTTGCTGCTGTCAGTTACAGATCTCCCAGGAGTGTTTTGTATGTGTCGTCTGATAGGAAGAGATGACTGCTTGATTATAGCACAGTTGATGATCTCCAGTTGTTCTGAGCACATACATTTATTTATTTATTTATTTATTTATTTAATTTTTTTCAATCCTCACCCCAAGGAGCGAAGATGTTTTTCCACTGAGTTTTAGAGAGAATGGAAGGGAGCGGAAAGAGGGAAAGAGAGGTGAGAGAGAGACAGATTGATTGGTTTCCTCCTGAGTGCACCCTGACTAGAGATGGGTTTTGAACCTGCAACCCAGGTATGTGCCCTTGACTGGGAATAGAACCTGTGACCATCCCCTGTGCAGGCTGTAGCTCTAACCACTGAGCAACGCCTGCTAGGGCTATTTATTTTTTTAAATTGTTGAGAGTATTATAGATGTCCCGCCTTTTCTCTCTCTCCCTTTTACCCCTCACCACCCAGTTCCTGCCCCACCTCAGGCCTTCACCACCCTGTTGTCTGTGTTCATGGGCTATGCATATGTGCATATGAGTTCTTTTGTTAATCTCTTCATGCCCCTGTCCCCCTTCCCTCTGAGATTCATCAGAAGCAAGTTTTCATGCTTGTGGTTCTAGTTCATTCATCAGTTTATTGTTGTTCATTACAGTTCACATATAAGTGAGATCATATAATACTTATTTTTCTCTGGCTGGTTTATTTCACTCAGCATAATCATCTCCAGGTCCCTCCATGCTGTTTCAAAGTGTAATGGATCCTTCTTCTTTACAGCCGCATAGTATTCCATGGTGTAAATGTCCCACAGCTTTTTTATCCACTCATCTACTGATGGGCACTTGGGCTGTTTCCAGATCTTAGCTATTGTAAATTGTGCTGCTATGAACATAGGGGTGCATAGATTCTTCCTGTTTCAGGACTCTTAGGATATATTTCTAGAAGTGGGATCACTGGGTCAAAAGGCAGCTCCATTTTTAATTTTTTGAGGAACCTCCACACTGTTTTCCATAGTGGCTGCACCAGTCTGCATTCCCAGCAGCAGTGTACCGGGTTCCCCTTTCCTCACACCCTCGCCAGCAGGAGTAGTTTGTTGATTTGTTGATGGAGCCATTCTGACAGGTGTGAAGTGATACCTCATTGTGGTTTTAATTTGCATCTCTGATGATTAGTGACTTTGAGCATTTTCTCTTATGTCTCTTGGCCATTTGTGTGTCTTCTTTGGAGAAGTGTCTATTCAGGTCCTCTGCCCATTTTCTAATTGGATTGTCTGTCTTCCTTTTGTTGAGTTGCATGAGTACTTTATATATTTTGGAAATTAACCCCTTATCAGATATATCATTGGCAAATATGTTCTCCCATACAGTGGATTCCCTTTTGATTTTGATACTGTTTTCTTTTGCTGTGCAGGAGCTTTTCAGTTTGATGCAGTCCCATTTATTTTTTTCTGTTTTTCTGGTCCTAGAAGATGTATGGGTGAAAATTCTGCTAAGTTTTCTTCTATCATGTTGATGGTTTCATGACTTACAATTAAGTCTTTTATCCATTTAGAGTTTATTCTTGTGTATGGTGTAAGTTGGTGGTCTAGTGTCATTTTTTTTTTTTTTTTGTATGTACCTGATCAATTTTGCCAGCACCATTTATTAAGAGACTGCCTTTACTCTGTTGGAGCATCCTCCTCTGAGCTGTTCTCCCTACCCCCACCAAACTGCATCCAGCCAGAGTATCTGGGGCTTCAGAGAGCTGATCCAAGCCCTTTCCTATGGGGGGAGGTGTTCCCTGCCTAACAGAGAGGTAGACGTGTTCCACCCCTCCTTTCCCAGTACTGGCTGGCTGAACTCACAGGGCATTTGTGTCAGCCTCCCCACAATACAGTCACAAAGCCCAGCTGTTTCTCATCTGCCTCCCCAATGTAAGCCTTCCCCCAGGTTGATGCTGTTCAAAAATAAAAACAAACACAAAACCTGCTTTGCGTGGACCCAGTGCCCTTGCACCTGAGGTCCAAGCAGAAGGGGTTACAAAGTCAGCCCTGCACAAGACTCTGATCTCTCCACACAGCTGATCTCAGTACAGCTGGGCCAAGAATCTCAGCTCCGTCTGTGCTCCCAGCTCTCCTTAGTTGCAGATCAAAAATCCCCCATCTGCCCTGCAACCAGCTCCAATCTTCTATTGCAGTGGGAGAGTCCTCTTCCCCTTCCCCACGTTACACAGTTTAGATGCTTTCTGGGGCTGTGTACAGTGCCTTTCAGGAAAGCAGAGGGTCCCTTTAAATTACTGCTGGGTGCAACCCAAGGCTCCTTTCTGTTCTGGAGCCACACACCGGGGCACAGCCTTTCCAGCAGTCAGAGCTCCGGGTGAACATCTCCTGCTGGAGCTGCCAGCAGTAGGCGCACTCTTTCACTGGGAAAGTACGGACCCAGCCTCCAGCAGACAGTTCCCTTGGATCCCTCTGCCCGGTGCTGCACTACTCTCCTTCCAGTCTCTGCTTCCAGTCTCTGCCATTCAAGGTTTGGGATCCTTGTGTATGGGTGCCAGGCCACACTCCCAAGGGGGAGGGAGCTTTGCAGCCACTGTCACTCGGGCCTCTCAGCCCAGCACCAGCTCTGGCGGGGGCGGGGGAGGGCTCCCCCTTTCCGAGACTCCCCCTCTTACCAGTCTCTTTGTTATTTCTTCAGTGTTCCTTAGACAAAATATGTCCAATCAGTTACACTTCTCTTGTTTTTTCAGTGTGACCGCACACTATTTTAGCTGTAAATCCATTCGGTGCCTGGGAGCAAGGGCACTCCCAGCCTCTTGTTAGAGTGTAGCCATCTTAACTCTCCCCCGAACACATATTTTTAAATGATACTATGGCTACCTGCCTATGGCTTACACTGATTTCCTTTTCTGGGCTTTGCAATTGATGGCATAAAATAACATGCCATTTTTTTGATTCACATAATAGGAGAAATATAGCTGTTTTTGTCAATATTTTCCCAAGGAATTCAAGTGTATTTTAAGTTAGAGAGGTCGTAGCTATTTACTCATGCTAAACATAGTCTGACAAAAGTGCGAAAGAGGTGTAGTAGGATGTGTATTAGATTCTACACATGTTCAAGTAAAGTGCATTTCATTAGTATTTGCTCTGTATGGAAGAAGATAGAAAATGGTTTTGTTTTGAAGAAAATTTCATAGCCATTTTATGAAGTATCATAGGATTTTACAGCTGAAAAATCTTCTTAGCTCTTCTTTTAAATGTTGCAGTTATTTCAGATATGACTTAGTAGTTGTTCAGACCCCTGAGTTCTGCTTTATCTGAAAATCTGAATTAAGCCGTCTGTAGTGTACCTTGTTTTTATTTTTAAAGAAAGGGATCATATAGGAATGATACATGTAGGCTTGGTTTCTTATACTTGCTTTAACATTTGGCTGAGTGAAATGCCTTAACCAGGCTAACAGTTTAGCAGAGATGGCTTAGTTCATGTTAAATTACAGTGGACATGTTATGTTCGTTGTTTGCATATGCACATTTCTCTGTGCTTAACATCAATCAGTTTTGGTCTCAGTATGCAGTCAGGTTCCATTTTTTATTGGCTCCAGGTTTCCAGAATTTCTTTAAATATTCATGTTTTTTGGATAGCATTATGATTTCATCTATTTACAGTACAACATAGTATGTAGAATATTAAAGTCATTTTTAAATTTTGGGCATTCAGAATAGTTATTTAGCTATCTAAAGTAATTAGACCATTTTTTGATATTTTTATCATGAAGAAGAGTTTGTAGTGACCGATGGGAAGTGGATTTGTTGGAAGGTGAAGGGTCTGAGTAAATATTTAATTTTCTGCATGTTGTATTTAAGAAATTTTGATGCCATACAACTGAAACAGGTGTGAAATGGTATTGAATGACAAACTTTGAGTTTCTAGCATTTAAAAGAACAAGATGACTCTATCAGCCATCTGCCTGTCTAAATGATACGTCTTTGCTTTTGATATCTTCTGTTTTACTAGCTTTAAAAATAATGTACTATATTTCAAGATAAAACTAAACAAAACCCAGTAATCTTAGTTAACTCAAATTTTATTCTTGTGGGGATCAGCAGCAATATAGATTCAGCTTTATCCTGAGAAATTATAAAGATTCAGAAAAGTATGGAAAATAATATAACATACCCATGCATTGTACTTACCATCCAGAACTGATAGTTCTTTGGTACAGAAAAGTATGATAGCAACAATTTATTAAGTTTTCCCCCCTAATATATGTGTGTTTTTACTTAAAAAAGAAAGAAACAAGGTGAGTCAAACACTATAGTTGGAATTGAGGTCCCTTTGTTCCCTACCCCCAGCTCCAGTTGTCTCCCTCCCTGAATTTAGAGAATGACTATTGGTTTTAAAATTAACTTACACTTTTATATATTACCCTAGTTTTTAAGAAAAATAATTATACTTTAATTTTTTTCTCCTATACTGCAGGAATTTTCCTAATGCAAGTGGGGAAAATCATGAAGATAAAATTGGAGCCAACTTCTGAGTGTGCTTTGAGAAAGAAAAGACACGTGAAAAGGACTGATTTTATGTTTCTTTCAGAGACCTACACCCTGACCTGAAGGGACAGTTGAAAGAACTTAGAAAGCATCTTGTGGAGAGCACCAATGAAATGGCACCTTTAAAAGTTTGGCAATTGCAAGGTAATAAAAATAAAAACATAGAGGAGTCACTGGCCTACTTTTTGACTATATTTTGTGGTACAAACAAAAGGTAGAATTTGAATGTAGTTTTATTGATTCACATGATTCCAAGGGTACCACAGGTTTTAAAGATAGTGATTATGATTAATCAGAAAAGAAAGGGAAGTCCTTTTGTAGACAGATAATACTATTCAGAAGTAATATATGTAAATGAGTGCCAGATCTTTCTTTGACCAGGTGCATAAGCTTGTAGTATAGAAACATATTTGTCTTGGTTTTTACGTGTCTCTGTGTATACATTTACTAAACACTGTATCTGTTGAATGCCAGAGGCATGTCAGCATGGGAGAATGTATGTGTGCTTTTCTGGTCCAAAAAAGTATTCATCAAGTTTCCCCCCCCACAACATAATTTAATAAAGTCTTTTGTTATAATTTGAGATTTGTAAATTCAGAAGAAGAAAAAGTATTTGGGATGTATTTATCCTTTGCTTAAATATGTTAGTGTATGCCCTGTTATTTTATGGAGGTAGATCAAGAACCAGTTATAATCAACACCATAGGGACCTACAAAGTCAGTAGGACCTGAAATTAAACTGGGTACTCACCAAGAAATTAGTGGGAAATAAATGTTTTTTTCCTATTTTTTGTTGCATTAGATTAACGTACTTTATATTATATTTGACATTGTTGCAGATCTAAGTTTCCAGACTGCTGCCCGAATCTTGGCTGCTCCTATTGAATTGGCTTTGGTGGTGATGAAGGATCTTAGTCAAAATTTTCCTACCAAAGCCAGGTAATATTGGGGATTAGGGTTTTGAGGCATCAGCTCCTGAGCATATACCTAATCATCTTCATGTTTATACGCAAGACAGAGCAATTAAAATACATAAATGCTTAGAAAATGAAAGCTCTCTTACTCCTGACACCATACTGCCAATGTACTCTTTCTGAAAAGCTGGCAAGACTCTGCGTTGCGTGGTTGGAGAGACCCATCTTGGTTCTGTTCCTGACACTGCACTTCCGAGTTGTATGAACTTTGTAAATAAGCACTCCTCCTCAGCAGTGAGATAGTTGCCTTTCAGGATTGGATGAATTAACAGCCTAACCTATGCAGACGTAACCAGTCTAGGGTCTCCTTGGATGACAGTGTTTTCTTCCTGAAGAGTTTCACATATATCATTTAATCTTGATGAAGAAAATGAGTTATAGGGGCTGACACGTTCATAGTGACAGGGTAAGAATTTGAATGCAGCTTTCCTGGTGTTGCTTTCAATTGTATAATGGTCCTCTACATTTCATAAATGCAAGGCAAAATTGTTTTAAAAGCCAATCTTTTAGAAACTAATGACTTATAAATGAGTGTCAGGTTTTCTTGATCACTGAATGAGGTGTTTTGAATTCTGATGTGAAATGTTTTGTAAATAAATTTGTTTGATTAGTCTTGAAAAGTCTTCATAGATGGGACTTACAAATCTTACAGCATATTCTTTGGTCCAGCGTGCTATTGAAGATAAACGTGTAGGATCCCCCTTTACCACAGTGCGTATGTAGGGTGGAGAGTCTGTTGCCTTAACTCATGTATCATTATCCTTTAGCCTGCAAGCTAAGAGATCATACATAGGAATAGAGTTACATATAGTTAACTGAGATCTTGGAGGTAACTGCACTTGCGTCAAGATGCTGCCATTACTGCTACTTTTCCTTGGTATAGTATCTTACAATAATGAAAAAAATGTGCACACCTGAGAGGAGAAATATGTTTATCAGTTGTAAAGGTTTAAGGCTTTTTCCATTAGGTTTTTCATATTTAAATATAGGGAAATTGAAGACATTTATTTAAAATATCAAACCAAGCACTGATAATGTTTTTATTTCCTTAGGGCAATAACAAAAACAGCTGTGAGTTCAGAGCTTAGATCTGAAGTGGAAGAGAATCAGAAGGTAATAACCAATGGAAAATAGTGGCCTTTCTGTTTGTTGTGATATCTTTAAAGATGAGGAACTCTGAGTTAAATCAGTGACATTAATAGTTTTAGCCTCATTTTAGCAAAGATTCATTTCTGTAATCTTTTTCATATTTTTAGTTTTTAATCAAAGTAGAATATGAATATAATTTAAAGCACCAGCTGGTACCACCTGTTTATTAACAAAAATAGCACCCCTCAACATGTCTCACTCCCTGTGTGTCCCTTTTTCCAGAAACATCTGCTTCTAACTCTTAGCTGATTCTTTTGATATCTATCTCTAGACTTGTAACAAGCTTAAATTGGTACTTTATGTTTAAGTTTCAGACCCTATTTGTTGGCCTCCTATTACAAGGATGAGGTTTAACTTCCTTTCACTGCCTTCTCCCACCCAGGTTTACCATGACTCTGTATTGGCCCTTTCCCCATCTCTTCACTTTCTCTGTATTTTTATGTCATGATTTTATCCATTTTTGATCTGCTCCAGTATGGACAGGTTGTTTT